>NW_015548217.1:970791-998158 GCF_001515605.1 Sinocyclocheilus anshuiensis | reverse complement strand
GAGGTGTGAATGGTTGTGTGGAGAGGTGTTCAGGGCGGGTGTGGGGTGTCTTTTCAAACCTGCAGTAGAGCTCGTTCAGATCGTCTGCCAGTTGTTGATTCACCGCAGTGCTGGGGGATGGTGTCTTGTAATTGGTGATTTCTTTTAGACTTTTCCACACTGATGCGGAGTCAGTGGAAGAGAATTTAATCCTTATTTTTTCTGAATAATTCCTCTTTGCCACTCTGATCTCCTTTTCCAATGTGTGTTTAGCCTGTTTATACAAGACACTATCCCCCTTCCTGTGAGCATCTTCTTTGGCCTGACGGAGCTGTCAGAGTTTTGCAGTGAACCATTGTCATTGGTGTAAGTTAGATGAGTCCTGGTAGGAATGCACATGTCTTCACAGAAACTGATATAAGATGTTACAGTCTCTGTGAGCTCGTCCAGATCGGTGGCAGCAGCTTCAAAAACGCTCCAATCAGTGAGGTCAAAACAAGCTTGTAAATCCTGCTCTGCTTCATGCAGGTCACTGCGTCCAAGTGCAGTTTTTAATGCAACAAACCAGAAACTACTAAACTGTATAGACTGAGGACATTTAGATGCACAAAATGAATGGTTCGTTTTGTGTGCAATATCAATCATAAAAATGTGTATTACACAATATGACAAAAGTGTCTTCATTAACAGCTCTCTAAATCAACATCTAATGAGGAAGTATTAAATACACTGTGTAGTTCAAAGCTCAAAGACTAAAGAACCGTCAGCGTTGGCTGATCTGCTTTGTGTACATATAATATTATGGCTGTTTGTTGTGTTGTAATATATTACTGTAATAAATGGCAGTTTATGTGAGGTTTTCTCCCAAGCTGGTTTATTAGCAAACAGAAGATCACGAGCGGTGAGTAACCTGAGAGCAGCTGTTCTGTCTCCGAGCCAGATGTCTCCACCTCAGAGACCCATGCTGATGATGATGCTGGGACCGTTCTGCGGTCAGACACACTCGAGCGAGTTCAGCTCGTCACTGTGTAATCACTGCTGCATGTGAACACAGACAATAATAAGCTTTTAATAAGCAATATTTGGCATTTCTAAAACTCCCTAATTCACATTTTTCGTGAACATGGAAGTTCCCAAGATTCATCGTTTTTATTTTCTGGTCTGAGCGTTTAGTTTGTTTCTACATTTTATCAGCCAGCAGAAGTGAAAGTGGACAAAACAAAAATATATATGGGAATATACTGTTAAACATATATGCAATATATTAAATAAAACATTTTAATATATGGGACGCTACTGTATGCTTATATTTTTCAATATACTGCTATATATGCATAGAGCATGCCTGGTTATGTATTGATACATATAAATATATATAGCAATGAAGACAAAAACTGCACTACATTTTTACATGTGATAGCTTTGTTAAAACTCAATTAATTTCTGTTTAATGAGTTAATGCATAGGTTTGCTGAACACAAATTCATAAACTTTTATCTCACTTGATTGTTTGTGTAGTTACACTTTTCATATACAACAATATGTGTGATGTATGCAAGAAAAATGGGTTAACTAAAAACAAATATGATCATTTGTAATATCTAATAAAATTTTGGGATTTTTGGACACCAATTATTCAATTAAATATTAAAATGTCCTGATTATGGACAACTGGATGTCTTGTTACAACATAATTAGAGTACTACTGCTGATGATGATGCTGGGACCGTTCTGCGGTCAGACACACTCGAGCGAGTTCAGCTCGTCACTGTGTAATCACTGCTGCATGTGAACACAGACAATAATAAGCTTTTAATAAGCAATATTTGGCATTTCTAAAACTCCCTAATTCACATTTTTCGTGAACATGGAAGTTCCCAAGATTCATCGTTTTTATTTTCTGGTCTGAGCGTTTAGTTTGTTTCTACATTTTATCAGCCAGCAGAAGTGAAAGTGGACAAAACAAAAATATATATGGGAATATACTGTTAAACATATATGCAATATATTAAATAAAACATTTTAATATATGGGACGCTACTGTATGCTTATATTTTTCAATATACTGCTATATATGCATAGAGCATGCCTGGTTATGTATTGATACATATAAATATATATAGCAATGAAGACCAAAACTGCACTACATTTTTACATGTGATAGCTTTGTTAAAACTCAATTAATTTCTGTTTAATGAGTTAATGCATAGGTTTGCTGAACACAAATTCATAAACTTTTATCTCACTTGATTGTTTGTGTAGTTACACTTTTCATATACAACAATATGTGTGATGTATGCAAGAAAAATGGGTTAACTAAAAACAAATATGATCATTTGTAATATCTAATAAAATTTTGGGATTTTTGGACACCAATTATTCAATTAAATATTAAAATGTCCTGATTATGGACAACTGGATGTCTTGTTACAACATAATTAGAGTACTACATATAATGAATAACATATTAAATATAAAAAAAAATATATATATACTGTATATTTATGTATGAAGTATATTTGTAAATAAATTATTATAACATCATTATTTAAAAAATGTAAACTCTAATTATACATACATTTTAATCAAAACAAACTTGTTTCATCATTTCATCAAACTGTTGATCCATCCAAATATTCAATGTTCAGAAGTATGTATGTGAACACACACACACACACACACACACACACACACACACACACACTTATTTATTTGTTTATTTAGTGGCTTCAGAAGTACATGAGACTCATTTGACTGCATAATTGCTGTTAATGCACCAATTAAGCCAAAAGAACATGAGGTGAAATATTTGATTCCATCCTCAAGTTATTAATATGTAAATGGAGTGTTAATCATGCAGCAAACAAAACAGCCATTGCTAAAAGAAGTCTGCGCATTTCTAATCTCTTATTGCGTTACAGAAATCATCGACCCAATGTGCTTCAAAAGACACTCTTATGATGGTTGAATCTTCTGGCTGACGTTCTTACGCTGCTGATGCCTTGGGAGGATGAATGTACTGCAATTACAGTTACGCAATTAATAATTAGTTCATTTAGCTTGTGTTACAGCAAGGCAGGCGAAGGGACAAGGAGAGCAAGCTTGCGGCCTTGAGCTTCAGTAATCGGAAGGGTTGCATAAGAAACATCCTGCAGCACATCTAAACATTAGTGAGCGAGCATCAGAGTCCTGCAGAACGTCTGCGTGAGTCACTCAGACAGGAAAATCAACGTGGACAGGAGGAAGTGTCTGAGAGATTTCTGCAGAAACACGCCGTGGCTTTTGTTGATAGGCTTGCACAAGTCGAATGGGATTTGTTGACTTATTCAGAATTTACATTACCAAATGAAAGCACTCTTTTGAATTGGGCGGGATAAAGGTTTGGCAAACAAGAGCGTCATGGGTTTGTCGACTGCTTTCGTACCGAATAATAGGCTTGTTATTTCCCTCCATATGAAAGAAACGGTTCTGCTCTATTAATCCTGCAACAACTGAATTCCCTTTCATATCATAACATCCGGAGAACTCTGAAAGTTTCAGTCTTCTCTTTATTAATCTTTAGTCTTTGTATCAAAACATACAGTACATCGAACACACACCTCAGATTTCACACCCTGTTCCTCGAAGATATTTGCTCCTTTGCCTTTTGTTCAGCCTAATTTTAGCAGGCGTGTCATTTTTAAAACCTATCCAAAGCTGATCTGTGAATTTGGAATTGTTCTTTACTTGAAGAATATTTTATATGAGTCCAAAGAGTGATTTAAGCACATTTCTGTGAGATTTTAACACTCTGTCAGACACAAATTGATGTTAAATGTGACAAATTAATGACATCAGTCCACCTTGTTGCAATTTATTGGTTGCTATATATTTGTAGTGTGCTGCTTTTGTTAGGTGGGATTAGGAGGATCTAGTATTTTCTAATGTTTTCTGAAATATGTCAGATCTGTTAACTTTCTGAAGGCATACTATAGTTATAGCCAAACATTTTTCTGTATTAATATATAATTTAAGTTTATTAATACCTACTACTTACTGTCCAAAGTGTTTAAAATCTCACAGAATTGTACTTTAAAGATCAAAATAAGTAAATAAACATCAGCACCGTTTAAAAAATAAACGTTTTTTTGAAGATTAAAAGAAGTTAACATTTTAAAAAAATAAAAATTTCAGTTATTTTTTATTTTTTTATTTCACATTTAAATTTAATGTGTTACTGCCATTTGTGAAATCAGCAATGTACTAGAAAATAGTATCAATGTAAATCAAAGTTGTCGTTTTTTTCCAGTGAAGTGAAGAACAGTTTTCAATTGAATTAACACAATGAATATTTTAAATGTGAATTAACACATTGAATTAAATGTGAAATTTTGCCATTTTGCTGTAACTAATTGTTAAACTTACACTGTAAAAAAAAAAATCTGTGACATTTACAGTAAAATACCGGCAGCTGTGGTTGCCAGAACTTCACCATAAAAAATATGGTTGCAACATTTAGACTTAACTTAAATTCACAATAAAATACCGTATTTCATTAACTGATGTAATGTTAATAAACCAACATATTTAAGTACTAATATCTGTTTTGAACTATTGTAATGCACTGATAACCACCAAAAACTGGTATTTTTAACAGTATTTTACTGTAAAATTACATTAAATGTAATTACATTTATTCACCGAATATAGTATGGAAACTTACTGTTAACCAGTTAACATGCTTTTACTGTAGCATTTTACAGTCTTTTACTGTTAAAATCACAATCATTTTTTACAGTGTACTATCAAAGTCTGAAAAAATTATTTCTACGCAAATTTTTTTTGCAATAATCAAGCGCCAAACCTGACTCATGTTAAATATTTCTGAATTTATACCAGCATTCTCTCTGAAAACCTCTCTGAGGTTTAATAAATATACGGCACTGTTGTGAGTGTTACTGTTGTTCACTTCAGCCATTTGACCAAAAAGCTTTGCTTTTTGCTTTATTAATCAAATTCACCTAACATACACAAAATTTGATTTGCTGCTTCATTTCCTGTTTTACATTTGCTCACAGCAAACCTTATCTTTTCTAAACATTGCATGCTGACAATGTGACTTAAGTGTAAGTACAGTAACATAATGCATGCATTTCTCAGAATCAGTTCTTCTCTCTACAGCACCTCGTCAAGGGAACATGTTCTAAAACAGAAGGACAGCTGATTGGAGTTCACACCACAAGATGTCCTTGTCCTGAAGCACAGCGATTTGAGTCACTACGGCTGGTGTGGAGCAAAGAATGAGGACGAAAATCATCAAATATGCTGAACAATCGATCCCTGACACAAACCACTGAATCAGATATAGCCGGCCACTCATTTCTGCAGATATTTTTAGGACCTTCACATGTGCAGTCACTGAATATTGGAAAAAACTGACCTAAATAACTGCCCGTTAAAATAAATATGAAGGTTTGTTGATGTTTGGGAAATAAGTGTTTATTTGTGGACGCCTGATGAGAGTCAACCTCTTCTGACCTTTACTTAGAGGTTTTAATTTGATATTTTGGTCCATACATATGGTTCAGATATAAATTTTTCACTAGTTTTATCACTGACCAGGTGAAAATTTGATCACGTAGAAAAGTAATAGCACTCCTGTCCTCAATAAAACATTTTAATTTGCACTATCATTCATGTCGCAAATTCAATAGTTTAATACATAGGCAGCTGTAATGAATTGATATACAAAATCTGATCCAGAACATTATGATATATGCTATAATACCAAGATATTGAGCCGCTTGACTATTCTGTCTGTGTGCTTTACTGCTTCATTTGACAGAAAACGCAGACGAAGCGTTGCAGTCGGGTGAAATGATTCACAGCCGTAGCCCCTGATTTTTTTTTACTTCTCAATCCGACAGAGATCTGTTATCTGCGGCACACAATGAGACGTGATCGCGCTCATCAGGGGCTCTTGTAGTGATGAAAAGGCCAAAGCGAATCAATCATTCTTTTGCACCTGTCTCTTTGCTGTCTTTGCTGAATGTGGGTTTGATAGTCCTCTGAGATTCGTCCTGCCTGCGACTGCTTATAAGGAAACTCGTTATTCATATATTCTGGTTGGCAATTACCAGATTCATCTCTGTAATTCTTGGTGACACTTGCTCTTTGTCTACAAGAACGCTGATTAGTATGACGTCAATAATCAATGCTTGTTTGACATACTGACACATATGGCACAGTAAGTGTCGATGAGAATTACAAACAAGCATGAAACATGTCTCATTACAATACAGTAGACTGTTTTATTAGGTATGAAATGAGTTAAAGGAATAGTTGGATGTAGATGAGTTTGTTTCTTCATCAGATTTGGAGAAATGTAGCATTAGATCAGTGTCTCAGCAATGGATGCTCTGCAGTGAATGGGTGCCGTCAGAACGAGAGTCCAAACAGCTGATAAAAACATCACAATAATCCACACTACTCCAGTCCTGTAATTCAAATGAGTCCAAAATTAATCCAATTAATTTTTTTTTTTTAAATGCATTCATCCATTACCTCAGAATTAGATTTCAGGGACTAAATTAAACTAACCAAATTAAATCAATATCTAATACAATGACAGATTGTATTGTATTCTGAATGTCACTTGCAAACATTTTCACCTCATTTTTCAAATTAGCAGCGCTGTGCTAAAAACAGAACAGAAGAATGTGTGACATCAGATCTGGAGGATTGCTGTCATGTTTAAACAATGCTTTTTATGGTTCCTAATGTTTTCTTTGTCTTCCTCCTTTCTTTGAGTCAGACGAAGTTCCTTCCCCAGATTGACGTATCCGGTGTTGTTGAACAAAATGGAAGAAAATATGCACACTGTGATCCAGCAGAAAATGGACAGCAGAAACCCAAATGGCACATTTCGCAAATGGGGTATTTTTCCTGTAACTTTTTTTTTAGAGCATTAGAGGCATGTTTTTGTTGTGAGAACTATTAGATATGAAAAAATAACATAGCATGAAATGTACTGCAGTTATACTTTGGGATCAGTAAGATTTTTTTTTTTAAATAAGTCTTTTCTGCTCATCAAGGCTGCATTTATTTAATCAAAAACACAGAAAGTAACAGTGAAATATTATTACAATTTAAAATAACGGCTTTCTATTTTTAAATACTTTAAAATATAATTTATTCCTGTGATGCGCAACTGAATTTTCAGCATCATTACTCCAGTCTAGTGTCACATGATCTTCAGAAATCATTCTAATATGCTGATTTGCTGCTCAAGAAACATTTCTGATTATTATCAATGTTGAAAACAGTTGTGCTGCACAATATTTGTGTGGAAACCGTCATAGGAGATGTTGAGAAGACATTACTGATTTATTGATCTCATAACACAAAGCTAACCTTATCTGCTTTTATAGGCTGTTGTCAAGGCATCTTGAATGATTTATGTTCTGTTTTTCTTTGTGAGTGTGTGTTATGTTTGTTGTTACTGTGCACATTTTCAGCTTTTAATAATCCTATAAACATGCATATTGTAATTTAAAGTTGGCATGAAACATGCTTGAAAACAAGGTTATCCAGATTATGCATAATGGTTGCAGAGGAGCTACTGAACGCTTTTAAAAGTTTGATTATATTTGATTAAATAATGTGTGTGAAGAGCCTCATTCGGTTTAAAAAAACACTCCACTTCTCACCACCTGAAAATTAGCACGCATTTACAAAGAGCAGTTTGATTTGTGCATTTATATCCTCAGATATTTCTTCATGACCCATAGTTCTTTATTAATGTGTGGTGGTTATAAATGTATTTTGGTCCTATCTCATAAAGAGGCAGCAATGCCGCTGACGTTTAAGGATAGCAGCTTGCGTTCTTCTCCGTAACCATGGCAGAACCGCTCATCATTTCCACAGCAACCTTGAATCAGAGAGTATAGTGCAGAATTAGATAAACAAGAGAAAACACTGCACTTGTTCATTGTGGAAAACGTTTATAGTGAATGAAAACAGCAGGGCTACATCTTCATCAGTCTATGTCTCTGTACTAAATCACAGTAGCTGTCTACGTAGGCAGCATAAAAATGCATTCCAAAAGACGTGCAGACTGTTAAGATACTGTCCTTTGATTTAATGCAGTACCTTTCACAGAGAATTAAAAAGTAAATCTAAGATGGTGGATGAGATTGTCAATTATAAACACAAATTTTCATTCACTACTGTGATATATTGATAAAACAGCATGCAATCTTGTTTAAGAATTAATTTTTCAATAATTGTGTATGCTGTGCATTTTTCATGGAAGCTTCCATCACGGGATAAAAATAAATAAAAAGGTAATGGTGATTTTTTTTTTGTCTTTTTCTCACAGTACAGACTGTTTAGCTTGCATTTCTAAATTTATTTCTCAAAATTCAGATTTTTTTCAGAAGTTGTGAGATGTACTTTAAAGTCAGAACTACAAGATATAAACTGTTAAAATTCATAATTCTGAATTTATTTCTCACAATTCAGATTTTTTAAATGATTTTTTAGATTTGTGAGACAAAAAGTTTCAAATCCCTTTTAATTTTTAATTTTTAAATCCCATTGAAAACAAGCTTCTGTAATTTGTGCAACCCAGGCTCACTGGAAAAACATGCTTTTATGCAAAATTCCAAAAACATCTATACATGGGTCAAAGACAAAAAAGGGTTTAAGCATAAAAACAATAAATGTAATACTGCTTTAAATTGTTGTTGTTTTTCCCCAAAAAAAAAAAAAAATTCTGTTTAATTTAATTGCAATTTTGTTTTTGTTTTTCTGAGAGAGAAAAAATAAATATCATACATTTTCCCCTGATTTACAGAAGAGACCCACTAAAATGTCATTCAGTGTAACAATCTTGTCAGGCATATTTACAACAAAAATCAATTTATGACATATTAAAAGACTAATTACTTTCACCCCGAATACTAATTAGTTGTAATTTTACATTTTTAAAATTTGCCACTATCCTAGGTTTTGCCCATTTGTCAGTAAGAATTTTTTACTCATTTAAAACACTATCAAATTTAATATGCTCCTTTATTGTTTTATATATTTTAATATGTACACGTCAGAATAAGCATGTTGTTTGAATTCTTACATAAATATTGTGTTACACTGAATGACAATGTAACATTATTTCAACCAAATTTTGACATTTTATTCTCCAAAAACGTATTTGAAACCTTAAAAGTAGACACTTTACTAACATTTAATGTGCTTTCTATGGACATAAAATCACTTTTGTAAATTTCTTTTGATGCTTACATCTTAACGTCTTTGACCCATATACAATTCACTGCAGATTCCAGCTGAAATTAACACTAGTGGCAGTAAAACACCAACAATCTTTATTTATTTTTGCACAGATTATGATTACTGTGTCACAGTATTAATTAATAAAAACGTATTGTCACACAATACTATGTTATGCGCTCAAAACACGTTTACCATAGTGCATGACATTTTGACATTTGCATCTCATAACCAGCTCCATATGTTTGGCTTTTCTGACAAAGTAAACTTGCTCGGTAGCGCACCCGGTGCATTGCACTTATGATGTGAAGCGCTCGGATACGATTCTGTTAAACACGAGTCACGATAAAAGAGCTCAAAGACTTGTAGAAGCAGGTTGCTTCAGCAAATGTGTTTGTTTTTGTTAAAACTATCGTTTTGGTGTCAGGTGTAGTAACGTTATTTTCAAACACGATAGAGCTTTTAGTGCTTTTTAGATTCACATTCATCAGTTTCAGATAAAACTGAACTTGTTTTTTACGCCACTCACTGGACATTTCTTTTTAATAGTGTTGCAAAACGTGCAAGAAACAACAAAATATCATTTTACAGAAATGTCACCATGCACAGGCATGTTTTTTTTTCAATGAGCAATAACTTAAAAAGTGCAAGTATTTCACTTTTCCAGGACCAGAATAATCCCTATTCTCTGTCACGTCTCGTCTGTCTTGTCTAGTCCTGTTACCTGTATACATTTACCTTCTGCAAAATTACAGCTATGAAGCCTGAAGTCTGTAAAAACTGTGAATCAGACACAACATAAGCGACTCTCACAGACAGCGAGGTAATAACAGTTTGGGCTCAGCCCGTATCTCATGTGCCACCTGTGGTTGATGATTCACACGCGGGTCAGAAACACACGCTGCTTCTATGTGACACAGCTCATCTTACTCTGTATATTCAGCTGATAGCGACACACACTGTGCCAACTGCATCACAATATTAACAGTTGCGTGTTAGAGAGCCGGATCCCAACGGACCGATCAGTGGGAAGTAATTGGATCCATACAAAGAAATATTCCAGTCCGACAAGGTTTGAACTCGGCGATCCTTCCATGCCATTCTATGTGTGACGCAAACACCAAAAAAAAAGAGTTCCCTGGAGGGTTTTTCGAACACGTATCAGTTTTTTGGCACATTTTTGGTAACACACCGTACAGGAACGGTTGTAGGTGCACACTGATGATAGTTTATTTGTGTCCTAATGATGTTACGTTGACAGTTTGTGTGTGTGTGTGTGTGTGTGTGTGTGTGTGTGTGTGTGTTTGTGTCACTTCAGCTGGTTGCTCTTTATATAACACAACAGTATTCCTCTTATTGCATTTTTACCTCCAGGCAATGGGCAAAAATAGTACGGCAGCTTGTAAATGTTTATGTGCAAGAAATTTCAAAACTAGTGTGACTCCAAAATACATGGGAGATATGCTGGGAAAACTCCCAGCTAACAAAAACGTTCTAATATGTAAAAAAAAAATTAAGTTTTGCTCACGTTCCCATTAAGTTATGAAAATGTTATATCTGAACTTTTTTCACGTCTAGTCTTTTAGACAGTTTATTCACTGTATATGCTTTAGACATGTAAAACACCCACGTTTCACATCATTATTTGGTGCTTTAATAATATAATTGATTTTGTAAACGAACTGGTGAACTGAACCAGTTCATTGAAACGAACTATCCAAAAGAATCAGTTCACGGAAACTAATTGGATTTTCCCGTTTGTCTGAGGCTCTGGACTACAGGTGATAATGTTGTAAATAACGTTCAGTTTCTTGCACAGACTGATCATTTCACTTCATAAGACCACAATAACATTAGGAGCCACGGGTATTCATTGTGTGTCCCTTGATTTGCTTTTATTTTACTCTCCAAGACATGCAGCTTCTGACTTGCATTTAATGAATCACCAAGGAGCACGGTGTCAGCTAAAAATCTTCTTTACTTTACTACTGATGGGAAAAAAAGTCACCTACAGCATGGCCTGAGAGTGAGTAAATTAACGGCAAATTTTCATTTTGGTGTGAACTATCCTTTTAAAAGTGTGTTTTAGATGTTTTCTTTCCACTAGTCTGCAAAAAAAACACACTTTAGGAAAAGCGAAAAAGACCCAAGTCTCAAAACTGACCAATGTTTTTTTTGCCTGTAGTGTTTCACAGATCGTTTTGAATGAACATTCTACTAATGTTACCAGAAGGATGTTTGTTTGTAACTTTGGGAGAACCTTTCCAGAACATTCTGAGACCATTTCCTATTAACTGGGTTTATACCTATTGAAATGAATCCACCCACAGATGTAGCCACAGTAACATCTATTTACATGCATCACATGCATAGAAAGAAGCACCTGAATCCCTGTTAGAAGTGCACATGTTTATAGTACGATGGGTTACAGAGGCTTGAATGATTCATTTCTGTGCAGTGGGACTGACTACAGCACACAGATCATGCTGTGGTCAGTATGGAGTTGTACAGAAGTTTTTTGTATGCTGAATCATAAGTCAGGACTTGTCTTTCTGTTCTAGACTGTCCAACGCATTATCAAAGACAGACACAATGAGCTGGATGTACCTAAGCGTGTTCACAAACAAAACTAGATTAGCACTTTCTGGAATAAAGAATAGATAGAAATATATCTGTTAGCAATCCAGTTCATCTCTAACGCAGTTGCTTGTCTTGTGCATGATCCTCAGAAGTAAACTTCGGTTTGCTGTCTTCAGCTGCACCTGAGAAACTCTTATCTTGAGTCAGACATTTGTTACGTCATGCATTCAAACTGGAAACATAAGGAAGTAGTCTGAACATAAGAAAGGAAGAATTAAAACTAAATGTAAAGCAAAACATGAGAGTTGAGTGATCAACTTTACAGCATTCACTATACTACTAGACTTGTTAATGTCAATGTTAAAAACTGCTTTGATCACAGCAATAAATTACATTTGAACATATATTCATATAGAAAACAGTTATTTTTAAATTGTATTAATATTTCACAATCTTTACTATATTTTTGACCCAATAAATGCAGCCTTGGTGAGCAGAACAGACTTCTTCCAAAAATATTAAAAATCATAATTATTCATTTTTGACTGTTACTGTATAGATTCTACATATATCATATCATATCATATCATATTATGATTACATTTGAAATCTGAACATTTTATCAAAACATTTCCTTCTAGGCATAATTCACCCAAAAATGAACAAAACTATTTAATACTTAAGGTCAGTTTGAGGAATATCAATACACAAACCACTGTCACTAGCATATACAATGATGTCTTTAATTATTTACAACATAAGTTATGTTTATAATTACACAACGTGACCAAGCATCACTGATACTGACAGTCGACTCTTTCAAAGCAGCTTGATTCAAAATCAGTCCTATTAACCATATCACAAGACTGACTAAAATGTAAAAGTGGGCCTATTTATAGCATTCTCCAATTTTAATAACCAACGGTTCACAATTCCTCCAAAAATAACCACCCTGCACTGGCAGGACAAAGCAAGTGAACTGAAAGGCTTTTGTCAGCATTTTTTCTCGGGTCCCAGCGGGCGGCTCGTGGTCTCGCTGCCTGATGAGACTCGCTCCTCGACCCGCTGCTCCTGAACTGGCTCTTATTGGACTCAGGCAGCTCTAGAAACCCCACAGGCCAGCTAACGCTCCCCAAAATAGAGCTTTTCATGTGTAGCAGCACCTGCACTGATTGCCTCTGAATGGGCTGCTCAGCTCAGATGAAATGACTGATTTTGGCGCATCTGGACACATCAGCACCCCTTTCCTGTTTTCTTTCAGAGTGACACCATGCTACACTGCTTTTATCTGCAATGCATTCATTTTCAGTTCGAACTATGTGTTGATGGTTGAAAGCTCCAAAAACGTATTTCTTTCCAACGCCCCTCAATATTCCCCGAAGAAATGACTTGGTATATTATTCATTCATTGATCAAGGTGCACGGCACGTTCACGTTTTGTCACTCTTTTGGGATCCTTATGCTAGAGAGATACAGTTTGGGTGTCATTATGTGCTTTTTCCCTTTTACTTTGATTCAGATAATATGGTGACCCATACAGAAAATCTCAAGTTGATGTCCATATGGCAGAAATGTACGGTAAAAATCAAGCAGTTAGTTAATGGCATGTAATGCAAAATTTGATAGTTTTGTATGTTATCTGAGGGTTGGCATAATCTGAGGTCCTAGAAGGTAATAGAGAAAAATTTGCATAGCTGCTGTTCCAACTAAGCAAAAAATGATGTGTTCAACCCAAGCAAAAGAATGAAAATGTGCATTTGATCAGATGTACTGAAGTACAAGGTTATGAGATACATTATGTGAATGCTTGGCTAAAGAGATGTCTTTCATCTAGATTTAAGCAGAGAGAGTGTGTTTGAGCCCTGAACGTTATCAGGAAGGCTTTTCCAGAGTTTGGGAGCCAAATGAGAACAACCTCTACCTCCTTTAATGGACTTTGCTAGGAACTATCAAGAGTCCAGAGTTTTGTGACCGTAGGGAGCATGATGGATTGTAGCGTGGTAAATAGCAGAGGGCCTAGGACAGATCCTTGTGGCACTCCATACTTTACTGGATTTAATTGAGATGATTCCCCGTTTAAATAGACAAAGTGAATGCGATTGAACAGGTAGGATCGTCTCGGTTACGTATGTAACCCTCGTTCCCTGAAGGAGGGAGCAGAGACGTCACGTCGGTGACCGACGAATTGGGAAGAGATGCAGCCTTGGTCTGATGCAAGAAGCAAGTCATTTGTAATTTTAACAAGTGCAGTTTCTGTGCTATGAATGGGCCTGAAACCCGACTGAAATTCTTCATAGAGATCTTTTTTTTGCAGGAAGGAGCACAATTGAGCAGACACAAATTTTTCTAAAATTTTAGACATAAACGGAAGATTTTAAATGGGTCTGTAATTTGCCTGTTCACTAGGATCTAGTTGTGGTTTCTTAATAAGAGGCTTAATAACAGCCAGCTTGAATGGGACGTGACCTAAAGACAACGACGAGTTAATAATATTGAGAAGCGGTTCTTCTGCTACAGGTAACAACTCTTTCAGTAATTTAGTGGGTACAGGATCTAACAGGCATGAACATGTGTGAACATATAACACATTTGAATAAACTTCAGCAAGGAACAATTTAAAATGCTCCAAAAAAAATAAAAACAATATTGCAATATATAAATGATTAAGCATTATTAAATCATGATAAATCTGCTTTTAAACTCTAGTAGGCCATCCACATTTGTATTTAACCTAAATGTAGGGTACTGTAAGACATTTAGATGTAAATACATTTAGAAATATATTTTGGTATATGAAGGTTGAAACTAAATATATTTTCTATTTCAAAAATATATTTTATTTAACCTCACTGTTTGGAACATACATTTCAAATGTATTTTGGCCACAATTTTTTTTTCCATATGGTGATGCTCACTTTTCTTGCTCGCAGTCTAATATTAATCCCTGTAATTTCTACTCATTGAATATTCTGTTTCTCTCTGAATTATAAAAAAGGCACAAAAGCTGTCACTGGAACAGTAGCCTTTCAAAAGGTACTAATTTGTACCAATTTGGTACTAATATGTACACTTCAGGTACTAATAAGTAACTTTAAGCTATTAATATGCAACGTTAAGGCGTAAACAAGGCACAAAGGTGTATCTTTTGAAAAGGTACCACCACAGTGACAGCATTTGTACCTTTTTTTCTGAGAGTGCATCAAATATATATTATTTTATGTATATGAAATATGTATAATAACACTGGTAATAATATTTAATTCTTGTGCAATTAGAGCAAGATGTTTTAAAATAAAATCATCCTAATGAACAGAAACTTCTTAATTTCTATCTTAGATTCTGACCAGGTTTGAGGTTTATAAAAGAGTAGAAGGACGGGAAAGGAGGACAGAGGGCCGTGACGCACACTGGACTCAAACCCACGTCCCTGTGAGCCGCTCCGGAGCATCAGCAGTGACTCACATACCGGATCATAATGACTCTGCCCTGACTTCTGCTCACATAAACCACTTCACAAAATAAAGCCAACACAAATTATAACAGCAAATTCACTTGAAATACAGCAGACAATTTGTAGTTCTAATGTTTGAGCTTTTACAGAAATTTCTCACCACAGCATGCAAAGTTAGAGATGCTGTTTATATACATGAATTAATGTTATAAGATTTGCAAAGAAGTGAATGTTTTTTTTTTAAATATGTTGTTTCATTCTAGAACAGAATTTAAAAGTGAATTAAAAAAAAATATGTATTTAATCAAATCATTCTTTTAAGAATATTCAGAATCTATTTTGAAGGATTTGTCAAGGCAATAAAAGAATAATTTAGAAGAGATTGAAAGTAATACGAAACGTAAACGTTTTTTTTGTACTTTTTTGTACTTGTAGTTGTACTTTGTTCAATCACAGTCAAATACAGTGCAAAAAGAACAAGGCAAATATAAAGTAAGGTTGTACAGTTCAAAATAAATAAAACAATGAATAAGAACAACAAATATACAAAGTGAACATATGTAAAAATAAACAAACAAACAATAATTGGGCAGTTACATAAATTTAGGAAAAAACGTATAATTTCTATTTATTTATTTCCCATGTTTGTGTTAAGATCATTATTATATTTACAGTTATTCTGGTCTTAAATAATATAAGATTAATTTTGCTTTTCAGAAAAACATGGGTCTTGTAAATCAAGTAAAATGTCATAATGCAGCATAAAAATAAGTGACGGACACTAGGTGTAAAAATAATAAATGAAATAAGACACAAAGGTAGTTTATGACAATAGCATTAAAAAGATTAAAATGTATACAATAGAAAAACAACAACAATAAATAAAACTAAACAGAAAATGGACATGAATAATGATTCATAAAGGCTAAATAAACAAACAAGCATAAAATCATAAGATTTAGGGATTCAGTATAGCAATTATAAGACATTACACAAAAGCCAAACTATTATTATTATTATTATTTTTAGATTAAAACACGTTCTGTAGACGTGTGCTTTCAATTTATTAAAGGGGTCATAATAAATAAAACAATGAATAAGAACAACAAATATACAAAGTGAACATATGTAAAAATAAACAAACAAACAATAATTGGGCAGTTACATAAATTTAGGAAAAAACGTATAATTTCTATTTATTTATTTCCCATGTTTGTGTTAAGATCATTATTATATTTACAGTTATTCTGGTCTTAAATAATATAAGATTAATTTTGCTTTTCAGAAAAACATGGGTCTTGTAAATCAAGTAAAATGTCATAATGCAGCATAAAAATAAGTGACGGACACTAGGTGTAAAAATAATAAATGAAATAAGACACAAAGGTAGTTTATGACAATAGCATTAAAAAGATTAAAATGTATACAATAGAAAAACAACAACAATAAATAAAACTAAACAGAAAATGGACATGAATAATGATTCATAAAGGCTAAATAAACAAACAAGCATAAAATCATAAGATTTAGGGATTCAGTATAGCAATTATAAGACATTACACAAAAGCCAAACTATTATTATTATTATTTTTAGATTAAAACACGTTCTGTAGACGTGTGCTTTCAATTTATTAAAGGGGCCATATGATGCGATTTCAATTTTTCCTTTCTCTTTGGAGTGTTACAAGCTCTTGGTGCATAAAGAAGATCTGTAAAGTTGCAAAGACTAAAGTCTCAAATCCAAAGAGATATTCTTTATAAAAGTTAAGACTTGTCCACACCCTCCTAAAACGGCTCGTTTAAACACGCCCCCACATGTCTACATCACTGTGTGGGAAGATTTGCATAACACCGCCCAAATGTTCACGCAAAGAAAGAAGGCGCAATACGCAACGCATGGATGCAACAAATGCCTCGTTTGTAATGGGTTATATTGGTTTTGTCTGGTCGTGCCGGGACATGGCATCTCAGTGTGTTAAGGGGCGTAACATTTCCGTCACACGCTTGAGGTATTCAGCCAATCACAACGCACTGGATAGCTGACCAATCAGAGCACACCTCGCTTTTCAGACCGATGAGCTTTGTAAAAATCGACACGTTTCAGAAAGGCGGGGCATAGAGGAGCAACAATAATGTACATTATGTGGAAAATAATGTGTTAAAACCGCATAAACACATTGCATTACACCAAATACACAACATAGCTAATGTTCTTTTTAGCAGCATCATATGACCCCTTTAAGAGATAAACAGATTCTGAGCCCAGAGTGTACAAGACCAATTACAATTCGTTATGCAAATAAATAGGCTACAAGAAAGAAAGAAGACCAATCGGAATTCAGTATGTAACAAAAAAAGGTCCAATACGAATTCGGCATGAGGAATATTAATACAGTGTTGCCTTGCGAGTGAACTAATAAACTGTCATAAAACAAAACCAAACCAAACAAAAAATCCCTACAGAAGAAGAGTGATTTGAAGTCGTAGTCCAGTGTTTTAATGACCGGTAGAAACTCAATTTCCCACAGTTCCAGGCGACTTAAGTAGGTCGAAGGTAAACTGTCATGTCCGCTGTGTTGGTAACTTTAGCAAGTTCCTCAGCTGGTTTACGTTACAGTGAATGCTGGTGGCATGCTGCTGAAAGAGAGCAGACTGTGTGTTTGAAACACGGTCATTTCATGAGCGACGCAAATCCCGCGCTGGATTGCTGTGGAGGCTTGAATAACGTGGATTACAGTCAGGTCAGGAAGAGCAGCTTTTAGTTCGCCTCTCTGCTCATGCGTGTGCAAGCCAGTGCTCATTTAATCCCCATCGTTATTGTGTCGTAGTATTGTTCAATGCACTTGTTTGCACAATTCATATTGAGAAATATTTACAAACGTGCGTTTAATTATTTCATGCACGCGAGCGCTGATGTTACACGTGCTGTCGTCGGGTTTACAGACTCGTTGCAATCTGATCATCTACAATAATATGAGGAGCTGTTGACAAAATTAATTCATGTAAACTGAAGGTTTGCACAATTATATTTGAAATGCATTAGCACGAGGATCTGGAGTGCTTACAGTGACTGATGGGGAGCCTAGGTTCATTTTTATGCCTGGACATAATTATTATAATTAATAATTACCATGTCCAAGCACGAATAATAATGAAAATAAAATATTACAAATGCATTTCAAACATGCAGTTAATTTATTATTTCTCTTTTGTGATGGCTGTGTGTGTGTATGATATATATATATATATATATAATGAATGTAAATTTATTTTTCTGAGGCATAAATATATATGATCATCTTTAGATGATAATGACAAAAAAACAAATAAACAAAAAAATTAAAGGCAGAAATTCTTAAAGAAAATAAAAAATATATATATTTTTTCAAAATAACTTCTTTGTGCATTTTATTATTATTATTATTGTTTTATTTAAATATAAAAAATATGTGAATGTTTAAAAAGTAGCCTAATGTTTTTGTTCATCACAAACCAAAAACATGCAAATAAAGACTGAAAGAAACAAACTTCTCAGAGAGAAATAGAGTATGATTAAGTGAGTAACTATTTTGAATAAAAGAGCAAAATTAAGCAAGATGCACAGCAGGCCATGGCATGCTATTTCATTTAATGTCTTTTTAACGTAATAATAACCCAGAATTACATTTGTTTGCATATTCGCAGATATTCATATATCTGAATAAATCCCATTTAAACACACCTGAACCAGATCTTCAGGATTTCTAGAAACTTCCAAACAGGTGAAAGTTAGAGCAGGTATATGCCAGATCTCAAGAAATCAGAATATGCTTAATCTGGTTATGGCAGTCAGGTTAATTGTGTTGCATTACTCTTACGTAATCAGAACATGAGCGTTTTTTTGTGCATGTAAACGCAGTCAGTGGGCTTTTGAGATGTTGGCCTATCTAATATGTGTTAGTGAGACTATGAAGTGTAGAGCGCCTAGTGCAAAACCAGCCCCCCTTTCCACAAACAAAGAGCTTCAAACAGTAAGTGTTTTAAAAGCTGCTTTGTTTCTTTCTAATGCCCTGTTGTACTCAGTGGCATCAATAAATCACAGTTTGTTGCGTAATACTAGAATCCCCAGAGGATAAAATGGTATGGTTGCGACAAAACAAAGTCTTCTGCATAAACACATGTGTGTCTGATTAATTGGATTAAACTGCATGTCGTGTGACCACATCAAAAACAGTGACCTTGTTGCTGTTTTATTGAACTTGACATGATCAGATGTTCATATGTTTTGCTCAGTCAGCATGTTATGATTGTACTATCAGTAATGGATGATCAGCTGTAAAGGTGCATTATGCAACTTTGGCTTCTCTGTCACCATCTGTGGTTGAAAGATAAAGGCTTTTTTTAAAGTGATGTGTGTAATTTTTCTGATGCTATATTTTCAATCATGTCACCGTCTATCCTAGTTTAATGTACAGAGACAGCTAAGCTTATTGTAGGTTGAGTGTAAACTGACTGTGACTCTGTAGTGCTTTGTTTGAATGGTTATACAACAGCCTCTCGCTCAACAGTTCAAAACAAAGCAGAATCTACAGTTCTGCTCATGCATTTCTAGTTTATCTGCCACTAAATGTCTCAAGCAAAGCTATAAGTATCTTGGGAATGGGAAAGGGATGGATATAGTGTAATGTGCTGCAGTGAGGACGTAGACCAACCTATAAGTTAGCATCGCTTCCCTCATCAGAAGGCCAATAGGATTTTGGATTATTGCTGAAAATAAGCTCTGTGACCAATACGAAATGTATGATTCTTACACTTTTTTTTTTTTTTTTTGCTAAGATAATGTTTACACATGAGCAACTTTAAGGCTAAATGCATTGTAAAAATCGAAATTAATCATGGTCACACGACACCACTAAGCTTCTGAGATATGCTTATTTAATCTTTATTTAAAATCAGAAAGTTGGAAAGTTAGAGCTAAATGTGCAAGTGCCACATTTACTGCAGTTCAGTGAATTTTTGTGGGCAAAATCCAGTCATTTCAATAGGAATCCATGCAGTTGGGGATTTTTCGCATGCAGAATTTGAGACTTTGAAAATTCACAGCATTCTAACTCACAAAACGCTGACTGTTTGGCCTTTGAAATGCTGTTTAAGCAAACTAGTGAGCAGGCAGACCTTATTTCAGGCATTTAACCACAAACCCATAAAAAGACCTATTGAGTATATGAGACAAAGGAGCTAGAAGTGCTAAAATGCTCCTAAGGGCCAGATTTTTCAAACAGGGCAAATCAGCGTAAGACCGCAATCCCATAAAGTCGCCGATGGGAGTGTAAAGTTCTGCTGATTTACTGACAGTATGCAAATTAAAGAACACAGACACAGATCATTTCCATAATGACCTGTGACACTTTTTTTTCAGGATTTTTTGATGAATAAAAAGTAAAGAAAAAAAAGAACAACATTTATTTAAAATATAAATCTTTTGTAACAATAACTTTCAAAGGTTTGGGTCAGTATTTATCTTTTTCTTTTTAAAGAAATAATTTTTTTTTTTTAGCAAGGATGTCTTAGATTGATACAAATTATAGTAAAGACTTGTGTTGTTATAAAAGATTTCTATTATGAACAAATGCTGAAATTTTTTGTTCATCAAAGAATCCTGAAAAAAGTATCACAGGTTCCAAAATATATTCAGCAGCACAACTGTTTTCAACATTGATAATAATCAGAAATGTTTCTTGAGCAGCAAATCAGCATATTAGAATGATTTCTGAAGATCATGTGACACTGAAGACTGAAGTAATGATGCTGAAAATTCAGCTTTGATCACAGGAATAAATTATATTTTAAAGTAGGCCTATATTAAAACAGTTATTTTAAATTGTAATAGTATTTCACAGTATTACTGTTTTTTTTTCTCTGCTTTTAATCAGGTAAATGCAGCCTTGATGAGCAGAAAAAACATCTTGCTGATCCCAAACTTTTGAATGGCAGCGTATATATAACTGGTCTGAACAAAAACAGCAGATAGACTGAATGGAAATGCAAATTAACTATAAACTATTATTAGGCATCATATGGGGGTAAAATAATGCAAAAATGCCATTGAAGACTGTCAGTTCCCTTCACATATGCTGTACATTCACATAAACCCAATAAATCTCCCTTGAATCATTAAAATTAAATGTAAAAACGTGAATCACATGATTGGAATATTTCAGCGTCACAATGGCAAATTTCACCTAAAGGTGACATGTTTTTTACTGAGCATATATGTTTATGCATGTTCTGTGTTTTACCGAAAATATCATGCAGATGAGAGCTTACACACTTCTGTTGTGTTTTGTCGTCTCTTTTTGTCCTCAGATGGACATGTCCGTGTTGGCAGAGCTGTGGAGGTTAATAGACCTGTCGGAGCCCCGGTTCTGCGTGGCTGTTATTGCCATCATCTTCAATCCGTTCTTCTGGAATGTGGTGAGTCACTGTATCTGCGTCTCTTCAGCTTTAAGGCTTGTGTTTATGAAGCCTTCCATGATCTGTGTGTTTCTTGTTGGCTCACGTAATGCGGTTACGTGAGCAGCTCTTTCTTGCATAACATTCGTAAACATTACTCCGATTTCTGCCGTCCTCCCGCAGTCTCGATTTTAAAAACATTTGCAAACCATTGAGAACGCTGAATGTTCCTGCTGATTGCTCTTGTTTGAAACAGAAAAGCGCAGGCCTGGGAAGAGCTGATGTTGCAAAGCTGCTCTATTATGATCATGTAAGTGAGTGACGTTGTAGCACAGATGTGTTTTTAAGGTGTAAACGAGAGAGTGTTTATATTTTGTCTTTTATCTCGGCTGTTCTGATAATAGATATTCAGTTTTCACTTTGGCTGTAATTGAAGGATTTGCATATATCCCTGAGAAACACATCCGATAGGTGGGCCGGTGGACATGACACAGCCTTATTATAATTACTTAACACCGACTAGTCCTGCAGACAACCTACCAACTAGTTAATTAAGAACATTTATAGTTTTGCACATCCCTAAAAGGAAGAACCACATGAAATCATTCGATATGCAGATTTCTTTCCTGTGTTAATGCATTTTCTTCTGAAACATGAGTTTGGGTTACATGACAGCAATCAACCAGGATTTGCTGCTTAATAATTGGCGGGATTGTGGGTGGGAGGGGCTTTCTCATTTTACAGAGCATTCGATTGGCTGCAAATCTAGTGCAGGATGAGTCATCAGCAGTTTTGGAAAGTTTTTACAGAAGAGAGAGAAAAATAACTTTTTAATTGTATTTGTTAAAAGTTAATTGGTAACAGTTTATGAAAAGGTTCCATTTGTTAGCATTCATTTACATGAACTAACAATGAAAAATGCTTCTGAAACATGATTAATTTTAGTTAATTTTAATTAACCTATCTGTTTATATTGTTAACACTCTACAATAAGGTTTCATTTGTTAACATTACTTAAAAAAAAAGTTGTATCTGTTACTATTATTGGTAACACTTTACAATAGAGTTTTGTTTTTTGTTAATATAACACTATAAAAAAAAATGTTTTTGTGAATAAATTTGTAAATAAAACGATTACGGAGTATGTTTTACAATAAAATGCCATTACAGTTTTTCTACTTCGAAACTTGTTGTTTCTTTGTAATTGTGAAATTTACTAGAGTGAAAACTCATTCTACACTAAATTGTACACTAATAAACACAAAATAGCAATGAACAATAATTTTACAGCATTTGATAATCTTAGATAATGTTAATTTCAACATTAACTAATACATTTTTACATCAAAAGTTGTATCTGTTAACACTAGGTAACACACTGTGAACTACCATGAATATGTATTTTTATGAATATTTATTTATATTGCTCATTATTAGTTCATTTTATTTAATGCATTAATTTTAACGAATGGGACATTATTGTAAGTGTCACCATGTTATTTAATTGACCTGAGCTCATATGAACTAATTATGAACTGTATTATTATTAACTAACCTTAAAAAAAATTAATAAATGCTGTAACAAATGTATTGCTCATTGTTAGTTGATGTTAGGTAATGCATTAAACTAATGGGACCTTATTGTAAAGTGTTACCAGTTGTTTATTCAAATCGTTGATCTCTAATGATTAGACTTGTGCCGGTATTCGGTAATGAATATGCACGATATTGTTATCGTGGGCACTTCTAAATACCGTGAATAATTATATATTGCAAATTATTCAGAATTTAATGCATTTTAAGAATACTTCTCCCATCAACTGGTCAAAATCCACAACACGGCTGTATGCTGCGTGAAAGACGCGTGCGCACTCTGATGTAAACAAGCGTGGACGAGAAGCACATGGCGGAACATGTGAGAGACGCTCTGGATGAAAGCGCACTTTCACTCTCTGACAGCAGATGGCGCTAAACTGCAGAAATAATAATAATAATAATAATTAATTTAAATGCAGCCGTTACCCCGGAAACCCTGTAAACAAATCAGCTGCACTACTTTCTGTTTCTGAATCGTGTTTAAATGATTTAAACAGCCATTCAGATTTGTGTATTTGCTATGATGTTCATCACAGCGCCAAATACTTACATATTTAGACTTAATAGGCTATTTATTTTCAAACTTTTTTTACATTTTAATCTGGACTACATGCATTAACTAAGGTTAACTAATGAGGTCTTATTGTAAAGGGATACCTATTGGTCTTTATAGTTCTTTTGCACTTTAATCTGTGTCAAACTTTTAACTTTATACATTTTTCTGTATTGCTTTATTGCATTTAAATGTTCAGTTATTTTTGTTATAAGAAAAAAGTTATTAAACCTGTTATACTGTATTATGACAGCACTTTTTTAAAACTAAATTTCAATATCGTGACAATACCGTATACTGTGATAAAAGCATTAGCAATTAATCGCAACATGAAAATATGATACCGGCATATCCCTACTAATGATAATGATGACTTAATGAGGTCTTTAAAAGCAGTTTATACTGTACGTTGTTTGTAATGTTAACCCAGAGTAATCCATCTTACTACATTAGAACATGATCTTGCACATTTCTATTCATAATTCACACTTCAAGCACCTTACGATTAGCTATTTTTGGGTATATTTGCATCACGTCCCATTAACGCATCATATGTCAGAGATTTCCCTTCCTCTGCTTCACTATATCTGTGAAGTGAGTATATTATCTGTGAATATGAAGTCATCCTTCATGCTGAGCTGGGCTGTGAATGTGGATAATTCAGATCTGTATGCCATTGTCTGGCAGGAACATGGGATTCGGCTAATCTTTAAGCTGCTGATGATCAGAATCAGTCTCTCAGTGTGGCGTCTTTGTCCCGTTCCCAGGTGGATCAGCTTTACAGACACACTTGCTTCCCGTTGTTTTGTTGTCAGCCTGCGTGGAGGTCCTGCTGCTGTTTTCAAAATCAGATCCGGGATCTGGTTGAGATTGATGTAGGACAAGTGGTTAGGTTTGGGTGGGTTAGCATGACCTAGTTATCCTCTCATGGTAGAAACTGGAACAAGTGGAAACTTTCAAAGGAATATTCAAGGTTCAATGCAAGTTAATCTCAATTGATAGCACTTGTGGGATAATGGTGATTACCTCAAATGACTGTAATTTCAATTTAGCCCTGGTGAGGCACTTACAATGGAAGTGAATGGGTCCAATACTGTAATAGTAGGCACAAGAAGTTACTATATATATATATATATATATATATATATATATATACATTTTAGGGCTGCACACTCCCTGTGCAAGCAGGTGGTGACGTTGGTTATGTTGACGGAAGTTAGCCTATTTTCAGGCGCTGCATCCATGGCGCTTTGGTAGGGATCCCACTCGAAGTGGATTGGTCTCTCGTCTCCGTTCCCTCCTTCAGGGAACGAGGGTTACATAGGGCTGTGCAATTAATCGCATGCGATTGTCAGGCGCATCTTGTCAGTAAAGCCGGTCCCGTGATTAGTAGTAAATCTCCATCACCTGGTGATGGAGATTTACTACTAATCACGGGACCGGCTTTACTGACGAGATGCGCATGACAATCGCATGCGATTAATTGCACAGCCCTAGTGCTGATCTATCCTTGAGTTTTAACTTTGTAACAAAACCTGCCTTGAATTGTCCCTCATTCAGAAAGCAGTCTGAAGTAAAATGTATGGCAAGCCGTTTTGACTTGTATTCTTTCACAGGATATGAATTCTTGCTATAAACAATTCAATTTTCACTAGTTAAAATGCTAATTCTTGATATCAGGAATTGGATTTCTACTAGTAACAGTGGCTATTTTTGATAGCTGTCTCGTATTTTCTTGATGACCGTGAAAAGAACTAAAAATACTTTGTCATTTTTGATCGTACAGATAAGAATAAAGTATTGTTTGAAACTGCAAAGGATCTACTTTTATTTGTGTATAGCCATAATAACAACAAAACAATGTGCTTTTGTAAAATAAAGAAAATAAACAGTTCTCTGCCATCTGCGTTCTCTGTCACCTCTCTTACAGAACTTTCATTTCTTTGTAAGTGGGCAAACTTACAAAATCAGCAGGGGATCAAATAAATATTTTCCCCACTGTATGGCTCTGTGAAGTAAATGCTGCTCCATCTGAAAGCACGTGAAAATACCACATTTAATAACATGTTTTTACTCCAAACTCACTTCATAACGTCAGTCGAGTGTTTGAAATAAATCCTTCTGTGAGATGATGTGGCTTCTTACAAAGAATAGGCACGCAACATATTTCATAGTATTCTAAGCAGTGATAAAGGCTAAGTCAATTAGCATTGCATTATTATATACTTTATTATAATGAAAATTATAATAATAATAATTATAATAAGAACTCCGATAAATCATATATTGTCGTAGTCCTGTGTTTATGAGTCACGTTGAATGAATGAAAGCAGTTAAATCTTCTGTTTATTCAGCTATAGAGATCTCTTGGGTTTCTTCTGCTGTGTGTATTTGGAGTTTCCACGCGAGAGCGCCCTTGGGCCTTCGGATGAAGATTTACTACTGATCACAGAACCGTGCTTCACTGAAAGATATGTATGACAATCACAACTTCTGTCTAATCGCGATTGCGATTTCATTTTGATTTATCGTGCAGCCCTACTTGAGAGAAGCTCTAAATGAGCTGCAGTACAGCACAACTGAACCTAATGTGCGAGGGATTTTGCTTATGTGGACAAACATGGACGCACGGGTTCATTTTCCTGCTCCGCACTGAGGGAACAGGCTGTTTGGCGGTGTTGTGTGTGTGAAGGGGATCAAGATGTCCTCTCCTTTAACCTGACCTTTCCATCTCACACAGATCCTGCCTGAGCTTAGCATTCACTCCTGCATGATGTTCACTCACTGCACAGAAAACACGCAGCGAGGCCTGCGCAGATCATTGCATAACCACCTGATTACAATCATTTCACTTAATTAGGATTATTGTGCATTTTTAATTTGAATTGTACTTTGCCATCTAATGTAGGCCCCATGAAATCAAGTGTTTTGAGGCTTTTACTGACATATAATCAGTTACACAGTGGCTGTCGTAACTTGTTTTATAAAAGATTTCTTTAAATATACATTAAATAATTAAGACACCATTAACAGGTAAAGTAAAATATAATGAGTAGCTATATAGTCTAATATTTCGAAATGCGAAATGCTGTTCTCTAGACTTAATTTCTCTGGTGAACTGACGAGCTGTAGACACTGATGACTTGCCTGAAGTAAATGAAATGCTACGTGACATTTTGTTTACAAGCCATTTTTATCATATCTTTCCGCGAGTGGAACGCTGATTGTGCGAATACATGAGGCATGAGATGTTCATTTATTTTTATTTACTCTAAAACTAGAAGTAAGATGAAGGGATGATCACGCTCACTCGTGCTGAACTGAAGCGTTTATACAGCGAGCTGTCACGCCTCATCAAAGAGCGCCAAAACAGCATTTATTGTCTGAATTTCTTGAATAAATTTAATGATTTGTTCGGTACATGTGCGTACAGAATGGAAAGACCCATACCAAAAATGTATCGGTACGAATATGTGTACCGTTACACCCCTAATATATACTGTGTA
>NW_015548217.1:964034-970250 GCF_001515605.1 Sinocyclocheilus anshuiensis | reverse complement strand
AAATGTATCAAATGTATCCACTGTATGTGTTATGCCGTATATATATATATATATATATATATATATATAATATATGGTTAGAAAATATACAACAGCAGTGTTAATGGGAATAATATTTATTTAAAATGTTATGTTATGTATTGTTTCTACCCCTGTGCAATATTTCTTTACTAAACCTTTTATTTTGCATTTTACTGTATGATTCCATCTTCAGTGTGGATTAATTACCTCTTACAGTGTGCGGTAGGTGTGTTAAACTTAAAAAGTATTAGACTTATGCAAGTGACATCAAGAAAACATTTAAATAATTCACAATAATCGGTGTGGTCTAAAAAAAGCACTTTCACATGAACTAAAAAAGACCTCTGACGTCAAAATCGTTTCCACACCAAACGCTGTAGTGTGAAAGTGCCCTAAAAATACGCCTCAGTCTCCTCTGTGTTGTGCTTCCTCATGTACGTCTAATATACAGTATGGCATGTTGAGATTTGGCACTTCATTGTCACAAGCTGTGCTTGTGGTTGTTTTTTCCGGTGTGTGTTTGTTATGTGGGCCACAGCACCACAGGTTTCTCATTATTACAGCACATCCGTGTTCTTTACGTCCTCTGACACACTAACACACTAACACACTGCCATAGGACTCCATCGTCTGGGCAATTAGGTATTTAGGACAGGAGATGAACGAGTCAGAGATCACCTCTTATGTCACCGCTTACAGGCATGGTAGGTGATTTGGTTCAGAAACAACTGAACAGCCAATCAGAGTTCTCACTCTCACCAACGGCCCGACGCTGAATCTATATGCAGCTGTTGCTGACGTAAGCCGAAGAGAGCCGAGGCACAGAACATACCGACAGACGACCGTCGGCTTAGTGTGTCCCGGACTTAACGAATTTGATTCCAGTTCTGCTTAATGATTCTGGTTACTCAATTACTGTTTTTAATTTAATTTAATTTAATTTAATTTAATTTAATTTAATTTAATTTAATTTTGCAGTTCAACTGAATGACATTAATGTAATGATTTTGGTTGTTTTAAATGTAATATAATGTAATGCAATTTAATTTAATTATTTTTTTTATTGTTGTAAAGTTCAACTGTAGGACATTAATTTGATGATTTTGGTTCCTTTCATTATTTTTATTTTATTTTTTTGTTATTTAATTTTTGCTGTTCAAATTCAGGACATTAATTTAATGATTTTGGTTGCTGCTTTTAATTAATTTCATTTCATTATTGTTATTTATTATTTATTTATTTTTACAGTTCAGCTGTAGGACTGTTACATGTTGCCTGATTATGTCATTCAGTTCACCTGTTGTCTGTTAATCATCTCATTAGTTCCCTTTGTTTGGTTCATGCCTATAGGTCCTCAGTTCTCCCTTATGCCGAGTTCACACTGCACGATTTTAGCCCGATTTTTCACTCGCCGACAGGTTTTGCGAAATCGCCGACAAATGCCCGAAATCGGAGACAAATCGGTGCTCGTTCATGCGAGTGACAATCGCGCAGTGTGAATTATCAAAGACGCGATCTGAGGGAATCGCCGACACGTCGCCGACGCCCGTGAAATATTTGCCATGCTAAATATCTGGAGCTGTCGGCGATTCACAATCACGCTGTGTGCAATGATTTCTGACTGAAAACTACATCGGCGATGACCTACAGCCAATGAGAGACCAAGATACAGGGCAGCGGGAAGCTCGGGGAGGAGTTATAGACCAGAATATCAGTATTTTAATAGATATATGAACAATTATATCATACAGAAACAAGCACAAACATTTGCTTGACCAGCCACAACATCAGCATAACAGTTACTGCAAAATGATTTACCTCCAACTCTCTTTGCAGAACACCCAATCCCTGTTCCCTGCATCTCCCTCCTGCATAATCTGTTTTTCTTTTTCTCGTTGTAGCTGGAAATCAGCTCACAGACAATTTGCGGGCTATATATATTTTTTTTAATAATGCCAGTCTCGCTGGAGAACTCCGGTCTGACGCACGCGGGTTCTCGCGTTATTTCCTTATCACTTCTCGCGTGTGTTTTGTTGTGAAACGTAGTTTGCGGACCAGACAGAGCTGTCGGCGATTCTTCCTGTTGTGAAGTCATGCAGTGTGTAACCTTCTGTCGCCGATCCATCGTGCAATGTGAACACAGCAGCAACTGAATGCGACCCCAGATAGTCACGCAGTGTGAAAACAACGGCGATCCGACGAGTTTGAAAATCGTGCAGTGTGAACTCGGCATTAGTCTTGGTATGTTCTCCGTCAATATTTAGTTGGTTTCCGTGCCTGTTCTCCTGGATTTATCTTATTAAAAGACTTTTTGTTGATCTCCTTCGTGCTTGTGCAGTTTGTATCACCAACGCGTGACAAGGACATTAATTCAACTAATTTGTTTCCGGTTCTGCTTAATGATTTTAGTTTATTTTGTTTTATTTTATTTTTACAGTTCAGCTGCAGGACATTCGTTTAATGGCTTTGGTTCGAGTTCTGCTTAATGATTTTATTTATTGTGTTTTAATTTTTTTATTTTATTTTATTTCTTTTATACCTTACCTTACCTTACCTTGCCTTGATTTCATGATTTTGGTTCCAGCTGCTTAATAATTCTGTTTACTTCTGGGAAAAAATTTAATTTTTGCTATTTTATTTTCATTTGATTCATTCATTCATTCATTCATTCGGTGTCTATGAAATGGTAAGTATGGTGTCTATATTTAGGTTTTTCATTCTGTTTTCTTCTCCATGCTAGAAATCATGTCCAGTCAGCGGCATGCGTTCTAATTGGCACTTTACTCCACTTTATTTGACTGATAGAGACTTAATTGATTTCTTGGATGCCGTCATCTCAGTAGATGTGGAGAGCTTGCCATTTTTAGATGCATTTTCTACCTTACTGCAGCCTGAAACAGCCTTACATGGGCATGAAAGTGCGTCACGCACTGCATTCTGGGAGAGACACTTGTGGCAGAGTCAGCCAAACGCATCGCTCTGTAATGACAGTCTGAAAATAATTACTTGGAAAATCTAGTCCTGGAATAGTTTCGGATCAATGAAGTGAAATGCATTGAAAGAAAAATCTGTACTGTATCAAATTGCATGTGGATTTATGAGAATCCTTATTAGGGCTGCATGATTAATCGAAATAAAATCACTTTATGGCTTAGTGCAATTAACATGCATTTAATATGCATTTTAAAAGAAGCTTTAAAGACTCGTTCTGTTTTCTTTGATTGTTTAACATTTGAAAATGAAGAAATCAAAACATTGGTATTGGTAACATTGGTAAATATTGGTATTATAATTTTACAGTTGTAAAATAAAATGGTTATTATCAGGGATGTCAGTTTAACGTGTTAATTTGGTGTGATTAATTATTGAAAAAAAAATGCATTAAAATTATCAATGTATTTAGGTTCATTAACACATTTTAGTTTTCTATAAGGGTATAGTTTCTTTTCTTTTATTATTATTTTGTATTTCAATACTCATTTAAAAGATTCATGCAATGTTGAATCAATATATATTTTTTTCTAAAGCTACATTTTGTCATGTCTATTCAGTGCGTTTGTTGTCTAACACAATAATGACTTTAAATGATCTTTTCAGGGTAATTTCATATCCAAAACTGATGTATGATTAAGTAGATTAATTAATTGATACATCATGTAGTTAATTTGGTTAAGAAATGTAATTGCTTGACAGCCCTAATTATTATTACATTATTTTTCTTAAATACTTTTTTTATTTTACAGTGAAATGTTACAATAGCAATATTTCTTTTGTTTTATTTATTAAATTCTATATTTTTAGTAATTTAGTAATTACGATAATTATTATGATTTATAGTAAAGTGGATATTATTATTATTATCATTATTAACAACAATTATTATAATAATTATAATTATAATAATTATTGTTGTTGTTTTATTGCCATATTGATCTATACACACAAATATACAGGCGTACAAACACAGCAAACCTTTTTTTTTCATTTTAAATCACAATACCAATTTTTTGCAGAAAAATTATGTTTGTTTGTGATAAAACCTTTGGGTTTGTTCTTGAACTGCTGTGTGTGTGTCTGTGTGTGTGTCTGTGTGTGTGTCTGGGTTTGTTTTATTTATTAAATTCTATATTTTTAGTAATTTAGTAATTACGATAATTATTATGATTTATAGTAAAGTGGATATTATTATTATTATCATTATTAACAATAATTATTATAATAATTATAATTATAATAATTATTGTTGTTGTTTTATTGCCATATTGATCTATAAACACAAATATACAGGCGTACAAACACAGCAAACCTTTTTTTTTTCATTTTAAATCACAATACCAATTTTTTGCAGAAAAATTGCATGAGCACCCATTTGACATTAGTCATAAAAATTCATCATCTTCATCACAGATCTTTAATGTCCTACAGCGTGTACCAAACACTGTTGTAAAATAATCTCTATCCACAAAAAGCCTGAGAAGTATATAAAATATGGAAATTTCCTTGTATGGAAAATATTTTTTATATAAAAAAAAATTAATTAATTAATTAAATGACTTTTGAAATGAAATAATATATAGATAGATAAATAGATACACACTGCATTTTTAAATAAAAATTAGGATATCATATTTACCATATCATGTATGATATAATGGTACATACTTGGCAGGGTTATTATTAACTAAAACTAAAACTAAAATAAAAAAAATGAATTTTGCTACTTACATACTTAAATAATTGTTACCTAAAATGAATTAAAATAAAACTGTAAACATATTTTATTTAAGTTTTTTGCCAAGACAACAGTTCTCATTTAATTTAGTTTAACATAATGTACTAAAGTTCTAAAATAATTATTAAAAAAACCTAAGTTCAAACTTTAAGTTGTTCATGTCAATAACTTAAAGTAGTGCTGTGGTTTTTTTTTTTTTTGCTTTGCTGTGCTGTGATTATTTTGCAGTTAAATGGTGAATTATGCATAATCTCATTTTGTTGATTTTGCATTGTGTTCTGCGATCAGAATTGTGAAAAAAGTACTTAAACATTCAAGTTTTGTCTTTGCATCCAAACATAAGAGTCAGTACTGTAAATAATGAGAGAAAAGTACATTACTTTCCACAGTACTGTCACTCTTTCATCTCTCCATCCTGCATAATTCAGCCAAACAGATGTGAAGTAAGCTCATCACAACCATCTTAAACAAGAGAAACGTTGTGAGTGTTAACCTTATATCACATGCTGAGTGTGTGACACATCAGCAGCCGTTCATGTGCACCCACACCAAAGCAGCAGAAAAAGCCTGGAGGACACGAGACGCTCGAGGAGAAACCTCTGAGTTCAAACTCAATCCACAGATATCCCCAGGTTATTTTAATGCACAGGGTTTGTGCTGTGATGTTCAGTACAGTACAAAAGATTTTTGCATGTTAACATTTTACCAAACCACTGACACAATCTTTCATTAACTATGCAAGAATTGCAACTAAGTAAAAGATAAACAAAGAAATAAATGAGGGTCATTCCGTGTCTTCACAGACTTCCCTGGCTCAAATTTTTGAATTTGTCCTTTTTTTTTCTGAAGAAAGATAAACATGCATGGTGATGAAAGCCAAAATATTACATGTCATGGATGTATATTCACTGAGTAATCCACTATTTTGCAGAGGCAGGTCAAGATGGCAATTTTCACCTGAGATTCAGAGCCAAATTACAGGAGCGTAAAAATTACTTCAGAAAGATGGCAGCATCATGATGTCGTTTTCACACAGAGATTGGTAGCTCTATTAGTAAAATCTGTTGATTTTTATTAATCTTTGTTGCATTACATACCAATGGTCACCATTCAAAAATGGGGGAAAAAATCCCTTTTCAAGTTTTTTCTCCAAGTTACATGATATCCTAATGCCCTTTTAAATTTTGCTTCTTAACACGCTAGACTTTTTGCGTCTTCATTTTTAAGGCTCTACATGGCTCATTTACAGAGGTATACAGTACACTCTAAAAAATGCTGGGTTAAATATAACCCAGTGCTGGGTAAAATAGGGACAAACCCAGCAATTGGGCTGTTTTGACCCAGCGGTTGGGTTAAATGTTTAACCCAACCTTCTGGGTAGTAACCCAACCGCTGGGTCAAAACAACCCAATTGCTGGGTTTGTCCCTATTTTACCCAGCACTGGGTTGTATTTAACCCAGCA
>NW_015548217.1:962400-963100 GCF_001515605.1 Sinocyclocheilus anshuiensis | reverse complement strand
CCGCAAATACCAAAATGAGTGGCTAACTGCGCTAAAACGTTCAAATACATACAAAATTATGTCAAAATGCCTGTTTTGGGAAGTATCCAGTTAAACACAGTAGGTTTTGGAACGTTAAATAGTTGAGAAAGAGAACGCATGTGATGCCGCACGCTCTCCTATTGCGGTCTTTGATCTTGAAATGAGCTGATAATAAAATGCAGCGCTTATCTTTTGATTTCGTTGACGTGAATTGAAGATCGGATTTATATCCGTTTTGCGACGACACATTTATGCGCCAAGTGTAAATGGAAACGTTTTAACAAATCAGATAGTTATCCGATCAGCGAAAACGCATGAAATGACCAGGTGTAAACAAGACCTATATTGGGTCCGTGGATAAACTCTTAAAGGGACCGCAGTTCAATATTCCTACTGCTGTCTGTCATGTTAATCAAAGAACAAAAGACAAAGAAAATCTCTTTCTGCTCTTGACTGAATACGTTTTATAACTTTAATGGTAAGCATTAATCTGTATTTAATTTTAACAATGAAGACTACAGAAATTAAAGTAATCAAATGTAAAATAACACTGTATCTATATTACTTTAATTTCTGTAGCATTTCTTAAGTGAATAAAAACTTCCTTAACCTGAAAAACTTAGTTTCATAGCTCTCTTTATTCTATTGCATTTATTTGTGCTGTTGTTTGCAATTTTTT
>NW_015548217.1:958315-962038 GCF_001515605.1 Sinocyclocheilus anshuiensis | reverse complement strand
GGCAGATCACACTAACAAAAAATCGGAAATCGGAATCGGCCAAGAAAATTGCAATCGGTGCATCTCTAATTTTCAGTGGTCAAAAATCAAATGTGGGTCATTTTGCATGCTGCTGATACTTTTTGTATTTAAAGAACAATGTTTGAAAGAACAAATTATATCGAAAAGTAGTCAATACAATAGAAAGAGTGCCAAAAATGTCCTTTGTCCGAAGTCTGCACACCTATAACTCAAGAGGTTTTAAAGATACCTTAATATCCTTTTAAATTGTGATTCTTCATTAACATTTCTTTTTATATCTTCATTTTTGTGGCCCTGTATGGTTTAATTCCTGAGATATCAGGATCTCAATGCGGCTCCATGTGCAAATGGCTGAATCCTATCCATTTTCAGTCGCTGAAACTCAAATGCGATTTTGTGTCTAGTCATGTAAATATACTATTGTTCATTGTTAATTTGCATTGTTTCATAATGCTTTAACGTATATACAGCATTTATTTTTGAAATGTATTAGTAAATGTAGAAACTAACATTAACAAAGCAAGTATTAGTGTTAATCCAAGTTAATGGTTGCATTTAATCTTAATTTAAAAACCTTATTGTAAAGCTTTACCAGTTTCTTCCTAGACTGTAAAAAAGTGATTTCTGAAATACATTTTACAAAAAATACTATTTCATCAATATCTCTAGAAAAATGTCGCATTTAATTCAATGTTACTTGCCACCTGTGTGTCTGTGTGTCTGTGTCTGTGTGTCTGTGTGTCTGTGTGTGTGTGTCATTGTGCTTGTGTTCTTATCCATATTTTTGGCGTCACATGATACGATTTATCAGCAAATTCTGATCACAGTATGACAAAATGCTCCGTTTGCTCTGTTATCTGAAACACACAATAAAATAATGATTCATGCACTTCTCAGACACTTCTTAATCTAAAAAGCATGCAAGTCAGAAAATGCACAAACTTTTTTGGCTTTATTTAGTCAGGAAAGCATAATTCATCTGACATTGTAGAAATTCCTCAAGATGTTTTTATATATTTTAAATAATGTGGTTCAAGACCCCCACCCCCCCCTCAAAATCCCAAATTTTCATCTGTCTATATATGTGATTAAATATATGCATTAGTAAATAATATATTTTTAATAAAATGGTAAATAAATTATTATGGCATATACCTACGTAAACCCTAGTACATTTAAATTTTGATAATTTATTATTTATATATATATTTGTGTGTTTGTGTGTGTGTGTGTGTGAATATAAATAATATTTATAATCTATAAATATATTTATTTATAATAAAAAATTATATATGGCAAGGCAACAATTCTCATTTAATTTCTTGTACTAAAATAACTAAAAATAAAAATGAGTAAACATTATATAGACATATTTAAAAAAAAATAGAAAAGGGACAAAAATAAAGCTCAATTACTAAAACTTAAAAAAAATAAATAAAAATATAAAAATAAAAACTAATTCAACATATTAATACAAAAAATATAGAAGTATCTCATTCATCGTGGAATAACACTGATAAGAGTCCTGTAAAGCACTAGAAGCATCAGTGTGTTTCAGCTCTTCTGATGTGTTTTTCCATCAAATACTGCTCTCAGCGTGAAATTAATGCAGTAGTTTGTAGTGTTTGCTACAGGAATTTTGTAAAACGGCTTCTAAAGGCTGCCTTTGATGGATAAAGCAACAGGGAAGATGGATGGAGATGCTGTGTGTCCAATTAGACAGCAGGATTATGTTACATAAGGGTTTTTATGGAGCTCAGGAGACAGAGACGCCCTCCTGATGAGTCTGAACCGGGCGCCGTGAATGAGCGCCGCTTCGGCCCACAAAATCCCATCAACAACAGAGAACAGTGGATGAAAAGAGCACGGAGGAGAAATAGACAAATTGATGGATTGGTGAGGTGTGGCTCACAAAAGACAGAGAGGGGACTTTTTATAAATCGGCCACACTTAAATATGTATGTGCATTATATAAGAAAAAATCTTTTACTTTAAATTTTTTCTTTTATTTATTCATTTATTTTGTTTATTAATTTGCTTATTTAGCTATTCATTCATTTGTTTACATATTTATTTATTCATTTATTGATTAATGTATGTATTTTTATTAATTATTAATTAATTTATTAATTAATATGCACATTTAGGGAAGTTTTTAAAATCCAAAAAATGCAGGTCAAAAGTTCTTTGCAAAATTGCAACAAAAAAAAACAACAACAAAAAAGAAAGAAAGAAAAAAAGGCCCAGAAAAGTTAAATTAATTATGAAAAAAGCATGTATTGTTGCAGTGTTTTAATTTGAGTATAACGGAAATATTATTAAATTATTTTAATGTATTACTTTTTATTTTTATGTTTTCAATTTTTATTTTTATTTTAGTTGTGTTTTTGTCATTTGTTTTATTCTTTTAATGTCTATTTGTTTTTCTGTCACTTTTAGTACATCCACTTAAACTAAATGAAAATGAGAAGTGTTGTTTTGACAACTAGATATAATAAAATAAATTAGGTTTTAAAATACAAAATAAAAAATCTTTTATACTTTATTTTATTTCAGTTAAAGTCTATTTTATTTCAAGTAAAAAAAAAAAAAAATTAGTTAACTATTATAATCCTGACTTGATGTGCTATGTATCTAATGCAATTAAATTCAATTAAGATTGCATGCTGTTGATGCAACCCTTGATGCATGGTGGTATTTGCAATCGACTTATTAGAAATACACTGACATTTGATGCAATGATGAATCGAATGCATTTACAGGTTTTGTTGAGTCGATTGCATGCTTTCCCTTGACGCCACAGATACAAAGACCTGAAAAAGCTAATAATAACACTTTAATCAGATATAATACGGACGGAAACTCCTCAGAGAGCCGTTTTACACACTTCACGGCTTTTTAAATGACTTTTAATAAACCCTGGTTCTCCCTAGACACTCGTAAGCCGGATCATCTCAGTCTGTACAATGAGAAGTTAGTGTTTCTGAAATTTCTAGATGATTCCCTCTGAAACACAGTAAAGTTTTGTTATTTTCTCAACAGATTGTCTTGTATAACAAAGACAGATGTTGTTGTTTTTATCCGGCATATGGACGCAAAAGCACTTCTCCAGCTTGGTAACGTACTAACTGCTGGCATGTCATTTCCATTTTTAGTAAAATCCTAATTGGATCCTAAGTGGTTTAGTTCATATTTGATATTTCAGCGTGGGGGCCTGAAGCCATCTGAAGCCAGAACAATTTAATTAACAAAAACTCTAATAGTCTTGTGAATCTTTGTTGCTTTGGCTGTGAGTCATGGTAAGCAGACTTTAATGAAGGGTATTTTTAGTGTAATTACAGAGTGCAGGCTGATGGTGCGTGCGTCACTTGAGGATTGAGTTCATGAGAGGTGTCAGAACGCTTGTATGTACGCTTCACCTTTGACAAATGTGTGTGTTTTACCTGCAATATCTTTTCATATTCATCTCAGACGTCGTATGCAGACGCTGTAAGCTCGGCGTGATCTTTGAGTTCTTGTGATGAGAGCTATAAATATGGACGCCGTTTCTGCCATGGAATTAAAAAAAACGTAATTGAGACTTTTTAACTCACAATTCTCAAAAAAAAAATTTGAGAAAAAAACTAGATACTATGTTTATATAAAGATATAAATAAAAATAAAAACTCTTTAAAAAAAAAAAAAAAAAAGGAAATTTTGACT
>NW_015548217.1:923866-958305 GCF_001515605.1 Sinocyclocheilus anshuiensis | reverse complement strand
TACATATTATCAAGAAATCGAATTAGTTTTAATCTCATTGATTTTAACAAAATATTTTTTTACTTACTTGTTTTTAAGTAACTTGTTTAATAGCCATATTTAACCATGCTCATACTTTTTAACGTCAAATGTTTTTTTCCCCACAATTAACAGATTTATGTTTATTAAAAGCAGTTTGAATGCATTTTTAAAATATTATTATAATAAAATCACATGCAACTCTTACATTTAATTTATGAATGACTGACAAATATGCATCACATTAAGTTAGTTTTGAAATTAGATTGCAAGATTACAAATAGAAATTTTATATGCAATTCAAATACATACATCTTAATTTTAGACCTAAATATTTTTTTTTATAAATGCAGTGACGCATGTGCACATTTACACCTTCAGCCTTTCTGCTGTCAGACGTCAGATGCATGTGAGGTTAACCCTAAATCACCTTTTACAATCAGTCGCTCTTAGTAATTAACCCTGGCAAAACATGCAAATTATAACAGGTAGCTTGGTATTATTTACTTTCTCATCTTCATTTACAGTGAACATGAATTCATATGAGCTGCTTTTATAATGCTTTTTTTGTCGTTGTTGTTTTTGGAGTTATTTTTGCAACTGTGTACCCAAAATAGAAAGTAATTTTGTCTTTGTGTCTGAAAACTGAAAGGCAGAAATTTGACTGTTGTAATTAGTGTGTGGCATCACATTCATGTTTATCGGGTCAGAAGTCTCTCGTTTATTGAGAGGTTGGCGATGGTGGCGCCGTCCTGACATTATTACGCCGTCTCTGCATGTTCTGTTCTGTTCTGTTTGAGCGCCAGCCTGCATAATAGACTTCTAATGAGGACTGGACACTGTAACACACGCCGCCGCAGCTGCATGCTAATCATCTTTAATTTCATCAGATTTATATCATCATTTCCATATAAAGGACGTTCAGTCCATTTAACAATCATATTAGCCATCCATAAATTCTTCAGAAGTAGTAATGAAATAATTTTGATGGAGCGCACACTGTTACCGTAATCTCGCGATGCCTTATTTGAGATTACGAAATGAACAATTTGTGCAACTGTTTCTGGAAAGTCAACATGCCAGATTTGGCACTTCAGTTTGGGACAGAACGACCATTCCTAACAAATCACGTACAAATCTTAGCGCTTTTCAGTTGAGTTGAGATCATGCATTTTGACAGTTTAGTTTGACATTTGGCTGAAGTTTGACTGAATGAGTCCCATTCAAGTAAATTAATTATTTTTTCATGGAATTATATGGTGTAATGACTTGACTGGGACTCAGAAGTATGGAGTATTTAACATTTTTTTTAATGTTTTTGAATGAAGTCTCTGTAATATCATTTAAATGTTTGAATTTATTAATACTATATATAAATGACTCAGAATTGCAAGATAAAAATTCAGATTTTTCCCCCCCTACAGTTCTAAGATTATATCTCATAATTGAGATGTATTTGTTTCCACCACAGAATAAAAAAATAAAAAAGGTAATTGCAACTTTTTATCTCACAAATCAAAAAAGTAAGTTTATATCTAGCAATTCTGTGAGTTGATTGCAATTACCTTATTTTTAGAATTTTATATTTTTTTTATTATATACGATTTATATATTTAAATTACATATAAAACTCCCATCCATTTGAATTTTAACACTGAAGACTGGAGTAATGATGCTGGAAATACAGCTTTGATCACAGAAATAAATTACATTTTACAATAGATTCATACAGAAAAATTGTAATAGTATTTCACAATATTACTGTTTTTACTGTATTTTTGATCAAATCGCTAAATGCAGCCTTGGTGAGCATATGAGACTCAAAACATTTAACAAATCTGAATTATTTCAAACTTTTGACGAAGTGTGTGTATATATAGTTTTACATATTTTTTAAGTTTTATTATTTTATAGTTTGGATATATTTTTAAATGAAGAAATATTGCAATAGCCTATGAATTCATATATTGAATTTTGTTTGAAATGTACAACTTATTTATGGAATTAACTCCTCGATTATATATTATATGATATTATATTATTAATAATTTAATTAAATAGTAAAAACACCAGCAACAACATGCAGCTGTGAGCTTTCTGTCTTGAAATCTGTTGATTAATATTATAATATATTAATATCTTCACTTTTAATATCCAACATAAAATAAATGCACAGATTATTAACATGTGACATTATATATATGTGTGTGTGTGTGTGTGTGTGTATTATTCAGGTTAAAATTCAAGATTATTAAAAGCATTTCAGTAAATGTGTTGAGATGTGAGATGTCATGGAAAGTGTTTCTTCTTTGTTTTCTTTGGGAATTTGAGCTGATTTATATTTGGCAACATTGGTATTTTATTCCCCGCTCTGCTTCATTTATTCCCATCTTGTGAAATGTGAGTGTCGACATTATCGCAGCTATTTGAGAACATGCTACAGTCAAAACTTTTATTTTCCCAATTAGCAGATTGGGTCACCCGGATTGACCTGCAGGATCTGCAGATTTGCAAAGCGAAACAAGTGTGTATGCCTGCCAGTAGAAGTGTTTGAGTACAAACCCACCATCTGGCTCCTCATGCTCCTCTCAGAAGTTGTTAATTAGGCTCTGTGCGGTACTCTTAAGGATTTTATCTGCTGTAATGGTGGTGCCGTGACCCGGGCTGAACTGAGCCTTATCTGCTCTTTAATTACACGTTTCAGCAGGCCGCAGGTTGGGCTCTAATTCAGATAAGAGCTGCTTTCCCATTAGGTCGCTGTCTGCCCACAATAGAGCTGACTATGAATATCCATACAGTAGAGGAGAGCCATTACAAACAAAGCCTGAGAGAAGGGGATCAGGCAAGAGGAGGGTTTGTGGAAGAAATGCATTAATGATTTGAAAAGCTGAAAACAGGCTGCTGTTTGTACATTATGCATGTATTAAAGATAAGAGAGACTCAGGTTGTGTGAGGTTAGGGCACTTCAATTATTGTCAGAGAGATGCATGTGAAGAATATGCTCAATCTGTTTTGCTGAAGTTTCATGGCATCAGTTCTTTAATATTCAAGAGATTGTAAAGATATTTAGTAATTACACAAGATATCCTTAAGTTATCTTAAGATATATTTAATGTCAGGTTTACCCATGCAATTTCCCATATAAACACAAAAACCTCATTTTTCATTTGTATATTTTTATATTCTAGCAGAATATATATATATATATATATATATATATTTATTAGGGCTGTCAGTCGATTACAATTTTTAATCTAATTAATTACATGATGTGTCGATTAATTAATTTAATTAATTGCAAATTACACTTGGCTGTGAAAATACCCCCAAAAGATTATTTAAAGCTATTTTTATTGTAAATGAGAAAGTATTAAGTAGACATTACAAATAGTAGCTTTAGAAAGAAATTTAAATTTTAAATAGAATTTATTTGATTCAACGTAAAATGTATTACACATAAACGTTTAGGCTACAATGTTTATGTTCCACAAAAGAAAGTAAGTCATTGACGTTTGAGTAAATGATGACATAATTAAATTTTTTTGGGTGAACTATCCCTTTAAAGTTTTTTCCCCCTTTTTTAAATGAAATAATGCTCTAAATAAGAAACTAAAACTGCCAGCAGGTGGCCATAAATGTCTTTATGAGTCATTCATTCATTCAATTTGTTCAAACGGCTGATTCATTCAGGAATGAAGTAAACGGCTTACTTTATGAATGTGCCTTTTGAATCGTTGATTCACACGATTCATTCAGAAACTAAACACCGCTGTGCTGCTCGGAGACGCACAACAATTCTGCTGTGACTTTATAGGTAATATTTTTGTCTGCAAAACTGAGCAAAAACAGACAATATTGTGTGTGTGTATATATATATATATATATATATATATATATACGTATATCAGTAAGATTTTTAATGTTTTGTTAAAGAAGTCTCTTCTGCTCATCAAGGTTGTGCTAATTTGATCAAACATACAGAAAAAAAACTGTAAAACTGTTAAATATTATTGCAATTTAAAATAGCTGTTTTCTGCGTGAATAGATTGTAAACTGTAATTGATTGAATTTTCAGCATCATTACGCCAGTCTTCAGTGTCACATGATCCTTCAGAAATAATATGCTGGTTTGTCTGATGTGTTTATGTTTCAGGTGGCCAGATGGGAGCACAGGACCAGAGGTCTGACCCGTCTGTTCGGCGGTCCATACGTGGCCTGTTATGCCCTCGCTGGACTCATCCTGCTCCTCAATGTTTACCGCAGTCACAGGTAACAGCATCCACCGCTGTATTATTTATTGTCACAGGTCAACGGCAAAGCAGTACTCAGAATCGCCGTTATTGATGTTGTAAATTAATCAAGTGACCCATTTTGTCCCATTTTGCATAAGACTTAATAAGACATAAGACAAAGGTTCGGCGTTTACCTTTCACCCTTTCATTGATTTCATCAATAATAATAGTGTGGCATCTGCCTGACACGCTCATCTGACCAGCGGCACATTCAGCCGCTTATTTCATTTGCCGTTGCCATGGCAGCCTTCTTCTCCGTGCTGCTGATGCTGGGTCACCGCATGTGACCGCGAGTGTGTCTGTGTGTGTGTGTGTTAGACGGGCTGCTGCTATTTTCTACCCTGTTAATAATTGATTAAATCCTGTTACACTACACTTTGAGCTCACAACTTTTCCAAGATCAGGGTTTCTGCCATCTTAAAAAGTCTTAATTCACCCTTCCACAAATGAAGGCCTTAAAAGGACTTAAAGGGACAGTTCAGCCAAAAATAAAAATTCTGTCATTTATTCACACTCTTGTTGTTCCAAACCTGTATGAGTTTCTTTCTTCTGTTGAACGTAAAAGAACATACGGTAGCCATTGACTTCCATAATATGGAAAGTCAATGGGTACCGTCAGCTGTTTGGTTACCAACATTTTTTTAAATACCTTCTTTTGTGTTCAGCAGAAGAAAGAAACTTGTACAGGTTTGGAATAACATGAGGGTGAGTAAATGATGATCATTTTCATTTTTGAGTGTACTATCCCTTTAATTCAGAGCGGAAAGTCTTAGGGCCAGTTTTAATAAAAAATTGCACCAGCGCAAACCATCTTTTGGCATTAAAATAGTACTGTCAGGATTTACTAAAGACGCACAGTAAAGAATTAGCACTAAACAGGCATGGACACAGTAATCTTATTGAATATGCATTTGAAGGGGTTTTCGCCATTTGTGCCATTATTTAACGCCCCCCAAAAAAGCATGTCTTAAACTATTTTGCTCTTGAAATGGCTGCAGTTGTTGCTGCTAGGAGAGGCAGAGAACAGAGAGCACGTGGTAGAAGGGAGAGGATTTTTTCCACACGTATTAATTTATTTGGAATGCCAGAAGAACACATTATCCGAACATATCGTTTGCCAAGACATGTTATTTTCAATTTGCTTCAGGAAATAAAAGACGACTTGGAACCCTCAGCTAGGAGTGACGCAATACCAGTCTATCAAAGCTTCTAGCAAACCTTCATTTTTTGGCCTCCGGTTCTTTTCAACATGCTGTGGCTTCTTTATTTCTTTATTCTTTATTTGCAGCTGCGCTAATTTGCGCTACGCTTGATATATTGCGTTGGTCGATATGTAAATGAGATGTTGCGTCTGTGTTCTTTAATTTGCGCGTTGTTAGCAGGAATTTTCCACGCCATCGGCGCTGTTTTGGAATTGTGCTCTCGCGCTAATTTGCCCTGTTTAGTAAAACTAGCCCTTAATTTCATAAAGTCATAAAGTTTTTTCAAAAAGAACTGAAAAAAAAGAATATCATCCTCCATATATTTGTCTTGTTTTCCAATACAAATATCTGAACATCCTTATATCAAGATACATTTACTTAAGATGCAAACTTAACATATGAAATCTTGTTTTCTGAAAAAAAAATAATAATAATTCAGCAGCATTGAGTTTGTTTAAAACAAGATTAAATGTCTGTCAATGGGGTATGAAAACTTGTTTTCTTTTTGAATTAGGTTTATTTTTATTATCTCATTTTGATGAAAACAAGACTTCTTATGTAATTTAGCTTCTCCAGTAAATGTATTTTAATTTAAGAATCGTTAGACATTTGCACTGGAAAACAAGACATTACATTTTTTTGATTTTGGTATTTATTTAATTTTTTTAAATATAAACAACACTTTTCCTAATATCATACAGATTTCTCTAATTTGATCAAACAGGATTGAATGTTTTATAGTGAAACAAACCAACTAGTACACATTGATATTACTTACTGATGTTTGTGCTGCTGTTTTTCACCAAAATAATGTCACTTCCTGGAGGATGATGTCCTATTTTTTCTTTATTATTTATTATTTAATTTTTTTATTAAACATGAGGGCATGGCCTACCTGTTTTAAACTCTGATGTTGAGCATAATAATTAGCCCTTGTTCAGGTGATTGTTCAAGTTTAGTCACAGGGCACTAACTGAGTCTCTTTTGATGCTGGGTTGGAAAACACGTTAGTTTTAGCTGCATCTTCTTCTCTCTCAGTCATGCCTGGTTTCTTTCATCTCATTTTTTTTTTTAAAGGAAATTACATAAAACAGTCTATATTTGTAATTATTCTGCAATGTCTTTTATTATTCTTTAACACCATTTTTTTTTGGTTTGCCATAAAGTGTGAGTCTTTAAGGAGTCTGTGGAAACTTCCTGTTCTTTGTTAAGAAGGCGGCGTTTCTTGGGCTATTTTTTTCCACCTTCCTGATTTACGTACGTACCACCTGCGTGCAACTTTTGTCAGCAGGTTTTTGTCACAGTGACTGTATGGACATTTTTCCATGCCAATGGAAACTGGCCATCTGTGTGTTCACTCAAGCATGTGAGAATCTGAGACAGGAAGAAAAGGAAGAGAGAAATAAGATAAGTATTACAACTGTGGATATAATCATTTATGAGATCAAGCAATGCATTGTGATGTGCATAATTAAATAAATAGTTCACCCAAAAATGAAAATTTGCTAAAAAATGTGCTCACCCTCGGGTCATCCAAGATGTAGATTAGTTTGTTTCTTCATCAGATTTGGAGAAATGTAGCATTGCATCAGTGTCTCAGCAATGGATGCTCTGCAGTGAATGGGTGCACTGAGCGCCGTATCCCCAAACCGACCAAACATTATTAGCATACAGATTGACATCTATTATATTTAGCCGCATTCCATTTATAATTACGTTTACATTAGTGATGAATCATACACAATAATAAAGGCATTATGCATGCGATGATTAATTACACTGTGGTTGCGCACAAATCCTTCAAGAATTGATGCACTGAAAGGCAGCGGATAAAAGCTATTCATAGAGTCTCGGAGGATCTGAAGGTTCCCGATGCCTTTGACAGTTAATCCTTTCTTAGCAGGATTTCATGTTGCAAGCACAAGTAACTTTCCCTACGAGCATCATAGTGATGGTTATTATTGGTTAATCTCATGATAAGGTTAGTTGCACTGTTCAGTTTGTTCTGCCAAGATACAATTTCAGCACCTAATCACACTGATTCTCAATGCATTTATTTAATTTAAGGATTTAAGAGTGTTTATCACGTTATTTCTGCAATTTTAGATGTTTCACCACCATGTTCTCACACAATGTTGAACTTATTTGTTCTGTTCTCATAAAATTAAGAAAGAAGCCATGATAAAACAATAGCTAAGGCATGATACTAAGCTCAATCTGTAGAAAAAAAAAAAAAGTATTTTAAAAGCCACTTGCACGCTTACCGATGTTTTTAACGTTTTAGCTTTGCACCAGTAGGTGGTGTTGCAATTAAATTAGCATATTATTATAAAGGCATTGTGGTTTCGCTTTGTTTGAAAAGCAAAATATTTTCTTTTGAATTCACAAAAATGTTGTGATACTGCCTCAGTTCCTGTTTGGCATCAACTTTTTTTTAAATGTGACTTTTTAGGAATCAGTGTTATTTTTGTATCACTGAGATACTATTATAGTTTATAATAGTAATTTGAATTAGGTTTTTTTTTGTAATTTTTTTTTTTTTGCATTTTCATTTTTTTATTATTTAAAAATGTAAGTAATTTTTTTTGTGTCTTTTCATCATTTTTATTCGTTATATATTTATTTTTCAATATGGCCATTGGTTTTTTACCCTTATTTAGGTTTGGACCAGTAGGTGGTGCTATAATTAAATTAGTTTACAATTATGAAGGCATTTTGGTTTTGTTTAGTTTAGAAGCCAGTGTATTTTTGCATATTGTTCAATATACAAAACTTTTGTGTAAATACTGCCTCAGGTTTTTACCAGCAACAAATATTTCAGCAGAAAAACAGTATTTAAATCTATGCAAAATGGCAGAAAGGTGTACGACAGAAAAATCTGATCATCAAAACCTCTAAAAATATGAGATCAATAAAAAAAAATAAAAAAAAGGATTTGCAAAACAGAAAAGTTCAAGTTCTTTAAAGTATGTTCATTTCTGCTCTCAATACTTGGTCGGGGGTCCTTTAGCACAAACTCCAGCATCAGTGAGGTGTGGTATGACGCGATCAGCCTGTGGTACTGCTGAGGCACTATTGAGCTTCAGCTCATCTGTATTGTTGGATCGACTTTTTCTCATCTTTCTCTTGAAAATATCCCATAGATTCCATATGGGCTTCTGGTCAGGCATGTTGGCTGGCCAATCAAGCACAGTCATATCATTGGAAGTGGTTTTGTCACTGTGGGCAGGTGCTAAAGTCCTGCTGGAAAAGGAAATCAGCATCTCCATAAAGCTTGTCAGCAGATGGAAGCATAAAGTGCTCCAAAATCTCCTGGTAGACGGCTGCATTGACTTTGGACTTGATCAAACACAATGGAGCAACACCAGCAGACGTCACGGCTCCCCAAATCATCACTGACTTCGGAAACTTCACACTGGACTTCAAGCAGCTTGGATTCTGTGCCTCTCCAGTCTTCCTCCAGACTCCAGACCTTGATTTCCAAATGAAATGCAAAATTTACTTTTATCTGAAAAGAGGACTTTGGACCACTGAGCAACAGTCCAGTTCTTTTTCTCCTTAGCCCAGGTGAGATGCTTCTGACATTGTTTCTGTTTCAGAAGTGGCTTGGTAACTCTGTTCCTGAAGACGTCTGACTCTTGATGCACTGACTCCAGCTTCAGTCCACTCCTTGTGAAGCTCTCCCAAGTGTTTGAATCAGCTTTGCTTGACAGTTTTCTCAAGCTTGCGGTCATCCCTGTTGCTTGTGCACCTTTTCCTACCAATTTCTTCCTTCCAGTCAACTTTGCATTTAATATGCTTTGATACAGCACTCTGTGAACAGCTGCTCTTTCAGTAATGAGCTTCTGTGACTTCTCTTTGTGGAGGGTGTCAATGATCGTCTTCTGGACCATTGCCAAGTCAGCAGTCTTCCCCATTACTGTGGTTTCAAAGAACAAGAGATACCTGGAATTTATACTGTAGGGATGGTCATTTAATGAAACTCAAATGTAAATATTCTAATATTTTGAGATACTGGATTTTTGACTTTCATGAGCTGTAAGCTCTAATCATCAAAATTAAACAAAAAAGCTTTTGAAGTGTTTTACTTTACATGTAATGAATCTAGAATATATGAAAGTTTCACTTTTTGAAATACGTTACAAAAAACCTGAGACATCCAAACATCCAAACCTGAGGAGTACATCCCACAAGAGCTCTCTTTGCACAGTGTTGAATGCTTTAGAGAGCTCGACAAAGGCCATAAACATGTCCTGATAAAAGTGCTTAATAAAAGTATTCATCACTTTCAAAAAAAGAAAGAAAGAAAATTACTAACTCCAAACTTTTGAGCGGTAGTGTATATTGTAACACAAGATTTCCATTTTGAAAAAATGCTGTTTTTTTAAATTATATATTCATAAAAGAATCCTGAAAAAAGTATCACAGGTTCCAAAAAACATGAAGTAACACAACTGTTTCCAGCACTGATAATAAATCAGCATATTATACTGATTTCTGAAGATCATGTGACACTGAAGACTGGAGTAATGATGCTGAAAATACAGCTGCGCATCACAGGAATAAATTATATTTTAAAGTATATTAAAATAGAAACTGTTATTTTAAATTGCAATAATATTTCACAAAATAACAGGGTTTTTTCTGTATTTTTGATCAAATAAATACAGCCTTGATGAACACAAGAGACTTCGGTAAAAAATATAAAAAATCTTACTGATCCCAAACTTTTGAACGGTAGTGTATATATATATATATATATATATAAAAATGCAGGTCAACAACCACAAGCATCTTCAAACCCCCAGTACAAGAGTTAATGGTGGATGATCAGAGGAAGCAGACAGAATATCGATCATCTCATGATGCATTGTGTTCATGTAAATTAAACTCAGGAGGCACTTCTGAGACGAGTTTCTCCAGACAGAAATAAGACAAAGAGAAATGAAAAGCGTATTATTATCAAGCAGGGCTTTGTATTGATCAAATACAAAGCCCTGTGCGTCACACCTTAATGCTTTCCTTTTCCTTCACATCGAGACGTTTCACAGACATGAGGACGAAACACTCGGCGCAGCAGTGAGATTGATCACAACTCAATATCAAAGCAAAGTCTGCCTGTGATGACTCTTGGATTCTGATATTACTGCGCTTTATTTTCCCATGATGTACTGACTCAGCCTGTGAAGCACAAGCTCCTGTTCATTCAGCACCAGACACATGATAAATAAGTGTGGATATGAGTTTCTTTAAAGCAGATGTGTCAAACAGTGCAGTTAAATAAATAACATTCAATTATTCTTAAAACACTGCATTATATTCATATGAAAGCCCATGATATTCTATTTTTACACAGCGAAACATGATTTTCTTGCTCACTATTTTTGACTTGTTTTACACTACAAATATCCAAACACTCTTAAATCAAAATTACTTTTTGGTATTAAGGTATTTATTCTTGTTTTCTGAAAACAATAGCAAAATTAAGTAAGTTGATGCTTAAAACAAGAAAATAGAATATGTCAGAAAACATATCTTGATTCATTTTGCTTGTATCATTTTGCTTCTGAAGTAAATGTATCTTGATTTGAGATTGTTTTGCATTGTATGTGTACTGGAAAACAAGACAAAAATACTTTAGAACATTTTTTTTTTACATTTATTATCCAGCTTTTATTTTATTTTATTTTATTTTATTTTATTTTATTTTATTTTATTTTATTTTATTTTATTTTATTTTATTTTATTTTATTTTATTTTATTTTATTTTATTTATTTTATTTTATTTTATTTTATTTTATTTTATTTTATTTTATTTTATTTTATTTTATTTTATTTTATTTTATTTTATTTTATTTTATTTTATTTTTATTTTATTTTATTTTATTTTATTTATTTTATTTTATTTTATTTTATTTGAATGACCTGAGCCAGTTACTAATTTTAAAAATAGTCTGTTTCCCCTGCTTTAAACTAAAGACAAAAACATACCTCAATGTTTCAGTTTGAGTGAAACAGTACAGTTTGTACTGACGACACACATTTAGTTCAGAAGCCGATCATCTTCTGTTGCTTTGCTGAAAATACCCAAAAACTGATTCAGATGTGCAGCAAACCCAAAGATAAAGATGGCCTTATGGCGAAAATGTTACTTGCATCATCATTCTTATATAATTCTTCAGAGAAATCCTGTGGGTGCAGGTGTAGGACTGATGAAGAGCTATTAGTCTCTGACAGTCCACGCAGGTGTGTAATTGGCAAAATGAAGGTCAATGAAATAAATGGGCTACATTTTCACACGCGCACACACACACACACACACACACACACACACACGGCCTATAATAGCGGCAGACGTGAGTGAGTCTGAGTCACCTGTGCTCTATAGAGGTCAAACTCCTGCTATCTTCAGACTGAGGTTAGGTAATACTGCGACTGACGAGGAGACCATGCTGCTTCAGATCTCTATAAAACACCGGATGTAATGGAAACAAACGTCTGAGCAGAGAGAATCAAAAGGTCATCTTCGGGTTCTGGAAAGACGTCGCGCAGTTTTACTGTCAAAAATGAGTGTCTCGTAAGGTGAAGAATAGCTCATATTCTGAACGGATAATAGGATAATGAACTATATTAGTTGATGAAAGGAGGAGAAAACACTGTAAATAATTAAGCTGCTTCTCTACATATTCTGCTTGTTCTTGTTAGGAGTCTATTGCAACCCTTCAGAATAACATGCAAAAATGTTATAAATAAAGATTACTGGAGTGTGTTTTACAAGAAAGCACAATTTCAGTTTTTTTACTTCAAACTTTCATGTTTAAATTAGTAGCTTTATTTGAGTGTACTGTATGGATGTGGATCTAAAGAACAAAAAAAGTGTATTGTCAGCTGAGGAGACTATGCTAAAAATGTTTATATATGTTTCAACTATACCTAAGTATGAAAAAAAAAATATCATCATAATTCTAAGTACTTCTGGACTTTTTCCACAATTTCACAAGAATTGTGATATGTAAACACAAAATTGCAAGGAAAAAGTCTGAATTAAGAGATATAAACTCATAAAAAAAAACGCTAAATTGTGAGAAAAAGGTATGATTTGTGACAAACTTGTAATTGTGAGGGAAAAGTGCAATTTGTGAGATGAACATGCAATTGCAAGAAAAAATGCTAAATTGTGAGAAGAAAAATTTTAATTGTGAGAAAAAAGTATGAATTGTGAAATATAATTTCACAATCGTATGGAAAATATGCAAATTGCGAGATATAAACTTGCAATTGGAAGAAAACATCTAATTTTGAAATAGAAATTCACTATTGTGAGAAAAAAGTTTGAATTATGAGATATAAACTTACAATTGCAAGAAAAAATGCTAAATTGTGAAAAAAAAAAGTATGAATTGTGAGATATAAACAAGAAACTGCAAGAAAAAAAACCACTGCCACATAATATCAGACTGGACAAATCCATGTTGGCAGCCACTGAAAAGTAATTTATTGTGGGTAATTGAAATGATTTGATCTATTAGTATTTAAGAGGTGTGTTTTTGCAGAGAGGATTTTCTCAGGCCTCACAGAGAGGCATATGGCGGCTCTTTTTGGCGTACTGAATGTTCTGCTGGTGTCATCTGTATTCCTCTGTCAATTATACAAACCGTCAGCCGTGTGGAGCTGAAGCTGAACTCATTGGCGCCTGTAGATGTAATAGTCCTATGAAAGTCATAATTAGCAACATTGAGGTGGTTAAACTTAACTTGAGGTAGATGAGCTCAGGATGAAGACTCATTTAAAGCAGTGTAAAGATGAAGTGTGTCATTTCAGCCTAGTAGAGTCACCAAAAAAAACTGCAAAAAAATACTCAAACCAAACAATTGTAGGAACCATATGCATCTTTCTCCATTGACACCCCTTCAGAAATAGGTGTAAAAAGCCATTTGGACAAAAAAGTAAAATTTTGAAAGCAACTTAAATAGCTGCAGCCAAGCAACTACCATTGAAATAAATGATTCTCCAGGTGTTATAGATCTTTTTGATACACACACACACACACACACACAAATAAATAAATAAATAATTCTAAACACTCCTTCCATCTACCATTGGTCAAAACAGATAACCCCACCCATATTCAGACATTCCTGTCCCCAGTGAGAAAAAAGATACACACATTGAAAAAATATGATTCCCAAATCCCAATGCACACAAACTTCCCAGATTACGGAGTGCCCTGTTGGTTATAGTGTTTACTTCCTTTTTAATTATATTTTTATTAAATATTTATTTGTGAAAAATTCTTTGTCATCTAAAGTACAAGTATGTTTATTTTACACATTTTTGTTTTAATACATTTTCAAATGATTTAAAATTTCTTAAATATTAATTAAAATAAATACAATTATATTGGCTTATTATCGGCCATCGGCCACCCTGCTTTCCAAGATATCGGCATCGGCTGTCAAAAAACCAATATCGGTCGACCACTCATTTTAATGTCCGAAAATGACACTTTACCGTGGTCAAATCTTTGTGTAGCCGTGACCCAGAAAACAGACATTGATTGCAGTCCTTTCCGTAACACTGACCTTTCTTTCTGTTTTTGTTCTGCGTTCTCGAAACCTCTTCATCCCTGACCAGGTGCTTTTCAAAGGCAGTGAAGGTCCAATTATTTGTTTTCAGGGCCTTAAAGAGAGCTGCAGGAGAAAGGTGCAGGGGTAATTACTCTTCTTCGGTCTGAAAGATCTTCCCTGCTGATGGTGAGAATTAGCCCGGACTGCTGGACATGTTCGGACGGAGCAGTGGGACATGGGCTCTTTATAAGGCTTTGTTAGGATTCAGCTGGTGCAATGTTGACCGTCTCTTCACGCTGTTTCGGTTTAGCATTGCTTGTTCACTATAAAGTGATTTTAAAGGACAGAAACGCCATCTGTGCGTGGACACTCCAAAAAAATATTAATGCTTTTGCTGCATTTCCGCTCATCTCAAGTTGTTCACGGCAAAGAAAATATTTTAGTTTTTTATTCAGTATTTTTGTCTTGTTTTCCAGCACAAATGTCTAAATGTTCTTCAGATGACTTGAGATATTGAATCTTGTTTTCTGAAAAATGTATTTAAATTAAGTGAATTTATGCTTAAAACCAGAAATAAATAGGTCCGAATTTTTTCTAGTTTTAAACATAAACATTTAATTTTGAAAGAATTAAAGGGATAGTTCACTCACCTACATCTTGGATGCCCTGGGGGTAAGCAGATAAACATAAAATTTTCATTTTTGGGTGAACTATCCCTTTAAGTAATTTAGTGTCACGAGATTTTTGTATATTTCAGATATTACTATTTTAGGTATCACATTTTAGTTAAGTATAATAACACTGCTTGTGGCTCCTTCAGAAGCATATATTATGTCTTAATCTCACATAATCACAGAGATCACAGTAAGTCTGTCAGGCTTACCAAATCTCAGCACCTCAGAAACGACATGTGCTGTTAAAACTGATGATGCATCACTGAGAAACCTTTAAAATAACAGCATCGCATGCTCTTGAAGAATAATTTCCATTCAGTTTCCATTGAGGTCAGATGAGTTGGAGTTTTCCAGTGTGCACTCAGCTTCATTTCTTTCAGTCAGTCTGACAAACAGTCGAGTGACTAAAGCATCGTTGCAGCCTGCATCCCATCTGTACCTCCACACGGGCCAAAGAAAAACCTCCAATCACAGTCTTACCAGACGCTTCTGTAAAAAAAATCTATCTTTCTGACCCACTTTTGCTTCGGAACATATAATCAATTTACTGTATGTCATTCAGACAAAGAGCTGCGGTGGGATGCATCGCTTCTTTTTATTCACACAACCGTATTACGTGAGCAAACAAAGGCAGATTGGAAGGATATATTTGGACTTCTAGTGATTTTCACTCACTCTCTCTCTTATGTTTGCTTTGTCTGTCAGTATTACAGTGGCCATGAAGGCTCACCCTCGCTGGGAGCCGCTGGATAACGCACATGTGTACTATGCAGGAGCAGCTCTCATGGCGCTGGGATCGGTGTTTGTGATCAGCAGCTTCATGGCTCTGGGCGTCACTGGCACTTTCCTGGGTAAATCATCCACTCACACTCCTGTACCACACTTACATATACATGCCTTACATACAAAATTCACCTAAAGTTGACTCACCAAGCGCCAAATCAGCGTTGACGAGTATATGAAACTCAGTGTTACTCATCAGTTGACCTGTACGTTTTTTTTTTGTTTTGTTTAGTTTTTTTTAATTCTAACAATTTATGGTTTAACATTTGAAAGCAAAGAAAAAAAACAACAACCATAAATATTAGGATTGTAGTTGTTGTATAAAATACTTCTACTACTACTACCACTACTAATAATAACAATGCTACTACTACTCATAGTAATAACAATAACAACGAAGGTAATAATAATGTTACTACTACTATAGCAACAACAATGATGATAATAAAAATGTAAAAAATAATTATTATAATTATAATAATAATTATTATTATTACAGGTAGTAGTATATAAATTATATAAACTAAATACTTTAGTTCAATAGTGTTATAGTGATTTTTTTATTGATTATTTTACATACAATTTCATGCCTGGAAAGAAAAAATTTATATCTGGTTAATGTTTTTTTTTTATTTCTGCATACACTACTGTTACAGGGTTTTAGAACACATACAGCATTTGGGGTCAGTAAGATTTTGAAAGAAGTCTCTTCTGCTCATCAAGGCTACATTTATTTTATCAAAAATACAGTAAAAATTTGAAATATTATTACCATTTAAAATACCTGTTTCTATGTGAATATGTGTTAAACTGTAATTTATTTCTGTGATCAAAGCTGTATTTTCAGCATCATTACTCCAGTCTTCAGTGTCACATGATCTTCAGAAATCATTCTAATATGCTGATTTGCTGCTCAAGAAACATTTCTGATTATTATCAATGCTGAAAACAGTTGTGCTGCCCAATATTTTTGTGGAAACTGTGATACATTTTATTTTTTAAGATTCTTTGATGAGTAGAAAGTTCAAAAGAACAGCATTTGGTTGAAATAGAAATGTTTTGTAACATTATAAATGTCTTTACTGTCTCTTTTGATCAATGTAATGCAACCTTGATGAGAATAAAACCACTAAAAAAATAAAAAATAAAATCTTATACACGGTCAGTCATCTTTTAGTCCACATCTCCAGGTTTTGGTCCGTGTTCCATCTCTACCCGAGGTTAACAATGCTAATCCAACTCATCTAGAAGGCACGTAATGTTCTGTGATGATGTTCTAACACACTGTGATTGTCAGCATTCACACCTCTACAGCTGACCATGCTGTACCTCCAGTTTAGTCCATGTTCAGCAGGTATATGACACCTGCGTCTGACCAATCACAGTCAAACACTCACTAGAGCCCTGATGTGGGTCAGTCGCTTTTACTGGAGCAGTTGGTGGACGAAACTTTTATTGTGTATGTTATTTATTGTGTACCCATGTATGTTGTGCCAAAGTGACAGGTGCTTTTTTAGTATTGTTTCTGTTTAAGTCTAGTATAATGCATCTGGGTGTAAATTCAGTTCCTGATTGAGATCACAACTAGGATACACAATTGCGGTTCTGTCATGCGACGGTCTAATTAATCCAAGACGAAGTTGAAAAAGAAGAGTTCAATATATTTAATAATTCCAAGGGTAAATCCAGACAGGGCAGGTAGAGACACACCAGGCATTGACATATATGTGACCCTGGACCACAAAACCAGTCATAAGGGTCAATTTTTCGAAATTGAGATTTATACATCATCTGAAAGCTGAATGAATAAGCTTCCATTGATGTATGGTTTGTTATGATAGGACAAAATTTGGCCGAGATACATCTATTTGAAAATCTGGAATCTGAGGGTGCAAAAAAATCAAAACATTGAGAAAATCGCCTTTAAAGTTGTCCAAATTAAGTTCTTAGCAATGCATATTGCTAATCAAAAATTAAGTTTTGATATATTTATGGTAGGAAATTTACAAAATATCTTCATGGAACATGATCTTTACTTAATATCCTAATGATTTTTGGCTTAAAAGAAAAATCTATAATGTTTTTTGACCCATACAATGTATTTTTGGCTATTGCTACAAATATACCCCAGCGACTTAAGACTGCTTTTGTGCTCCAGGGCCACATATAAGATCCGACAAACACAAACTGAACAGACAGAACTTAAGTAGGGGTGCTAACGAGGGACAGACAGGTGAGGAAGATCAACTAATGAGGACACAATCAGACACAGATGAACAAAATGACACAATCAAACACGGGGAAAACTAGGTCACAGAACACGGGGGGAAAGAAAACACAACAAAGTTCATGTGGTGGTGACCGGTTCAAACTGTAATTTGTAAGGAAGTAATGAAGTGATTTTTAAGAAAGCAGTTTAATGAAATGCATAACTGTAATTTTTATTTTAAGAATAGTGTGTGTGTGTGTGTGTGTGTGTGTATACAAACGCACACTATTTGTAAACTAAAAATCTGAGGACAGTTGCATCACTTTCCGACACTCTGATTTTGATGTTAAATTAATGGGTAAAACTTTACAATAATGTCTCATTAGTCAATGTTAGTTAATGCATTAATGTGCATTTCATTTTTTACAGTATTTATTCATTTTTGAGAACATTAGTTAAAAAAAACTGTTCATGATTAGTTCACATTAGTCCATTAAATAATATGAATATTCATATAAATCAAAATAAAATAGTAACTTTTGATTTTAATAATGTAGTAGTAAATGTTGAAGTATTTTTTATTGTTAGTTAAAGTGTTCAAGTGTTCAGTGACTGGCAGCACAAAGCTCCTCTTTCACCTGTTGACCTGCATTATTATTTGCATGCGCAGTCAGATTAGTATTGCTTTGTATTTGTGAATGAAATGTGTTTTCATTCATAACAGCGGTATATGCTATATTTATAAGGGCGATGGCAGGGCTCCCTAATGTACAAGCTTATATAATGCTCTGACAAATGAAACCTAAATAAAAGAAACTCGGACAAACAGGTGCATGTTACCGTCAGACTTTTGTCCTAAACTGGGTCAGAGAGAAAGGGGAAAGGTATTGCAGGACTGGTTACATAGCCCTGATGACAAAAGGTGCTCTACTTCTCTGAAGGGCAGCGATTGGAACCAGATCACAAAATCAAACCGGCCTTTTGTTCAGGATGACCTGGAAATGGAGCAAAAGCTAGTGAAGTTATGAGTCGCCGACATGCACATTTGAGTCTTAATCACTTTTCTCCCTGCATGATCATTATTACAGTATATCGCTGATTCACTCCCGGCTGAATCATAATTCTTCATTAAACAGCTGAATTTTCATAAAACTGATTTGCGTGAAGCAGGAGAGAATCAGTGGCATTCCTGGAAATCTGGAGTGAATTTGCAGACCTGCTGGAGATTTGGGAAAGCAGTGTTTGTGTAACATCTCTTCTTCAACTGCTCGGTTTTTGATGCAGCACAGATGGATCACACAATCTCGTTTGTCTGATTCAGCAGTTGGCAGAAAGAATTAATATGGAGCCTGATAGAGCAGTTGAAAGAAATATTAGTAAATTATAGCAAATATTAGTAAATGAAATGTCATTTTATTTATTTACTTTTTAAATTTAGGTTTCAATTTGTACTGTAACATTCATTGTAGCCATTGCTAAAAAACAAAACTACTCAGCGTCAGGCGCGAGTCAAACGAGCGTGGAAACGGTACAGGTGATGAGGAGCTTCAGTAGAACAACAGTGAATTGCGGTCAGATGAGATGTTGTCAGGCCATATGTCAGTAAAAACTCATTTTCGCGCTGTAGCCTGTATCATTTCATATTAAAATGCGATGAGAGCATGCCGGTCAGATCCGCAGCGGCGTTCAGCAGCGGCAGCTCTTAAAGTAATAGCAGCCAAATAAGCTAATAACCCAGCTGCTGTAACGTCCGTTAATCAAAGAACAAAAGAGGAAATCAATAACTTTTGTAGCTTTAAGGATTCATTTCATTTAGAATCCAGTGTTTGATCAATTTATTCAATTGCTGTATATTTCCTACTTGCTGAAAGGCACGGGTAAATATGACATTTATTATAATGTGAAGATTGTTTTAAGTTCACTTAAATTATAAGTTATTTTTTAAAGTCTAATAAATGTTAAAATCGATAGCTCACAATTTCGTAGAGACATCAGTAGTATTGGTATCAATAATACTGGCCTTCAGTCATAAAAAAAGATGCCATTAAACAAATATTAAAAATATGCTGTCTTTGTTGTTTCTACATTAATTTGAAGATTTGATGTGAAATTATTGCAAAATAAAAGCATATTTAAAAACTTTACTGTTAGGTGGGATTAATCGTGATGAAAAAATGTGTGATTAATTAGTACATTTTTTTTAATCGATTGATAGCACTAAAATATATATATAATAAAAGCTGTTGCACACAAAATAACATGCGTATTATCAAATGTTTGTTATATACATATGCATGTTATTTTGTGTGCAACAGCATTTATTTAATATATTTTTATATTTATTTATATTTTGATATTTGTGACCCTGGAGCACAAAAGCAGTCTTAAGTCGTTTGAACTTTCTATTCATCTGTGAATCTTGAAAAATAAAATGTATCACGGTTTCCACAAAAATATGATGCAGCACAGCTGTTTTCAACATTGATAATAATCAAATGTTTCTTGAGCAGCAAATCAGCATATTAGAATGATTTCTGAAGATCATGTGACACTGAAGACTGATGCTGAAAATTCCGTTTTGATCACAGGAATAAATTACAGTTTAACAATGTATTTTTAATCATATAACTGCAACCTTGGTTAGCAGAAGAGACTTAAACTTATTTATCAGTATATTATATATGCTAATCCACATGTGCAAGTCTCAGTAGAGTCAAGTATGTTAATCAGCTGTTATTTGATCACGATATCTCTGTGTCTAAACCATGAGCTTGTTAATAAAGCACGCTCCGCTCCCAAAATCCCCAGAACACCCGTCTCTATCCCTCCCATGATCCCATCAGCGCAAAGAGACCGCAGACTCTGTGTTTGAGCAAAGCAGACGTTATTTGCACTAATGGATTTCTCAGGAGCCGTGTGCTGCTATTTCTAGCTGCTCTCGCTCCTAATAACACATACGGCCGTCTCGCAGGTTGATAAACCTCTCTATCGCCAATCAGAAAAGCTGAACGCGCCTCATGCCGAGAAAGAAATGTGTGTCATCTGAAAACGACTTGAAATGATGCACAAGTCGGGTCTATTTTATACTATAATTATGCAAGTGTTTGACGCCACCAAGTTTGACGTGTGAACAATTAGTGCATTTATTTATGTAGCTGTGAATGTGGACTTCATAAAACCTTGACAACAGTGACCGAACTGGCTTGCTTTTTTTTTTTTTTTCTTTGACGAGCCCCTACCTCGGTTGGTTTTTGAAATAATGTCCCATGCCAATCGAAGATTTCACCGTAATTTCTTACTGTAAGCAAGTTAAAAAAGCTACTCGGGGCTCACTGGAAAAAAAACGTGCCTTTTGTGGCATTTCTGTAAAAAGATATTATGCTGCTTTTTGTGCAGCAGCTATTTCAATGTGAAATGTCCAGTGAGTGGCACTAAAAGCAACTTCAGTTTTATCTGAAAATGATGAATGTGAATCTGACAATGTTTTATTACAGTTGGTTAAGGCGGGCGTACACGGTGCGATTCTGAAGGTCGGAACGTCGTGAGCTCTGGCACGTCACGATTGAGTTTATCCGAAAATCGTACGGAGGCAGTCACACACGACACGAATTTACTACGATTTTACAAACTCTGACGTAAGCATTACGTTTCTCGTAACGTCTCGGATCGGCCCGTAATTCTTCTCACACGGTACGAGCCGCGGCCATGCGAGCATCTGCGAGCTCGTACGACAGCAAAAATCGCACCGTGTACGCCCGCCTTTATTGTTTGTATCACGACAGTTCAGAAATAAAGGTCACTAATAGGTTAATGCTGTATCGTGTGTGGAAATAACGTAACTAAACCCAACTCTAAATCTAACAGATAGTGTTAACAAAAAAAGCAAACATGAGATAAAAACACATTTTCTGAAGCAACCATGTCATTTTATCTTGCTTCTACAAATCTTTGAGCTCTTTTATCGTGACTTGTGTTTAATGGACTCGTACCCGAGCGCTTCACATCACAAGTGCAGTGCTGTACCGGGTGCGCTACCAAGCAAGTTTACTGTTTCAGAAAAGACAAGCATATGCAGCTGGTTATGAGATACAAACATCAAAATGTGTTAATTTACAAATCATGCACTACAGTATAAGTGTTTTGAGATCATAATAGTATTGTGCAAGAAACCACATTAAAATATGTCTTTATTAATGTCCCAGTAATCATAATATGTGTGATAAGGAATAAAAGTTGTTGGTGTTTAATGCCACTATGCTGCTGTTTGTACTGTACTGTAAATGTAGGTAGATGCCTGTTTTTTCCAAAGCCTTTGTTGTTTAAAAGCCTCCTCCACCAGTACATTTCAGTGACCAACGAAAAAAAGCTAATGCGGTTTCTTCCACTAATCGATGTCCACACACACGCTCACTGTTAATGTTTCCAAGCACTCTTACATGTCGTCTAACCTCTCTGCTCAGGAAGAACCATGTAGGCACTACGCCAACACATGGCACTTAAACCACCTCTCATGCTGTTCCTCCTTCATCCTCTGCTCTTTTCCATCTACTGTTTGTCCATTCACTGGTAGAGTGACCATCTTAAGCATCTTAATAATGCTAGTTTTAATACACGATCATACAAAGGTGCACAGCTGTATCCACACACATCAGCCACTTTCAAACGGCCGATCATGATCTGCTTTTCTTGATTTGAAGAACATTGTAGTCTGTGCTTCTTTTTTTTATCAATTCATATGTAGTAGTATATATAAAATGTAGCAATAATATACACTTCTGTTCAATGGGTGTCGGTCTTTAAAATTTGTTAATGAAAGAAGCCTCTTATGCTCACCCATTGCAGTAAAAACAGTAATATTATAAAATATTATTACTGTTTAAAATAACTGTTTCTATGTGAATATCTGTTAAACTGTAATTTATTTCTGTGATGCGCAGCTGTATTTTCAGCATCATTACTCCAGTCTTCAGTGTCACATGATCTTCAGAAATCACTCTAATATGCTGATTTGCTGCTCAAGAAACATTTCTGATTATTATCAATGTTGAAAACAGTTGTGCAGCCAAATATTTTTATGAAAACGGTGATACATTTATTTCTCAGGATTCTTTGATGAAAAGAAACGTCAAAAGAACAGCAATTTTATAACGTTATAAATGTCTTTACTGTCAGTTTCGATCAATTTGATGTGTTCTTGTTGAATAAAAGTATTAATTTCTTTCCAAAACAAAAATCTTACCATCCCAAATTTAGTGTAACTAAAACAGATGAAAATCAAAAATGTGACTGAATAATTCATCAGAGCTGTAGGGGATTTATTAGATTTAATACAAGAATCACATGGCTTCCCCCATGTCTACATCTTCCTACAATACTTCCTATCTACCTTCTTTCTATTTTATGCAAATGTCCTCATTTTTTTGTCATTTATTTTATTTTGCAATTAATTAAATGCAATTGCACTTTTGAAAGCAGGAAATAAAAAAAAAGTAGAAACAATTTTCACACAGAAATTGCTAGTGAATTTCACAAACAATAACAAAGAAACAGCAAGCGACATTAATTAAAATTCAAGTTTAAGTTTTATTTTCTTGTAAATAAAACTAAGGTAATTGGAGATATATATATATATAATTTGAACCTCTAACTCTAGCACTTTCTATTCTATTTTAACTCTACTTTATCTTCTTTTTTTTATTAAAAAAAAAAGAAAAACAATTATTTATATTATTCTATTCTATTTTTTCTGTTCTATCTACTTGTTTTTCTTTTGTGCGTGTGTGTGTGTGTGTGTGTGTGTGTGTGTGTGTATATGTGTATGTGTGTGTGTTATATATATATATATATATATATATATATATATATATATATATATATATATATATATATATATATATATATATATATATATATATATATATATATATATATATATATATATATATATATATATATATATATATATATATATATATATATATATATATATATATATATATATATATATATATATATATATATATATATATATATATATATATATATATATATATATGTATGTATATATATATATATACATACATATATATATATATATATTATACCTTGCTAGATGTACTGAGTTAGGCTAACCGAGACTTGTCATTTGCACTTATATATTGTTGCTCTTTTGTTAGTTTTGACTGCTTTTATTGTCCTCATTTGTAAGTCGCTTTGGATAAAAGCATCTGCTAAATGACTAAATGTAAATAACATTCTCTTCTCGCTGTGTGAAATAAACCACGCAAATTCCATACAAACCACATTTCTATGGCTTTTGAAATCTGGTTAGCTGAGATTTGATTGGCAGTGCAGGTGGTTTATTTCATCATGCTGGACCTGCGCCACAGAGGTTAAGAACAGGTGCTGAGAAGAGAACACAACAATAAGAAGTTGGTAAGTCCTCTGATGGCTTTAGCTTCGGCCTGGCCTGCGCAGTGATGCAGCAGGAAATCAAGCAGCTCCTGCCCTCCAGCATCACGGCTCTACATACAGAGCACAGATTTCCCAGTTTGGCCTCGTGCTAAAAGCCCACGTCATTACTATAGCAACCAGTGTCGACATGCACTAAACACCTACTGTACATCCCGTCTGATCACCTGCTTTTATTAGATGTGATGTTCAGTCCTAATAATTGGGTTTGTCTGCAGTGTTGTTTTCAGCATTGTTCTGCCACGAACACACTGTACTGTTTATTTTCTGTGCTAATTATCCGTCCACATGTTCAGGTTAACTGGAGATTGTGTTCTTTTATTTGTACTGCTGCGTTCACATGCATTAGTGAAAAGACACTAGTAACTTTCCATGAAATATCAGATGAGAGTGGCTCTTACTGCCCACATGTAATGAAGGTGCACTCACACACACACTCTTATATCCTTTTCAATAATTCTGTCTGGGGAAACTAATTTATTTACTTTAATATTAGTAAAAGTGTATCTTTTTAACCCATCTGCTAATGCAAGTTGAATTTTAAAAATATATAGATCATGAATATTTCTTACTGGCCAGCAAATCTTAATTGTCTTGAATCCTTTCTAATGAATTTCAATATTATTTGTTCTCATTTAATATTATTTTAGATAATATTTGGATGTTATTATATCAAATAATATTATGTGTGTGTATATTTTCTTTTCTTATCACTTTTTTAATACACACCTCCTAACATACCATTTGAATTAGATATATATTTACTATTGTTTAATATTATGTTAGTTAATATTTGGTTGTTATTACATCAAATAATATATTAAAAATGTTTTTTTTTTTTTAACTTCATCTGAGAAAATGTATGAATCATTAGTATTTCTTCCTGGCCATCAAATCATAATTTTCTTAATTTTCTAATCATGTTGTCCACAATTTTTATATTATTCAGTATTATTTAATATTATATTTAGCTGTTACTATAGCAAATAATAATATATCAAAGCAATTTGCATTTTGTTTTTTACTTCATCAAAGAAAATAAATGAATTGTGAATATTTCTTACTGTCCATCGCAGTAATTTTTTAATGTTGTTGTAATGCATTTTAATATTCTTTTTTTTAAATATCTGGCTGTCATTATATCAAATAATATTATAGAAAAAATTAAGATTTTATTAGAGAATATGTATGAATCATTAAGTTTCTTACTGTCTATCACATCTTAATTTTCTAATCTTATCATGAATTTTTATATTATTTGATATATTATTTTGTAGATATTTAGCTGTCATTATTATTACTTTTCAGTATGCATGAATTCATTATATTTCTTTATTTTACAGTTTTACCCCTGACTTGCCTCACAATTTGAAACAAAAAAAACATTGATATACTGTAAATTTATACACCATTACTATTAGCACATATGTCTTGAATATTGTCATGAATAAACTAATAACAGGCGTGCAGGTCTCTCAGATAACCGCATACAGTGATTGTAGGATTTCAGCCTCAAGAGCTCAGCCTCTTATCTGAAACCGAGAGCTATATTTCTTTGTGTTGTTCTGTTGTTCATGTTGTGGGCCCTCTTTTTTGTCACTAAAGCAGGTTAAATTGCATCTGTCCTTCAGTAGTAACTGTGACGTGTGAGCTGCGTTTGCGTTGTGATTTCTGAGGATCGTGAGCGATAGACAGGCAGGTTTACATGCAATCTGTGTTGAAAGATCTGCAGTTTTCATTGTGCTGTTTAAAGGCTGTCATTCACAGAGCTCTACTGCACATATAACTCCTCTCTTGCATTTTTGTTTTGGTGGGATTATTCGCAGGGCTATTTTACCCTCTGCTACTGTTTAGTCATTTTATACTGAAATAAAAATAAATAAATACATTGTTATATATGATAAAATCAGCTCATAAAACATGAGAATGTCTGCAGATTCTGCTTGTTTTCCTCCATGTAGATGAAGTGGATGACAAACCAAACTGCATCAAATTAACCCACTTCCTCTAGTGATGCAGAAGGGCTGTTTGTTAGGTAACTTATGCATGAATATGAGCGGACATGAAGACTTTGATGAGGTAATTTTAAGCCATTTTGGTCATTATTTTACAGGCCTGTGAATAAGACGGCTCTGTACATCAGCATCCGGAGCTCAAGAACAGGGTCAATCGGCACAGGAATCATAAAAGAGGTTGTCTAAATGTTGAAAAGAAGCATTTCATAACCATAAAGATTGGTCTGATCACTGTCCATGCAGTTAGATTAAAAATATTTCTGCCTTAATTTAAAATATATGCATTTGAGTTGCATATAAAATTTCCATCCATTTGGATTACACAGTTTCAACATAAAGTAATACATTTATTGTGATTCATTCTGCATTCAAAATATAGACCTGTGTGTTTTAAAAAACATTCAGTTTATTAGAACTGTTACAGAAGTCCAGTCCAGACCTGTTCCACCCGGTTCTTTTTTTTAATCCCCATAAATCATAAGCAGTGTCTCAGAGCTTACCATCACAGAATCCGTCAAGTGTGACATCACATTTTACAAGCCCCGCCCACGACTGTTGACGGACACTGCACTATTAGCAGAGACTCCGCCCTGAGCGAGCCGCACACTTCATGCAAGAGCATTTAAAAGCAGCATTCAAATAAAAAATGTCTTCTTATTAAAGCTATAGACGTTATTCTGGACGAGCAGTGAGTGATTTTCTGCTTTTATTTTATTGTATCCATCATTTTAACAGCGTAGACAGCAGTACAGTATATTACGCTGCTGTCACTTGATCTCACACAGATCTAATATCAGCATGCGTTTTCTTTCCCAGCTGTTTAACTTCACAGACATAACGGAGAGTGTTTTTGTAACTTGTGCGTGTTTTTAACATAAACTTGTGTGAAAGAGAACTTAGTTTAATACTCACATGCCGTGTGACAGACGCTTTCTGTGCGCATGCTTTGGATGTGTGCGCTCAGAAAACCCTATATCAGAAGATTAAACTGATATGGCTTTAAAACGCATGATTTCAGCATGATACATGATTATGAAAACCAAACAGATGTTTTTGGCAGAGATCTGAGATATGAGCTGTAATAGCACAGCTCTATTCTGGAAAAGGGGGCGGGGAGCAGCAGCTCATTTGCATTTAAAGAGACATGCACGAAAACAGCGTGTTTCTGCTTCCACTCAAAATAGGCATTTTCAAAATGATATAATAAATTATCTGTGGGGTATTTTGAGCTGAAACTTCACAGACACATTCTGGGGACACCAGAGACTTACATATTGTAAACAGGGGCATAATAGGTGCCCTTTAACATTTTCGTAATGTAACATTTAAAAAAATGTTAATGAACGTCCAACTTAAAAGTTTCAGTAAAAAGTTCCATGAACAGTTTTTAACTAATGTTTTTTATGCGAACATTTTGAGAACATTATTAAAGTCCAGATAACATTCTATTAACTTTTAATTTTTTTTTATTAAAATTACTTTTAACTTTTAATTTACTTTTAACTTTTTATTAAAATACATAAATCTTAACTTAGGTCTACATACGGACCCTGGATGCAGAAGTATGATTCAAAAAAAGATCATAAATGTATTCCATACGACTCATGCAGTACTGTATATTCTTCTGAATTTGTGCAAGAATTTTGTGTGATAATTGGTGAGAAAAATAATTATTTTGAATCAGATCTCGGAATCATCTGAATAGTCGCCTCTCTAGGCGTGTTTCCATTACCCTTCAAAAAATATCGCCAAAGTTTTGCGCAAATCTGTAATGGAAACGCGCCTACTGTCAGGAGAAAACAGTAAAAAGTGAATTTTTATTTATTTTTTATTTTACTTTGTTTTATTTATATGACAATTAAACATTTCCTTCCTGGTTATCATCACTGTAATGAGTCTATACGTTTTTTTATTATTATTATTATTTTTTTTTATTTATTTATTGTTTGTTTGTTTATGTTTTCTTCCCATTATTCTTAATAGTGATTTTCATTAGTGAAAATATAGAATAACAGTTTAAATCAGTATGAATTAAGATACTACAAATAATACTATGATAAATAAATACTTTACATTTCAGATAATATATTGTTTTATTTTATTTTATTTTTCGGATCTCGGAATCACCTGATTCAGTTCACAAAACTGGGGTTGAATGATTCATTCATGAATCTCCAGTTCAGCTGCTCTGTTACGGATCCGTTTCTTACACAAAGCAATCATATGGCATTACAAAGACGTATAGACCACTTTTATGAAAGCCGTTCAGGTTTATAACGACATGAGGGTGAGATATGATGACAGAAATCTCCTTAAAGCTTCATATTAACCCAGTTTCCAGTCTTTTATTCCCTCTGTGAGGCTGCAATTAGGTCAAGACTGAACTGTCATTACTATTTATTGCAATGAAGGCTGTCGTTTGGGTAACGAGCGTAACTATATCACGTTATACTGCACCCAGAGGAATGCATACAGACACCGTGGCTCTTCACATCGCTGTCTTCATTAGATGTTCTGCTTGTGATTGGCCAGTAGGATGTAATTAACCCGAATGACTCGAATCAGATGCTTGTGGAGAGCATTAATGAACAGCACTTGATGTCTTTCTCTGAAGAAGTCAGATGTTATTAGGAGCATATTTGCATTGAATGAATGTTTCCCAGAAGCTTTTATAATGTACTTCGGTGCTCGGTTTCACAGCACGAAAAAGTTCAGTTTGCACTTAATACGAGTTAAAGGAAAAGGTCAAATCCTTTTGAGTAAGTGCACTCTCTATTGTAGGAAATTTAAGGTTCAAAGAAAAGAAAATGTGCGTTCACTGCTGAATCACTGATGAATATTTTCTGCTGGTTAATAATTAAAACATTTCATTGCAAATAACTAGGGGGAATTAGACGCTGCTCTAAAAAGTGTGTCTCAGAGGCCATAGGCTGCGTAAACGTGTGAGGAACGAGATAAAGTCGATTAAATTCAGGCTGTAAATGTGAAGAGTGAAGCTGAAAAACTGTGATCACAGGAGGGAAGCTTAACCAGGTCACACTGTTAGAGCTTCATCTGTCCAAGCTAATAATTAACCAGCAGAAACGCAGGCGGAGGATGACGAGTCGCCGCTCTGTCAGGAGAAGACACAGTAAAAATGAATGAAATCAGAGAAGTGGAGCAGAAATGTGCATGTTAGGCCACCCTGATCTCACCAAAATGAGGTAATCGCATGAAAACATCTGACGTTTCACCCCAAAACCAAGAGATTATTATTTTTTTCTCATTTAACTTAATATTATTTCATTCGATTATTTTTCATATATATATTTTTTATTTTATTTCATTTTATTTTATTTAAATGACAATTAAACATTTCCTTCATGATTATCATAACTGTAATGGGTCTAGCAGTTTTTATTTTTTTAGATAAATTTTATTATTAATATTATTATATATTTATGTTATGTTTTATGTTGTTATGTTATTATTCTTAATAGTGATTTTCATTACTGAAAATATCGAATTACAGTTTAAGTCAATATGAATTAAGATACAAGAAATAATACCATGATAAATAAATACTTTACAATTCAGATAATAAATTTTCTGTTCTATTCTATTCTATTCTATTCTATTCTGCAGGACAATTAAAAATTTTCCTCCTGGTCAACAATGTTGTATTGAGCCTAGAAGTTTTACTTTGTAATTATTATTATTATTTGTAATTTCCATTATTCTCTATTGTGAATTCCATAAAATTTTCATTAATGAAAATGTAGAATTACATTTGAAATTGATATGAATTAATGTACAACAAATAATACCATGATAAATAAATACTTTACAATTCAGATAATAAATTGTCTTTATTTTCTATTCTATTCTATTCTATTCTATTCTATTCTTTAAATGACAATTAAACATTTCCTTCATGATTATCATAACTGTAATGGGTCTAGCAGTTTTTATTTTTTTAGATAAATTTTATTATTAATATTATTATATATTTATGTTATGTTTTATGTTGTTATGTTATTATTCTTAATAGTGATTTTCATTACTGAAAATATCGAATTACAGTTTAAGTCAATATGAATTAAGATACAAGAAATAATACCATGATAAATAAATACTTTACAATTCAGATAATAAATTTTCTGTTCTATTCTATTCTATTCTATTCTATTCTGCAGGACAATTAAAAATTTTCCTCCTGGTCAACAATGTTGTATTGAGCCTAGAAGTTTTACTTTGTAATTATTATTATTATTTGTAATTTCCATTATTCTCTATTGTGAATTCCATAAAATTTTCATTAATGAAAATGTAGAATTACATTTGAAATTGATATGAATTAATGTACAACAAATAATACCATGATAAATAAATACTTTACAATTCAGATAATAAATTGTCTTTATTTTCTATTCTATTCTATTCTATTCTATTCTATTCTATTCTATTCTGCAGGACAATTAAACAATTTCCTCCTGATCAACAATGTTGTATTGAGCCTAGAAGTTTTACTTTGTAATTATTATTATTATTATTATTTGTAATTTCCATTATTCTCTATAGTGAATTCCATTCGATTTTCATTAATTAAATTTGAAATTGATATTAATTAATGTACAACAAATAATACCATGATAAATAAATACTTTACAATTCAGATAATATATTGTCATTTTTATTAATTATATAACTTTTTTTTAAATTGTATTACTTTTCTTTGTTACAGTAAAAAGAATGTTTTGAATTACATCAATGAGATTATTGGCACAATGCATGCAAACGAACTGAAAACAGGTTCTAAAATAGGCTTTGTTTAGCCAAATAAAATGTATTCATTTGATTTTTTTGGGATTAAATGTGAATGAAACATGTTCTTGACAGGTTTGGTCACAAAATAACTTGATGAAGGTCATACTGTAATTATTTATTAATTGACAGAGATTATTAAAAGAGAGAGTTAAGACTATTATCTGATTAGATAAGCCACAAATTCCATATTAATGTGTATTTCTTGGTTCATGGTGAATAGATTCAATAAGATGTTTAAATAGGTTCTAATATACAGGTCATCTGGTGTGGATTAAATTGCATAAAAGCAACGCAATGTATTTCAACGCATATTCTGATTCCCTGTTCGTCAAAGCGTCTGACGTCCCTAAAGTCAATCCGTTTCGCACTCAAACACAAGTAACAATCAGTCTGTCCCGTTACACAGTGACCCGCCAAGTGACGACGTCTCTCGCGCTCCTGAAGGCTAATCGTCAGACTCAATGGGAAATGTTTTATGCATGTTGCCTTTCTGTGTCAGCGCTCCAGACACAATTCAGATCTGAAGTGTGTGAAGTTGTGGAGGATGGCATGTAATAATCTGAAACTCACGCTGAGCTCCATAACGCGTCTCTGTGCTGTTCACATTAAAATCAGATTCACAATCAAGCCAGAAGTGGCAGAGCTTTTGAAAGCCAGTCTTCAAGGATGTGAAAAGAAGCTCTGATGAAAGGAGATTGCTTTAAAGTGCAGTTTGACAGAGTGAAAGCAGCTGACGTGCTGTGCGTCATGGAGATTTTTACACATACAGTATCTTCCTTCCAGCCGTTCAGTTTTGTTCCTCTAAAGGAGATTTGGTTATGGGTGTATCTTCCAAACTATGATTCTGAATTGCCTTCGTAGCAAAAGACTCTTATTTTTTTGTTCATTCAATTTCAGATCACTTTTTAAAATTATTTATTTAAAAAAAAAAGTGATGAAAAGTGGCAGTAAAGACATTTATAATGTTACAAAAGATTTCTATTTCATTTAAACGTTGCTCGTTTGAAATTTCTATTCATAAAAGAATCCTGAAAAATAAAATGTATCACGGTTTCCACAAAAATATTCAGAAGCACAACTGTTTTCAACATTGATAATAATCAGAAATGTTTCTTGAGCAGCAAATCAGCATATTAGAATGATTTCTATATCAATTCAATATTCAATATATTCACAGAGAAAACAGTAGTTTGAAATTAGATTTAGAAATTTAGATTTAGAATTTTCTGTTTATAGTGCGTGTATATATATATAGTTTTTATTCATTTTTTATTTCAATTTTAAAATAAATACATCATATTAATAAATTAAATAATAAATATAAAATAAAAATGAATGCATAAACAAATAAATAAAACATAAAAAATGTAAAAACCTTTGAAGCAGTTTTATGACCTTCCAAATGATTAAATTGAAAATTAAAATTAAATTATATTTAATATATTTAAACATGAAAATGTCTGGACTGTTATTCAAAAGGTTGTGGTTCAAACCCTGCAGTGCTTTGTTTTTCCTTTACCTCTACTGTAAGTTTTCTGCAAATTGCATATTCATAATTACAGTAATTCTTATCTCTTGTATTGAATATTTCTCATGTTATTTTCTTATGACCATAAGGTACAGATAATTACATCTAAAATGACTTTGACTTGCTTCCTTTGCATCTTTCTTGCTCAAAAAGCCTTTCTGTCAGGTGTTTGTGGTCGTATTACATTATGACTGCAGTTACTGCGCTGACGTACAAATGGTTTTCAATTATGTTTTTTATCAAAAGGTGTTTTGGTGAACAGAAGGGAGGAGAATTCAGCAATATGAGCAGTAATTGATTGTATTTTATGCTCAACATTAGTAGAATCAGGTCAGGGGTGAGACTGAGACACAAATACGCTTCAGTAACCGGCCATTTTATTACTTACATATTCAGATACAGCCAGTGCTTTTAAAACTTGATTGTGAACAGTAAGTTGGATAAACTTTGATACAGTGTAATGTGTATGAATCATTATTTGTTTGAATTTGTCGATTGGGTTATTTACATGCCTGTGAGTCAAATGCACATTACCTTTACTACTACTAAGTTTCTTAAAATAGTTTGACTGCTGTTTCGTAAGAAACTTGTATGTATTGCAAGTTATGTGGCATTATCTAATAAAATATGCACTAATTTGCATACATTTCCAGAGCATAAATCTGAACAACATTCGGATTATGGATAGGAATAAAAGATGTTCTGTGTTTGTCTCTTAGGAACGCCAGTCCCGTCGGAGTGATCCTGACCGCAGTGGTCGGCTTGTCCTATAAAGTAGCTATTGCATATGAAGGGTAAGTGTGTTATCTGTGTCAGGTTTCAGTCATAATCCATATACTGTGTCATGACTGATTATGAAATAGGTGGATTTACCTTTCCTTATTCTCTAATATTTTTATGATATATATTTCTATTATATTTTTATACTATTTTTTGTCAATTCTTTAGTAATTCTTTTGAATGACTTCTTCTTCAAAAAACTCAACCAGTGTAGACCACACTTAAACGATCAAGAACCATGCAAAAATTATATATCTTAATTTTACAATATTCTTCTTTATTATTATGGTTGTTTTTAATGAGTATAGTTTTTTGTTTAATTTTTTTTTTATATTTGTTTGTTTGAAAGCTAAAGTTCTAAAAAAACAAAAATTTTAAATCAAGAAAAAATACAAATAATTATAAATTAAAAATATATAAATTAAATCAATAAATATAAATGTATAAATAAAAATGACCCCTTTAAAAAACTATTAACAATAATAATAATAGCAACAATTAACAACTTTTCTGTTTCTGTTTCCTATTTAATTATAGCTTAGATTCAATAAATTGTTTTGTTTTTTATTTAAGAGTTTAAATTGTACATTATCTCTTTTTTTTCTTTTTTACCTTCAAAACCAGTGTCTTTGCAAAGCCTGAATTACATTTTGACATCAGAAAGTTATGCGAGTGTGTAAGGAGACATTTATGCAGCTTATTTTCAGTACATGTTTTATGGTATGTTTTTTTGTTTAAAGCTATAGATTATTTCAACGATTTTTAAAAATATAGAAAAATTATAAATAGTTATGAAATAATATATTATATAATAATTTGGTCTCCTTACTTCTTGATGTAAAATATCTTATATTGGTTAAATCAATTAACCATAGTAAATAATACATTAAATTCCATAAATTAAAATTTCATAAAAGTATATCTAGGAGTTTATGGGATTTTAATTGTGAAAAGTTAAAACGGTGCTATTGAAACAAAATGACATAAAAAGCATGGGTTTGATGCACACCCATGTTCTTGTTTCTTTTTACTTCTGAGACACAAGCGACTGTCTGAGACGCGCTAAAAGTGATGCAAGTAAAGGTCAGTCCTCT
>NW_015548217.1:923601-923850 GCF_001515605.1 Sinocyclocheilus anshuiensis | reverse complement strand
GCTGCGGCAATAAAAGGTTCAGCAGAAAAGCTGCCAACTTTCCTCCATAGAGACAGGAATAAATATGGGACTCAAACTCACACATACACTGTCAAGTCTCTATGGCGACCGAGACGGTCAGAGAACTGCACTTTAATAGCACTAAAACAAAAACAACAACAGCTTATTAGCAGTCTGACCTGAGCGTGCCGACCGATAATGACAGCACAGAAACATCGCTCTAAACCACCTTATGTCACTTGAAATTAA
>NW_015548217.1:895876-923504 GCF_001515605.1 Sinocyclocheilus anshuiensis | reverse complement strand
AAATTAACTTTTGATTTCATTTTTTATTTAATTTGTTTTATTTTTAAGTAATGATTAATTTTGCATTAAGTTTTTTATTTGTTTGATTTTATTCTTTAAATATTGTGTTTAATATTGGATTTTAAGTCAATGTTGGCAATGTCTAAAATTGTATTAAGACACAATTTTGGTCCTGTAACAGGATTGCAAAACTTGTAAACCTCATTTATAACAATATAGACAATAAAACTGCTCAAAAAAATGTTTTCCTAACATTTCCTGAAGGTTTCGCTGACAATTTTTGCTTTGTTTTTAAGCAATGTCTCTTAATTGTAGAGTTAATGTTTGTTAATTGTTCAAATTGTGACACCCAGGTAAGTATAACATCAATTGAACCTTTGTACATCACTTTTTATTTAATTTTATTTTGCTTTTAAATAATGTGTTTACTTTGGAAATTTGAAGTTTAAGTTTTTATTTTTAAATAATGTGTTTAATTTTGAAATTTGAAGTTTAAGTTTTTTATTTTTAAATAATTTAATATAAATGTAACATTTTAATATTACATTTTAATTTGTTAGTAGTAGCCTCATTTAGACCTTTCCACATCACTTTCGATTTTATGTATTTTTTTTTAAATAATGTTTCATTTTGAACTTCTGAGTTAATGTTTGCAGTTGTATTTAGACTATTCTGTCCCAAATTAACAGGGTTGCAAGAATTACAAACCCCATATATAATGAATAGACAATAAAGCTGCTCTCTCTCTCTCTCTCTCTCTGTCAATTCAGTTCAATTCAATTCAAAAATTGCTTTATTGGCATGACTGTAAATTATACAATATTGCCAAAGCTTAGTATACATGTACAAAAAGATACAAAATAATAATAATAATAATAATCTCTCTGTCTCTCTGTGTGTGTCTCTCTCTCTCTCTATCTCTATCTCTCTCTGTGTCTCTCTCTCTCTCTATCTCTATCTCTCTCTCTCCCACAAACATCTGTCATCAGGAGCTGCTATGAAGCATTCACATGAACCGTCTGTGTGATAAACTGGACAAATTCGTGTTTGGTTTTGTTCCACAGTCTGTGTGTGCACAGTGCAAGGCCCAAGGCCAGAGGAAACAACAAACACATCTGCTTTCTACCCTCTCCCTCTCCCTCTCTCTCTCTCCCGCGGGTGCCAGGCTCAGGCTGGTACACCGCACAGCTCTTGAGATTTACAATCTGTGTTTGCGCTCACCTTCTCATGTTTGCAGACCATTCACTGAGGAGATCTACCAGCGGAGGAGCCAGCGCTGCAAGCACAAGTAAAGACGCTCAGATTCCTGATCCTCTGGGATGGGAAACTGTGGATGGAGATGATTTCAGATGTAAACGCCTGCAGACTATGTCTGATTAATCTGTATAATATACTGATGGTATAAAGAGAGTTAAAGAGCACAGCTGCAAATTGCACATTGATGTTTAACACTTTTACCGCAATATTGAATGCAAACTGTGAATGCAATGACAATCTTCAGCTGTAGCAATCCAATATCCAGTATTGGTAATCTGTAGTTTGCTCACATATCATAACCATAAAAGATGTGATTGTTTTTATTTCCTCGATCCATTCCTAATGCACGTCTAGGCTGAAATCAGCTGTTTTAGGGTCCATTTGATTCATGTGAGTGTACTTTGCTTTTGCATGTTTTTCTTTCCAAAGGTAAAATAAATGGACACATCCAGTTCTTTCACTATGTACACACTCTTCTTCCTTTTCTTCCTACTCTAATGGTACAGATCAGGTCAGATGAACCCCTTAGACGCCATATATTTACTTGAAGTCCCCCTGAGAAATTAAGCTAATATTCAACAACGCATTTGCATCTTTATGGCTCTCTGATATTGGTTAATGGTCAAATGACATGCAATTAAATTAATAAAATATTTAATCTTTTATTAGTGTCTTTCATTTTATTATTATTATAACTCAAATTTTAAAAAGAGTACCAATACATTACTGTTTTACTATTTATTAAAACAATTGTACTATAAAATAAAAAAATGATAAAAAATATATATTATATTTTATAATAACATTCCCAAATGCACATTAAACGTCAGAATGAGAGTCCAAACAGCTGATAAAAACATCACAATAATCCACAAGTAATCCACAGCACTCCAGTCCATCAGTTAACATCTGGAGAAGACGAAAGCTGAAACAAATCCAGCATTAAGATGATTTTAACTAAAATACAAGTCCATAATCCATAATAACGCTTCCTCCAGTGAAAAAGTGGTCTGAATCAGGAGAGAAATCTGCACAGATCAAGCACCGTTTAAACAGCTCTAAACAAATCTGTGGCTGGATTTTGATGTGAGAGACAACAGCAGATGCACTTTTTCACCGGAGGAAGCGTTATTATGGATTTTAGTTAAAAACATCTTAATGCTGGATTTGTTTCAGCGTTTGTCTTCTCCAGATGTTAACTGATGGACTGGAGTGCTGTGGATTACTGTGATGTTTTTATCAGCTGTTTGGACTCTCATTCTGACGGCACCCATTCACTTGCAGTGAGCAAGTGATGCAATGCTACATTTCTCCAAATCTGATGAAGAAACAAACTCATTTACATCTCAGATGACCTGAGGGTGAGGACAGTGTCAGCACATTTTCATTTTTGGGTGAACGATTCCTTTAAAGCATTAACAGACCATGTTATCCGCTCAAATCTTGACCCCTTGACCCGGCAAACAGTCCGCTGTTAAGAACAGTCTCTCAATGATTTTGGATTCTGCTGCGTCCGTAAAGGATCCCATGAGCGTCTGATATTTGATGTCATCAGCATGATAACACAATCAATCCTGAACCTTGGGCAGCGGCTCGGACATCATATCTCTGCTTGACAATCTCTTGAAGAATATATTACACGTTACATAATACGACCTCCAGAACAGACTGTTTTCAAAACAAAGTAATCACTCCATTGATTTGCACACTGTGCCAATAATTCGTTTTATTAATTTCTTGTTATAGAAAATGGAAAAAGAGATCAGTATCTAACCAAAATACATCCATTCGCATGTAATAATATTTACTGTTGTTATTATGGGGTTCCCTGCCAGAGCCGCTCGGTTGTTGTCTTGACTGGGACTGAGGAGTAGAAATGCATCAGTCTTCTGCTTCGTTTCATCTTTAATTTATGCCGTAATCACTTTTTCTCTTCCTCTGTTCCAGTTCTGTTTAGTTTGTGTACTGATAATATTTGACCTCTGAGGCGTCCTCATTCAGCTCAGAAGAGTGTGTGGATTCAGTATAGCAAAACAATTATATTTTACCCGAGTTGTGTTCAAATTAGTTAAAATGACCGGACACTGCAAGTGAAAACCACATTCTATCTATTGCATTGTCTTCGCTGGCGTCACATAAAAAGAAACGTACAGCAAAACCGCTGCAGAATCACAATAGGATTAGTTATTTTTAAAATGAATCGGTCAAAACGATTCACAGACACCCAGTTTGAAACATTTTAGTGAACAATTCACTGATCATATCAAAACCTTCATTCATATCTCACTCTCTGTAATAAACTGAATACTGCTCATATGTGTTGTGTAATGTACCCAAACAGAAGTACTTCTCTGCATACTTTTGAGTATTTATTTCAGAAATCATTCATTTGAAAAGTGTGAACTGAATGCAATGTTGCATTTTAGACGCTTACTTGCATGTTATTTGTAATGAAACAAAAATGCATTACATTTTACATTTAAATTAAATGCAATTTAATTGAACTTAAGAATGCTTTTTTGCCCACGTAAATAGTATTTATTTCAGAAATCATTCATTTGAAAAGTGTGAACTGAATGCAATGTTGCATTTTAGACGCTTACTTGCATGTTATTTGTAATGAAACGAAAATGCATTACATTTTACATTTAAATTAAATGCAATTTAATTGAACTTAAGAATGCTTTTTTACCCACGTAAATAGGACTTAAGTACATATTTATATGTAATTTCATAATTACTTCTATTTTCTTTGTAATATAATTGCTGAATGCTGTGACGAGCTTTTTTGGTAAACTAAAATATACTTTTATGTCATGTATATAAATGTAATAATTTAAGGCATGACAAAAAAAATGTAAAACGTTAAGTAAAACTTTTAATTTGGTGTTGTTACAAAGTGCACTTTATATAGTAAAGTGATGAATATAATATAGCACTAAATATAGTCATGAAAGTGTCTCGCTTTAAGTGCACTTATATGTTTATTTAATCCACGCAGTTTTTAAAAATAGAATTTTAAGATTTGAATTATACCGCAAGCACCATTTTTCACAAGGGTGTCAGATTTTTCATTCATATAACACTTTTTATAATACATTTTATTTAAATCAAAGAAATGTATGTGTTACAAAAACAGGATTGTTTATATCTGCCGTATTCTGTCTCCTATCATCCTGGTCTTTGAGACTTCCTTGCACTCTTTCTTTTTCCTTGCATTCATCTCTCTCCTCTAATAAACTCTTATGGATTGAATAACCTGACAGCTGACATACATACACCTCTCAGGGTCATTATAAATGTCAGGGATGAAGGTTTGATTATGCAGGACTGTGGGTTTAATTGCAGGGCTCGTATTCATTTAATTAGTCATTAGCCTTGTTCAGACCTTAAGAGCACTTAACAACTCAAATTCCTGGAAGGAGCCATTTAAAACTCAACTACAATGTATTTGCTAAGAGCATTAACTCTCAAACACTTGACCTATTTATGTCTATTACAATGTGTATGGAGTATGATTTGATTTTTCTTATATAACAGTACTCAGAAATAATGTGCATCAAGTACAGTGACTTCCAAGATGAAGCGTGTTAGACTTATACTATTTATTTGACAGGCTTATTTTGTTTATTTATTGTTATATATACACAGTACATATTCTTCTGCTCACCAAAATGACCGTAAAAAATGTGAAATATTACAATTTAAAATAAAAATTTTCTATGTGAATACATTATGGAATTTAATTGATTTCTGTGACCAAAGCTGTATTTTCAGCATCATTACTCCAGTCTTCAGTGTGTCACATGATCTTCAGAAATCATTCTAATATACTGATTTGCTGCTCGGTTTATTGTATATATATGTATATATATATAGTTATACTTTTGTGTTTAATGGAAGGAAAAGACGTCGCTGAACTGGTTTGGATGACATATGCGTGAGTAAATGATTGCAATTTTCATTCTTGAGTGAATGATCCTGTTAAGAGGGGTTCAGATAATGGTCTGGCTCTCAAAAAAGCTCATGCAATCTACAGAAAGATCTTGAACTCATTCATTCATGCATGAATCTGAAAGACGGCATACCTAAAGCCTCTCTGATGGGAATGAGAAATAAAATGAGAAATGCTTGTGATGCTGGCGGAGATGAGCTGTGCCTCTCCATGGCCTTTTGGACACATCGTTTGAATGTCAAGCTGTACACTCTAAAAAATGCTGGGTTGTTTCAACCCAACTTTGGGTCAAATATGGACTAACCCAACCGTTGGGTTAAATTTTTACATTCAATTTTTAACCCAAAAGTTGGGTTAGTCCATATTTGACCCAAAGTTGGGTTGAAACAACCCAGCATTTTTTAGAGTGTAGAAATACAGTCAAAGTTCTCTCTGGTTGTAAAGGTCCTTGTCACTCAGAATGTGTGTGTGAGGGTCTGATTTGCACAGCTCCTGCATTCGTTTTCTTTGCTTTCCACCTGCATTAATTTTCTATAATTACGGTTCTGAGTCAAAAATTCCTCTTTGTGAGTTAGCACTCACTTAACTCACTGATTCAGCATCTTGGAAACAGCACACACCTCCGTTTTGGGGTGACTCTCCCTTTAAGGCTCTTTGAAACAGCTTTTCGGCTGATATGTGGAACTATAATGCTGTCACAATCTGGAACTTTAATTAAAACCTCAGAACGTCTGTCAGCCAATCAGAATGAAGCATTCTAGAGCGCATCGCTGTGATGAACTCTTCTCTAGAGAGACTGCAGCAGAACCACTGAACCATGCACTCTAAAAAATGCTGGGTTAAATATAACCCAGTGCTGGGTAAAATAGGGACAAACCCTGCAATTGGGTTGTTTTGACCCAGCGGTTGGGTTACTACACTCTAAAAAATGCTGGGTTAAATACAACCCAGTGCTGGGTAAAATAGGGACAAACCCAGCAATTGGGTTGTTTTGGCCCAGCGGTTGGGTTACTACCCAGAAGATTGGGTTAAACATTTAACCCAACCGCTGGGTCAAAACAGCCCAATTGCTGGGTTTGTCCCTATTTTACCCAGCACTGGGTTATATTTAACCCAGCATTTTTTAGAGTGTAGCGAACGGACTCCTGTGTTTTTATTGACCTGTTACTCACACATCCAGGAGCTGTTAAACACTAACGACTAATGTTGCGAACGATGCTTCTCTTTCCGTTCCCACGTTTGCGGTCACGAATAATCATTAACAAACCAGAACTGCGTAGCCTACATTATTAACGCATACATTAAGTAATGCTGTTTAGGACAGACTGTTGCATTTAATGCTAACAAACAGCTACCAGAACTGTACTGCAAAAACTGTTTTGTTACAAGTATTCCTATCTTTCGATGAATTAATATACAGGCCTAATGTTAATAAACAACCTATCTGAGCTATTAAGTCTCAGCTGTCACTGTGAAATGTAGTGATAAATAACTGGTACGATGGAAGAAAAATAAATTCCCATAAGATAGGCTTCCCCGGTAATGTGGTCAATAAAAACACAGACAGCTACGGTGTTACGCATACAAACACTAAAAGCCTACTATATCTGAGTATACTGACGTGACCTAAATTACTGAAACATGTGACCCTGGAGCACAAAAGCAGTCTTAAGTCGCTGGGGTATATTTGTAGCAATAGCCAACAATACATTGTATGGGTCAAATGATCCATTTTTCTTTTATGCCAAAAATCATTAGGATATTAAGTAAAGATCATGTTCCATGAAGATATTTTGTAAATGTCCCACCGTAAATATATCAAAACGTATTTTTTGATTAGTAATATGCATTGCTTTAAACTTCAATTGGACAACTTTAAAGATGATTTTCTCAATATTTAGATTTTTTTGCACCCTCAGATTCCAGATTTTCAAATAGTTGTATCTCAGCCAAATATTGCCCTATCCTAACAAACCATACATCAATGGAAAGCTTATTTATTCAGTTTTCAGATGACGTATAAATCTCAATTTAAAAAAAAATCGACCATTATGACTGGTTTTGTGCTCCAGGGTCACAAATATTATAAACACTCCAATGTATACATAACCGAGCAATAAAAAAGAAATATGCAATTCTTTGAACTAATCAATTATCAGGTGTAACCGTGCAAACATGCTTAAAGCGCGTTTTGCAGAAGAATTACATTTAGTTTTTACAAATAATGTACAGTAGGGAATTCGACACACGACGTGAAAGTACTTTTCCTCTCAGTACGCTTTCCTGGTATTAGCTGCACCCAAAAGCGCTCATCCACACGAACTGACGCGTCAGTCTCTCCACACCTGACGCGCTCGGAGGAGGAGCGCAGGCGCGTTTAAATAGCCGCTCCAAGCCGCTCAAAGCTTCAGAGAGCCTCAGCGCGCTTAGAATCAACCAGCTATTCTTCACCAGACCCGCTCACACACAGAAACATGATTAAGAAAATGAGTCCCTCGGAGAACGAGTTTGACATCCCGGCGAAAAACTGCTACAGGATGGTCATTCTCGGATCCACCAAAGTTGGCAAGACGGCGATAGTGTCTCGCTTCTTGAACGGACGCTTCGAGGAGCAGTACACGCCGACCATAGAGGACTTCCACAGGAAACTCTACAACATTAAAGGAGATGTATACCAGCTGGACATTTTGGATACTTCAGGGAACCATCCGTTCCCAGCTATGAGGAGGCTATCCATTCTCACAGGTAAATACCGAGCCCGCGTTAGAAAATGCGTCTTTAATAGTACGCCAAACATAAACTCGTGCTACTGATACGCACTTTCATGAGATCAAGCTGAAATATCAGACCAGTTTTGACTAAGCAGTAGACTGCATCTCTAACCTCTCCCTTTATTCTTTTGGCCACAGGTGATGTTTTCATCCTGGTTTTCAGTCTGGACAACCGCGAGTCGTTTCATGAGGTCCAGCGGCTCAAGCAGCAGATCTACGAGACCAAGTCCTGCCTTAAAAACAAGACCAAAGAGAACGTGGACGTCCCCCTGGTCATCTGCGGGAACAAGGGCGATCGCGAGTTTTACCGTGAAGTTCAGCGCGAGGAGATCGAGCAGCTGATCGCTGGCGACGAGCAGTGCGCCTACTTCGAGATCTCCGCCAAGAGGAACACCAACGTGGACCAGATGTTCCAGAGACTCTTTACCCTCGCCAAACTGCCCAACGAGATGAGCCCGGACCTCCATCGCAAGGTGTCCGTGCAGTACTGCGACATTCTGCACAAGAAGTCCCTCCGAAACAAGAAGATCAAGGACGGCGACGCGTACGGCATCGTTGCGCCTTTTGCGCGCCGTCCGAGCGTGCATAGTGACTTGATGTACATCAAAGAGAAGGCGATAGGAGGCGCACAGGCGAAGGACAAAGAGAGATGCGTTATCAGCTAAAACCGAGGCGCTTCCAGCGCTGCTGCGGTCATTCTTATGGGATGCAGCCGTCTCGCTGCAGTCTCTTGGCAGAGGGAGTTGTGCCTGTTGCGGTGACTCCGGATCGATCGCGTTCGCACCGGCGGTAGAAGTCATCGGCTTGAGCGCTCAGCTCGCGACGTGTAATGCTCGCGAGATCTCCTGTACAGAACACCGACTCTGTTCAGTTCAGTCCGAGCGCTCTTTGATGTGGCTTATCAACTCCATGCTTCAAATGTGCTTTCTTAGAACATTTGCCTTGTTGAGTGCTGAGGGGAGAACGGGGAGTTGGGTTGCAATGTCAGCTGTTTACATTTTTTGGTTAGATTCGATCACAGTGAAATCAACTTGAATGTTTTATTGCAATGTGAACACTTTTTTTTTACTGTCAATGAATGTATATTTATTCTTCTATGTCGATGTTGAATTTGACACATGGAAAACAGAAATAAAATCATTTTTCAAGAATGCGCACGTTTCCTCGTTACTTTTCAGCGAATTGGACGACATTTCTTTATTTTCCCACACACCTAACGCAGCCAAATACATAAGCTTAAAAACTGCAGAATGACTAGGATGCTCAAACTATTGTGGTTTGTATGCGTGCACACCTGACGCATCCTTGATCTATTATGGCTTGGAATGAGGCGTGAGCAAATTACAAAAAAATATGGTTTCATATTATCCGAAAGCTTGTTTCAGATATAAGGAGGCTCAAACTACTCTCATTGTACACACTTGATACCAATAAAACACAGCTGGTAATTTATGTGTTCTCTGAGCACATTAAAAATGCTTTCATGATCTATCTGAAAGTTTATAAACATTCCAGGTATATTCCTTAAAACTGCAGAATAATCAGAAAATACCTTACAGAATTCTCAAACTGTTGTCTTTCATTAACAGCAAAGTAAAAACTGCCCATCACTCATCAATTATATCTTGGAATGAGGAAGTATCGTCTCTGAACACATTAAAGCACGATTTCATCCAAGCATGCAGCTAAAGCTAATCTTTTCTGAAAACTGCAGAATAATATCAAAATACCTTCTGGGAAGCTCAAACTATTGTCTTTTGTTGTGTACACACTTGGCGCCAAGCAAAAACAGCTTGTCATTCATCTGCTGCGGCTTGGAATGAGACCTGAATATTGTTTCTAAACATTAACAAAAAATTACAAAAATTGATTTCATCCAAACTTGCAGATCTTGTGTATAAATATTCCAAATATATGCTTTAAAACTGGTGTAATGTGAAAATATCTTCTAGGATTCTCAAATTGTTGTCATTTGTATGTTGGGTCAATAAACACTTGACTCCAAGAAAACTGAGTAATCTATTATGGCTTGGAATAAGGCCTCAATATTGTCTCTAAAAACATGGTTATACCAAAGCGAAAGCTTGCTGCTAAATCTCATTTTAAATATTCCAGATACAACCTATAAACTGCCCAATAATGTGAAAATACCTTCTAGGATTCTCAGACTATTGTCTGTTATTGGGTACAAAAAAAATGTAATTGACTAATGTATGCTTGGAATGATGTATGCCACATTTTCTCTGAACTTCATTTTACGCAGCTAAAGCTCATCTTGAGTAGAAATATTCCAGATATATGCTTGAAAACCTCAGTAATCTGAAAATACCTTCTTGGATGCTCAAACTATTGTCTATTGTTGTGTGCACACACTTGATGCAACAAAAAAAAAACACTGCTAGTAATTAGTAATCTTATGGATTGAAATAAGTCCCCATAATGAGCACATTAAAATCTGCATCTAAATATCCTAGATATAGCCTTTAAAACTACAGAATAACCTGAAAATACCTCCTAGGGTGCTTCAAAACGGCGTTTTGTTGACTTGATTGTCATTTCTCTAATTTATTATGGCTTCAGTAAGACCCTAATATAGTTTCAGGTCACCCAAGCACATTAAATATGATTTTACACTGAAATGCAAGTAAAAACCTGTATTAAAGAAGTGATTTAATTTAATGCACAACTATGACAAAGGTGAAGTATACAGAATCCAGTCACTAATAACAAGCACACAATCTTTCAAATGCTATTCCAAGAGTAAAAACGAAATATATATATATATATACAAATAATAAAAAATAGAGCAATAGTATAAATATAAGAGTCGCATCAGTGAGTCAGTGTCGCCTCTAGCGGTGGGTCAGTTAGTTACACACCCCAGCATGGACAAGCTGAAGCTGTGTTGGTTTTTGAATGGTTTCTGGATGTCAAACATGCACAGGCTCTTGTATTTCTGCAGAAGCTGGTTCTTGGTCCGGACCTGCTCTCTGAGCGTGCGCAGTTCTGCTGCCGAGCCTCCTGGATCTTCGTCTTCAGTTTGTTCAGCTCCTGGTGGACGTCGGGGCTGTCTTTGTCCACGCTGGTGACTCTTCATCCTGGAAAAGTCTACGGAGAACAGTGAAACAAAGAAACTAATAAATAAATAAAACATTTATAAAAAATAATAAATAAATCATAAAAGTTGATTGAAATAAATAATACAATAACTCATTCTTAACGATTCTGCTCTAATATCTAGTTTATTCTTGCTATTATTGACCTCAAACTGAGACGCTCAGCACATGACGGATTGTAAGAAAAAGCAAACATTCATAAAAGTACGCATGACATTTTCACACAGCCTCCATTGTGTGTCCAGACAGCATTTTGGGGTCTTGAAAGAAACCACCACTGCTCATTATTTAATCATGATAATGTTTGGGTTGTTGTTATTGGCTGATTTATGTCTTGGTCATCTGCTGAAGTTGAGATGCGTCCAACATAACACAAGAACTTCCCAAAACCTTCCAGGAAAACTAAGAACTATGGCATGTGTTGATAGATGTGTATTTTTGTCCTCTGTTAACCCATCATCACCCTCTGGCCTTTTGCTCTGAATAATTGATCAAGGCCTGAACTGCATTCCTAGATTTGGAGATATTTGCTTTGGCATTCCTAAAATATTGATTTTCTTAATCGGTGTCCCAGATATGAATGCTATGAAAAAGTTAATCGTACACCAGGTTTTGTCTGTTTGTGCACATATTCTTATGGTAGATCTGTGACTGTATGTTTGCCATTATATTCTCATAAATGGACTGTACAGAGTAAATCGCAGAGTAAACATTTTTTATATTTATATATATGCTAAATGAAAATACCTAATTAAAAAAAGCAGCGTCTAATGCTTAGTTTGGACAAACAGACACACAATAAATGATTGTTTTGTAAGAAACTTTGTAAGAAAGAAGTCTTTAAATTCTGTTTGCAGGCTTTGTTTATTGTCTTGCTTTCATTTTATATCATGCTCAACTAATAAAAAATGACAAACATGTTATTCTTTACTTTGTTACGTAAGTTAGACAAGTCTGTTTTGCTCTATAAAGCAGATATTTGTTCATGGAGGCATTCAGTCATGTTCATAACGAACTAACTGAATTTGCGGTCAAATGAAAACAAATTTCAGTTGTAGTGATTAGTGTAAACATGATATAAATAGTTTCATTTTAGTCTCAGGAGTGTTTGCATCACACAGAATGCCTAGCTGTTATTGTAACGGGAATTACAAGTGATTGCTGTTGTTTAGCTGCTATAATAAGGAATTCCAGGTATAGATGCTTTAATAATAATAATAACTTGATTTTATATGGTGCATTTAAAAGTTGCTGTTTATAACACAGGCAAAACACACACACGCGCACATGCAGACACACACAAACACACACACACATGCAAAGACACACACACACAAACTAGGCAATAAAATAGACAATAAATTAAACAAACAGGCAAAATTGAAATTGATGAAAGTTATCAAGTACAAGCAACAGTTAAAGCATTTCCAATATGAAATAAAATCTTCCACTCAAGAAACAGCAGTTCCCAAAGAGGCTTTAGAATAAAGTTAAAAGTATGTGTTTAGAGTTTTGAATATTTATTAACATTAAGAATTTATTTTATTTATTTATTCCAAGTTCTACAACATTCCAAATATATTATCTATTATTTCTTTTCTCAATTAATTTAAATAATTTCAAATGCTAAATTTAAACTGGGAAAACTAATTTTAAACATTAACCAGAGTTTCAAGCAGAAAATTAACAGAAACCATACTTGATAATTTCTTAGGAATTGCAACATATAAAACACACGTGACAGCATGCCCCATAAAATTGAAAATTAATCCAAAATCTACTTTTTAAATCCTTTAGTTTAGAAGATTAAAAAAATAATAATCTGGAGAAGGTGTGTGTGTTTGTTTGAGAATGTGTGTGTGTATATATATGTGTATGGTGTGTGTGTGTGTGTGTGTGTGTGTGTGTCTTTGCATGTGTGTGTGTGTGTGTGTGTGTGTGTGTTTGCATGTGCGTGTGTGTGTGTGTGTGTGTGTGTGAACATCCTGTCAGCTCACAGTAAGGTGTTGCTGTGTTTGTTGAACAGCATGATTGTTCTGATGTGACGGTTAGCAAACCCTTGGAGTACATGCTCCACCATCAGTTATTATTCATTAATGACAGCCTCCTCCATCACTTCTCACACTGGCTTGTCATTAACAGGATGTTTTGATGGAAGCACATTTTTTTGCCAATCATGTTTCCTCATTGCAATATTCGGTCTGATCCGTTCTGGAGAAAAGCACAATCAATACTTCCGTCTGTTTGCTTATTATGCCACTGAGATGATGAAACCACATCATACACTGGATCACATATTATGATGCTTCATGTTTTGTAAGATTGTAAGATGTTGAAGTGCATTATCATGCTACAAAAAAATAACTTCTACTTGTTTTCTTTAAAAGAAAGAAACAAAAATCAAAGTTACAAATTCAATGTGGCCTATTTAGAAGCTGATATTAAGCTTATAATTTAATAAAAGTATAAAGGTGAAAAGGTTATCATTTTTACAGACATTTAGAGGTTCTAGGTGCATGGCATTGCACTGTCATGGTGACATATGTTTTATATATTTATATATCCATTATATAAAGTTGGATATATCTTGCAGACAATTAAGGCTGGCAAGTAAATTTCCACTTTCTGGAAAAAATAAATAAATAAATAAATAAATAAAATAAAATAAAACAAAAATTAAAACCTAAAACCTTTAAAAATAGACTTTAAAAAGCTAATAAATATGTGAAAATTACAAAAAATAAAAAATAAAATAAAACTTTTTAAAAACTATATAGATATTAAAAACTAAAAAAATGACAAAATTACACAAAAATAAATACAAACGTTCTAAAAAAATTATATAGACATTAAAAACTTTGAAAAAATTACAAAATTATGCACAACAAAAATAAAAACTAAAACATTTTTCAAAAATAGACATAAAAAAATCTAATTAACAACTAAAACTTAAAAAGAATCTATATAGACCCTAAAACTAATAAAAATGAAAAACTAAAACCTTAAAAAAAAAATAGACATTAAAATCGTATTTTAAAAAAGGACAAAAATTACACACAACAAAATTAAAATGAAAACAGAAAATATAAAAATAAAAATAAAATGATAAAATAACACCGCTCTTGTAATGGGAGTCAACTGAGTCACATTTTGTATCTATTTATTTATTTTTTGTGACTTTTTCTCATTTAGGGCAATGAATGCGCATGCAGCACACACTTAAATCTCTGTTATATTAAGTTGGATCTTTACAAAGAAAAGATTAGCAACTGATTTTTTCACACCAACATGTTATCATGTTAACACACATATTGTTTATTTATCTTTTTAAAGAAATGGAAGGAAAAGTGGACATTTTTTTTGTGGTAATCAACATAAACGTGACCCTGCCTGGACAACAAAACAGTAGCGCGGGGTATATTTGTAGCAATAGCCAACAATACATTGTATGGGTCAAAATTATTGATTTTTCTTTTATGCCTAAAAATCACCAGGATATTAAGTAAAGATCATGTTCCATGAAGATATTTTGTAAATTTCCTACCATAAATATATCAAAACTTCATTTTTTGATTAGTAATATGCATTGCTAAGTACTTCATTTGGACAACTTTAAAGATGATTTTCTCAAATTTTTTTTGCACCCTCAGATTCCAGATTTTCAAATAGTTGTATATCATTGTCAAATATTGTCCAAATCTCCAAATATCTTAACAAACCATACATCAATGGAAAGCTTATTTATTTAGGTGATGTATAAATCTCAATTTCAAAAAAATGACCCTTATGACTGGTTTTGTGCTCCAGGGTCACAACAAATGTTGTCGACTGAACAACTGAACTCTGAACAGTTTAAAACAGTTTGCCGACACTGATGCAGACCAAGTTCAGACAAGCAAGTCCAGCCTTGTGTCCTTCAAGGGAGTGTCAGTCGCATGAAAAGGTGAGGAAACAGCTCGTACTGTACTGATATTGACCTTCTCTTCTGGCTTCAATGACAGTCGAGTTGACGCCTAGATTACCACATCACGCTGATCTTTTGTTTGGAGGGAGAGACTTTGGAGAGCTGTGTTTAGTTGAAACCACCCTAGACAAATTTACTGGAGTAATTCACAGTCAACAGGAACACTGGAAACCTCGAGGAAAGAATTTGTTTATTGGAAAATGACTGTTATGCAACACAAAAGGAATTTTGAGCATATTAATAATTGAGTGCAATATGTGCTAGAAACGCACTGCCAAAAAGTTAATAAGACTTCACGCCTACTTTTACAGTTTTAAGAGTGGCCTGAATTCGAGGTCAGGTCAAGACAGAAATGAGGGGGAAACAAGTTGTTCCGTTTTTTTTCTCTCCAGCTGCTTATGAAATGTTCTACCTGTGCGGTTTCACACTCATTGCTTTTCAGCATCCGCTTCCTGATGCTTTAGATTCTGACTTAATCAGAAACCAGCTGCTGACAGCTCAGCTAAACAGTGACCGCACTAGTGACCGTTTGTTCCATTAATGGCACCTTCAATCTTTGAGTTTAAAACCCAGACGACATGCTTGCGTCAAATCTTCATCATGTTAGTGTAACCCTCCTGTTGTTCAGGATTACTACTTAAATAAAACTAAATCTAAAACCATAAAAATTAAAAACTTATTATAACTATAAAGTATATAATGTTCTCTCGTTATCATTTAGTTTCATTTGATGTACTAAAATAACTATAGTTTTGGGTTTAATGCATTACTAAGTAATTAATTACTGTCATTTATTGTAATAACGTTTGCCTTCAGAAGTTAAGTAACGGTTCATTGTTAATTGTTCTGTAATTTAATTACAGTTACTCCTGACGTAATTGCATTTTGTTCAGTCCAAGAATAATTTATGCAATTTTATATAAATTATTTGAAGGAATTAAAAGAGCAGTTTCATGTCTATCCTTGTATTGTTTAACTGGTCGAGGTTGAAGATGTAATTAGTAGCTAGTAATTAATCATTTTTTAGAGTAACTTACCCAACTTACCCTGATGGTATCTCGATAATGCTAAAATAACACTGCTTTTGTGTTGCCGGTCAATTTGACCCACATTTGATTTTTAGACTGCTTGAAATGCTTGTTAAGCTATTTATTTCACCTTGTAATTTTGTGGGTCATGAATTCTTTGCATGCAAAGTTTCAACATGGTGTTTTGAAAAGGCTGTAGAAATGCTTATTTTGGTTTACATGCAATTCACAAAAAAAAAATTGTTTTGAAAAAATAAAGTCGAAAACCTTTATTGTAGCTTGTCAAATACTAAATAGAAAATATAGTGCTTCATACATGTGAGTAATTCATAGTTGCATCGGATAAAAGTCCAGTATCAACTAATAAACAAATAGATAAATAAATATACATGCATTCATACATGCATAAATGAATAAATAAATGTTCTTAATAAGCTTACATAAGACAAATAAAATTGCATGTAGTATGCCGTTTTTATACTTTTTTCAAGCTTAATATATGAAATACACTGTAACGTATGATTTATTTATTATATTTTATTATTACATTATTTATATATTATTATTACATTTAAATCAATCGTTTGGTACAGTGCACTTATTGTGCACATACATGTTTTTACATTGCACTTATGTTTAAAAAAATACCTGCATGTAACTACGTCTGCAATTAATTACTGTCATTACATTTATAATTACACTGACCCATCCCTTACACCTTAACCCACCCTTAAACCTACCCATACCACCAAACCTGTCCCTAACCTCACCCGCATCACACCTCGATAGCAGCAAAAGTGTTTTGCAATACAATATGAACACAATAAGTACATTAAGTTAACATAAGTAGTTAAGGCCACCTAATATAAAGTGGGACCTATTTGTCTAATAAACCTGACATTATGTGTGTATTATGACGGTTGTTGGCTCTGTCACATTGTTATGTTTCTCTTTTGCAAGACGCTTTGGATAAAAGCATCAGCTAAATGCATGAATGCTGTATGTAATGTATTTGCTGTAAAGTTGCTTTGCAATGATTTACATCGTGAAAAGCGCTGTACAAATAAACTTGACTTGACTTGACTTGAATGTATATGCATCTCATTCTCAGCATCACTGATGAGACGAGTCAGTCTAAGTCAATCGGCTGATCTGCACACATCACAAAAACACTTGTGTGGTGGCTTAATGTGAGGAATATTCCACATATGCATCTCCAAATGCAGCTCTGGAGAAATGAAACATAAACATTCCGCTGAGGTAAATCGGTTTGAGATGTCTTCTACAATATTGATTCAGTCTGATCAAGTGAAGATGAGATAATCAGTCTTACAGTTCAGTTTAAACTGTTATTACGTTACTGGCATGTTATTAGCTTTTCCTCTCATTTGGTACTTACTGAGGGTTAGTTTGAGTGAGTTTGAGTGTTTGCATACTTTAAATATATATTTTATATATTATATTCATTTTAGCGTGACACAGCGCCAAACCAGACTTATTTTTTTCCTCAATGGAAAGCATGTTTACCCTGTTTGAATCATTCCCTGTCCCCTATATAGTGCACTACGTGCCATTCACTGGACAGAAAATACTAATTCTGTGGACAAGTGACCGATTTCAGCCGCGGCTTCACCGTCTATTTTATAGTGTAGGGGGCGGGGCTTCGGCTTCTAGAGAGCATTTGATTGGATAGAAAGTTTGATGAGAAGCTGAAGTACGATGTGACGTCAAGTGAGGAACTGCAAGCTTTGAATGCTTATATCTTCTAAATGCGAATTTTGTCACTGTTTTGGAGCACACTGCCTTATAGATAACCTTAAGACTAACATATTGATACTAACACCCACAAAACTTTAATTTTGATTTCATGGGGACTTTAACTATAATATTCTTGTTTCATGGATGATCTACAAAATACAGATCAAACAGTCTGGTTAAAGCACACAATGCTGCTGAACTCAACACACACTGGTGACTTGAGCTGCTGTTTTTGAGCAGGGTAATTACCATCGGTTACATAAGCTCACAAACTCACTCACCCAAGCCAGATTCCGGAGGTTTCTCTCTAATTTCCATTAAGAGTCCATAAATTGGATCTGTATTGTGCCAGACGGGACCGGCGGACATGCCATCCTTCGCAGGCACCTCCACAGCACACACACTGTGTGATTGTATTCAGACTCTCCTTTGGCTTCTCCATGACGTGTGTGAGCAGACTTTCTGTTTCTGGCACTGTAGTCGTGAAATAGTTTGCTGTTTTTCCAGGCTTTGAGTGACTGTGTGCATCTACAGTACATATGATGCCCTCATTACATATGCACATGAAATGAGTTACGACGAAAAAACTTTTTTGTTTAAACACACTTGACCTATTCATGAAACACGAGTATATTTCTAAGTAAATCGTTCATAAATCCATGCATATGTAAATTGCAGCATTCGGTTCAATAGGACAAGGCTCCTATTTATACACTCTGTATCTAAGACATTAAATTACTATAATAATTTTGATAAATCTATAAATTGCTAATTTAATGCAGTACCTATGAATAAATATTAATATGGAAAATGTAATCACTCCACAGCTGCTATCAGAGAAGAGTGAATGCAGCCAGAATAATAATAATAAACAATAAACATTCAATAAAAGCACACTGTTAAGTTTTTATCATCATTGTGCCAGATAACAAAATAGGCCTCTTCATTGATGCATGTCTTATCATATTTTGCTGAAATTCTTAAATTACATTACCGTACCAACGTTTGGGGCTAGTATGCAAGGCTGCATTTATTTGATAAAAAATACAGTAAAAATTGTGGAAAAGTATTATAATTTAAAATACATGTTTTCTATGTGAATAGCTTCATTACTCCAGTCTTCAGTGTCACATGATCTTCAGAAATCATTCTAATATGCTGATTTGCTTCTCAAGAAACATTTCTGATTATTATCAATGTTGAAAACTGTGCTGCTTCATATTTTTTTGTGGAAACCGTGACACATTTTATTTTTCAGGATTACTTGATGAATAGAAAGTTCAAAAGAACAGCATTTATTTGAAATAGAAATCTTTTGTAACATTATAAATGTCTTTACTCTCACGTTTGATTAATTTAATGCATCTTCTGATGAATAAAAGTATTAATTTATGTCAAAAATCTTACTGACCCCAAATTTTGAAAATAAATAAATAAAATGAAATACATAAATACATACATAAAATGAAATAAAATAAATGAATAAATTGTAATTTTGGAAAAACAGCATTTTTAAAGTAGTAGTACTTATATTTTTACATGAATAACATATGCTCGATACTTAATGATTTGTGTAATTTGTCCACTTCTGCACACAGCTGAGGTACTATTATGCTTCTCAAATGTTAGGCACAGCCCTGCATGTTGTTAGTTACTTCCCAACATTGCTCTCTTCATCTGCTCTGGTCAATAGTAGCTTTTTCCTCTCCCTCTGATTTTGTGTGATGGTTCAGATGGTCAGACTGGTTATCAGTTTCAGTTTGAGAATAAAGCAGCAGAGAGAGGACACTGGTGTGCTGATGTGACTCACGTGCGGCGTCCCTGTGTCCTCAAACCCTCTCCTTCAATCTTTACCATTGACAAAAGCAATCATCATCATCATCATCATCCTCCTGCTCATCAGAAAACTGGACAACACTTACAATAAGACTCCATTGGTTAGCATTACTTAACTACATGAGTTAACTAACAAATACTTCTACAGCATTTAATAATCTTCGTTAATGTAAAAATTTTAACATTTAATAATGCATTTTAAAATGAAATGTTGTATGTGTTAAAGGAATAGTTCACCCATAAATGAAAATTTGCTGAATATGTACTCACCCTCAGGCCGCCCAAGATGTAGATGAGTTTGTTTACCATTGCATCACTTGCTCAGCAATGAATGCTCTGCAGTGAATGGGTGCCGTCAGAATGAGAGTCCAAACAGCTGATAAAAACATCACAATAATCCACAAGTAATCCACACCACTCCAGTCCATCAGTTAATGTCTTGTGAAGCCAAAAGCTGCGTGTTTGTAAGAAACAAATCCATCAAGACATTTTTAGCTAAAATATGAGTCCATAATCCATAATAATGCTTCCTCCAGAGAAAAAGCTCCTGTTGTCTCTCACCTCAAAATCCAGCCACATATTTGTTTAGAGCTGTTTTGGATTGTAAACGGTGCTTGATCTGTGCAGATTTCTCTCCTGATTCAGACCAGACCACTTTTTCACTGGAGGAAGTGTTGACGGCACCCATTCACTGCAGAGGATCCATTGGTGAGCGAGTGATGCAATGCTATATTTCTCCAAATCTGATAAACTCATCTACATCTCGGATGGTCTGAGGGTAAATGTTTAGCAAACTTTCATTTTTGGGTGAACTATTCCTTTAACATAAACTAACAATGAACAATACTTAACAATCTTAGTTAATATTGTACAATTTCAACATTTAATAATGCATTTTTTTTATCAGTTAAAATGTACTTAATGCACTGTGAACTAAAATGAACAATTAGCTAATGCATTAAAGGGGTCATATGATGCAATTTCATTTTTTCCTTTCTCTTTGGAGTGTTACAAGCTCTTGGTGCATAAAGAAGATCTGTAAAGTTGCAAAGACTAAAGTCTCAAATCCAAAGAGATATTCTTTATAAAAGTTAAGAGTCAGCCACGCCTACCTAAAGCGGCTCGTTCTAACACGCCCCCACATATCTACATCACTATGTGGGAAGATTTGCATAACGCCGCCCAAATGTTCACGCAAAGAAAGAAGGCGTATCTTTTATTCTCGCTGTAGTATTGTTGCCGTCGCCATGTTGTGAATGGGCTGTGCGCTTCGTTGTGAAAGCTAAACTACTTTGTTTGGTCTTCCAAAAGAGGACGATATCCGCTTCGTCATGCCTGGAGCTGATCCGTGCTGGTCGCTGAGGGAATACATCAACTTAGTGCTGTGGATCGCCGGCACATTTTATGGAGTTTATAAATCATTACACCAAATACACAAAATAATGTTCTTTTTAGCAGCATCATATGACCCCTTTAAGAAACGAGACCTAGCAAATGCACAGAAAGTTTTAGTTAAACATTTTTAATATTTTAAAACTCTTATGTAAAGTGCATAAAAAAAATATTCAAAATCCTGCACTGTTTCAAATGGCTGCATTTCAATTCATATGAAAATATTATTAGATTTGTATGAAAAATTAATCTTTTCAATAATAAAAATGCAAAACCGACGCGTTTTCTCTGCTGCTTTCAGACTTTGTGAAGTCTTGTTACTCTTTCATTACGTGCCTCTCTTATTAATGTTCTCAATTTGCTTTCCGCTCCTTTGCTGATCCATCTTTCTATACAAACTCTTATGTAACAGTGTTCAGAGCGAGTGTTTCTAGTTTCCTTCGATTGCCGTCACCACGTGGAGGGTCCAGAAACATGTGTTCGGTCGAGTGCATGTGCGAGGAAATGGAAGGCCAGACTGATTAAAAAGGACCTCCGTTGATGGTATCACAAATAAATTGGATTATTTCATGCTATATTTGTATTTGTTTGTGTAGTCGTGTTGTATGAGTAAGAAGGGTTGTACATCTAAACACTATTATTAAGCTATAAATACCATGCAAAACTGAGATTAGGCCTATTGAGGCCTAATGATCATTGTTTAGAAGGATGTTGCGTTTCTGAGTGGAGAGAGGGGCCTGTGCCAAGCAATTCAGTCTTATTTTAGTCACAGCGCACAATCTTTCCCGGAGCACTTATATGAAATCAACAGACGCATACATTACGAATCGCATAAACAAGAATTATTGCTTTTCTGTATGCTTGATACACAGCACAGATGGATGTTTTAAATAGTGTCGCATTGACCTGCACGTCAGTCTTTGACATCGCAAAAGAGTTAAAGTCATCTCAACCTCTCTCTCCTACGCTTAGAAAATTTGATCATCCGGAAAGCATTTGGATGTTATCATATCGGAAATAAGTGCTGTTTTTAAAGGAATGGTTCACTCAAAAGGTCATTCGAGATGTAGATGAGTTTGTTTCTTCATTAGATTTGGAGAAATGTAGCATTGCATCACCAATAGATCTTCTGCAGTGAATGGGTGCCGTCAGAATAACTGTTTTGGACTGTTTTGTCTTGTGCAGATTTTTTCACTGGAGGAAACATTATTATGGATTATGGACTCGTATTTTATTTAAAAACATTTTTTTTTTTTTTTTTTTACAGACACGCAGCTTTTGTCTTCTCCAGATGTTAACTGATGGACTGGAGTGGTGTGGATTACTTGTGGATTATTGTGATGCTTTTAATCAGCTGTTTGGACTCTCATTCTGACGGCACCCATTCACTGCAGAGCATCCATTGCTGAGACACTGATGCAATGCTACATTTCTCCAAATCTGATGTAGAACGTTTGCATTGTTGGATATAATATTCAGCAAATGTAGTCGATCATCCAAGTATTACATGCATTAAAAAAAAGATGCAAAGAGTTTACATACACACTGCAGAAACAGTAGCACTGTATGTTTTATGCTATTCTGAACATAACCACTCTGAGCCAGACTGACTTTCTCATGTTGTGCTGTTACCATGATCAGTGAAGTTAAAGCTTAAAGATAAAAGCTTCATATTTGGCCGAAATTATGTCTTAGACTTTTGCTGCATGTGCAAAACAATAGAAATTGAATAGACGAGTCATGGGAGTGGTTCTTAAAGCTGTGTTTGTAATTCTGGTTTAAGGACAGGCAGAAGAATACATATTTACTTTGCTGATTAATTACACATAAGTAAACATGGGCAAAAATCATAAACTGATGTTTTCAAGCTTATACATAATGTAAACTAAAATAGTGAGAGTAATAATTTATCAAATTTATCACATTTTCAAATGTCAAATTTTTATATTCTTTTTCAGTAACACTTTACAGTAAGGCTCCATTAGTTAACTACATTAGTTAACCTGAATTATGTAAAATAATTCTAAAGTATTTATGATCTTTATTTACATTATTAAAATCAGAAGTTGTATCTATTAATATTATTTAATGGGCCTTAACTAACATTTTTATGACCTAGCATTAACAAAGAATAATAAATACTGTAACAAATGAAGTGCTTATTGTTAGTTAATTTTAGTTATGCATTACCTAACATCACCCTACTGTAGTGTTACCAAATTAATTAATGCACTGTGAACTAACATCAACAAACCATTAACAACCGTACTTCAACTAATGAAGTAATTCACAACGATTAATAAATATTGTAATAAATGTAAATCAGAATAGTATTCAATTTATTTATAAAAATAAATATTTTAAAGCATTTTCTCTGCCGATTTCAGAATTTTCATTACGTGCCGCTTTTATTAATGTTCTCAATTTGCTTCCCGCTCCTTTGCTGATCCGTCTTTCTGTACAAACTCTTATGTAAGAGTATTTTAATAGAAAAAGATATATCTCTCTATTATTTCATGTTAATGTTAACAAAACAGACCTTATGGCAAAGTGCTGCAACTCTTTTTAACAAATAAAACTTCTGATTTTAATAAATGCTGTGGACATATTGTTAGTTCATGTTAACTAATGTAGTTAATTAATGGTAACAAATCATACCTCAATGTAAAGCGTTATCGAGAAGAAACCATCATGTGCATGTGCATGAGTGTGTGCATGTTATTATTTTCATAAATCTGAGCAGCGATGGATGTATTTTCGCCTGCGTGACACTGAGTTGCTTTCTGGTTGCATGTGTTTATCTGTTCGTCCAGACAGTGGAAGATAAAATCAGCCGTGTGTGTGTGTGTTTAGTATCATTGACAGCTGGAGGCTGGTCACTTATCTAATGACCCAGAGAAGCGAAGCATAGATTGCTTTCCCTCAATGACCTTCCCTTGGTACAACAGATTATCGACACCCACACACACACACACACTCACACACACACACACACACACACACACACACACACACACACACACACTCTCACACACGTGCACACACACACTTCAAAAGTGCTTCAAAAAACAAATATGATTAACCTATATGCATTAATAAATGCTCATTTTTGTAAATATGTCAAACAACATCTCCGGAACCGGAAACATAAAACAACCCAGCAGATCCTTGAGAAAAAGGATACTTTTTATTACTTTATTATGTATATAATATACTTAAAAATACTTTAATTGCATGTTCTTTACAATTAAATTAAAATCTATTATAGTTTACTTTAATATAAATGCATTTATTTTAACTCTGAAGTGCTTTTTTGACACACTTAAATAGAACTTAAATACATCTTTATGTATACATTTTTCATAATTACTTCTATTGACTTTGAAATATGGTGCTGGATGCACTTACAAGCGTTTATGCTAAATGAAAATATATTTTAATGTCGTTTCAGTTGAAACACGTACTTCATGTATTTAAATGTTTTAAAATTCCACATTCGAAATGATGACGTTGTAATTTAGTACATTTAAAATATATTCACTTTAAGTGTAATAATAAATAACACACTACAGTTAAATATATATAATCAAGTACTTTACACATGCTTTAGTATACTAGTCGACACATCAAAATAAGTGTACTTATACATAATGATTTAAACAGTACTTGGAAGTAAAACTTTTAATGTCAAGTTTTTGTAAGGTGCACGTTTTAAAAGTGTATTTAAGTGTGTTAAGAAGCATAGTCATGAAAGTGTCTCTCACTCACTTATTTAATTAATATTATGTATCTGCATACAGTTTTTGGGAACACTTTATTTTACAATGTAGTAATAAGTCAAGTCAAGTTAAGTCACCTTTATTTATATAGCGCTTTTAACAATACAGATTGTGTCAAAGCAACTGTACAGCATTAATTAGGAAAATATTGTGTCAATAAGTAAACAAATAGTAAAGACTCAATTTTCAGTTAAAGGCAGTTCATCATTGAAGCGGACGTGGAGGACTATAATGCAATAAGAGCTCGTTCAAATACTGAGGTGCTAAACCATTCAGGGCTTTATAAGTAATAAGCAAGATTTTAAAATCTATACGATGTTTAATAATACAGTAAAGACATCTTAAAATAAAGTGCAAATCAGTTAAAGTGTCTTTTAAGATTTGAAAGTGCAGCACAAGTGCTCATCAAATACAATTAAACGCACATCTGACCAGTAAACTACATGAAATCTGCGTCAGAAAGAGCGAGACCGTCAACACAACCCACGATCACCTCTGTGAATCAGCCACATCTCTGTTACTAGCAATTATCCAGCAAGAACAGTCTGATAATAGCTGTGATCAGCTTTCAATGGAAACACGTGCTGTAATTCAATACTGTGCTGTCTGTGGATCTGTGAGTGCATCAGATGCAGCTACTGAGACAGTCTTATCATACATCATTTGATTTTTTATTCTGAACTCCATTTGTAATCTTAGTACAGTTGTTTTTCATGACCGTTTGTGACCAGTTGCATATGTGCTCACCCTCTGGCTATCCAAGATGTGTGGAGTGTTGTGTGTAAATGTGGATGGTGGTGTGTTAATGTTTTAGCTTCTGACGTCACTGATCCAAAGTTTTTTTTTTGTTTTTTTTTGCAGCTTAGTATATAAAAGGTCTTTATTCATTCGGGAAGGATGTTTGCTTTCACTGTAGCCAATATTAAGCTTATTTGCCATGATTCCTCATGACTTAAAGGTCAAGTTAAGCATAATTTTTGTGCAGTTACAGACATTGTTTATTAGAAAGAAGCAGCGTGCAGTAATGTGCAAAGTATAGTAACTATTAGATCTGTTTATGTTTCTGTACAGTGTATGAATGTTGTTATCATACTCAAAACCCTTGATCAGTTGCCGGCGCTCCAGAAGAACTGCATTAAAGTGCAGTGAGCTTCTCCAGATCATCTCTGACGAGTCTCAGCATTGATTATCATGACAGAGTCTTGAGCTTTACGTTCTCACAGACTGTGATACTGTAACTGTACACATTCAGCTATACAGGCACAAATGAATGTGTGTGTGTGTGTGTCAGTTTTTTTGAAAATCTAAAAATGCAGAAAGTTTCCTGTAAGGGGTCGGTTTAGGGGTAGGGTTGGTGTAGGGCGATAGAATATACAGTTTGTACAGTATAAAAACCATTACACCTATGGAGAGTCCCCACAATTCACAAAAACAAACCTCTGTGTGTGTGTGTGTGTGTGTGTGTGTGTCATCATTTTGTTTTTAAATGTATTAAAACATTTTTCTACTTTAAAATGGGCAATTATAGCAATATATACTTAATAAATATATTCTGTATAGACATAAGACAAAATGTTACTTAATGTGAGTCAACATATTATATTTGTTTTAGCTTTTTACAATTTAATTTCACTATGAACAAAAGCTCAGTTAAATTAGCTAAAATATGAAAATGAAAAATGTTCACTTAAGATAAGTGACAATGTTTAATTTCTTTGAAAGGCCTTAATGTTTATTGTGATGTCTTATAGAAACACCAGAAAAATGAACAAAACCCATAATAATTTGTACTATATTACTTAACTATATTCTACTAGACAAAATAGTTTCTTTCGATTAGACCAATATAAATGAATGAATGAATGACACTTGTCATTTCCCTTTTTCCAGTGTATCTGGTTTCACCAGCACGTGTTTCCCAGTCAATAAGGGAATATTTGGAGTCCTGAGGGCTTTTATGACGATGTGATGAGAATTATAAGCTGCAAGATGACTGGTGCATGCGTTTAAAAAAAAATATATTTTTTTCTAGCTTGTGCTTTTGCTAGGACTTCATATTAAGTGAATTAAATACATATGGTGATAAATTAATAAAATTAATTGCAATCAATCCCATATGCAAAAAATCATTTTGCAAAGAAAATTATGCATAATTTAAAGACATTGCATTACTGTGACCGTTTTGGCAGATAAGTACAGAATAATTTTATAAGTCCTTAGAGTCCTTAATTTTTTTTTTTTCCATCTTTTGGAAAAAAACATGGAAAAAAACAATGACTGGCCTAGTTTTTTCCCATCTTTTTCTTTCCATTTGCAGCATAAGTGTCTTGATGTAAAAACACCTGGTCATTGTAACATAAGAAACAAGCAGATCTCAGCACGGCTGCTCATTATTTCTAGACAAAGCCTCCATCTGAATCATGCCATCAGCCGAGAACATAGTGAACATCGACTTCAGCCAATATTCATCTTACTAATGCCGTCAGCACATGTTTGCATCCTGATCTGTTACTCTATGTTTCTATCTTCCAGTTTCTGACAGATTCGTTGTCATCGCTTTACTGTTCTCCCGTTGATGCCGTCTGCCATTTTTCTCTTTAACAAGCCCTTAACAAAACTTTCAAAACCCTTTCTAATGTATTACTGTAACCTCTTTCATTCGCACTCACTCACTCGTCTATCAGAAATGGGTCGGCATGAATTAAATATACACTCTAAAAAATGCTGGGTTGTTTTAACCCAACTTTGGGTCAAATATGGACTAACCCAACT
>NW_015548217.1:884975-895698 GCF_001515605.1 Sinocyclocheilus anshuiensis | reverse complement strand
AGTTGGGTTAGTCCATATTTGACCCAAAGTTGGGTTAAAACAACCCAGCATTTTTTAGAGTGTATGTACTGTGATGTATAAAGTGAGTATGCTGATATCTCAAAACAGGCCAGATCGCAGTGAACCGGATCAACACAAACAGAAACAACCAGAGCGTAAAACAAATGAAAGATGCGATGTGAACTCGCATAACCGGCAACAGTTTTTAAATGACCTTGCTTTACTAATGCACCAGGCCTTGTTGTTGTAGTATGAGCTCATGTTATTCAGCTATTATCTTCATCTGATGAGTGTTTGTGTGCATGTGTTAACCGAATCGTGTCTGCAGTGATCCAGCTAATGCTCGCTTTACATCTTCCTCTCTCACCGTGATAGAGATCGCTGGCAATTATTACATTTGTGAAAAACAGCTTATCAGAAGCTAAAAATAGAGCTATGCTATAGAACATACAAGCACTGGTTTATGGATCCAGTGGCTTGGTTTTTCATTTGTCGTTCACACAGAAAATCCACATTCATTCATCCAGTTCATTCATACATCTTGATCTTGAACACTGCATAAAAGACATTTGAAGTGTTTCATGTCATAATTAGCTGGCATATGAAATCATAGATGTAATCTAGGACAGTTCTTCTCATCTGTTTTTCTTTTACGGGATTGAATTTTGTTGTTAGTTTTTGAGCTAGAGTGCATGTCATACCTATTGCTTCATTTGAGAAGCAATGCACTAAAATTATCATTTTTATTAATATTTCAAATTCAATTTTATTTTTATATTTTCTATGTTCATTTTTATTTCAGTTAAAGTTTTAGTAATTTTGTTGTGTGTTTTTGTCATTTTTAAAATATGTCTATATATATTTTTTTTTTATAATTATTTTATTTATGTTTTAGTTGTATTTATTTTAGTACATCAAGTTAAACTTAATGAAAATGAGAAAGGTTGCCTTGGCAACAAGATAAAATAAAATAAGTTTTAATAATAATTAAAAAAACGGCTTTTAATATTATTATATTATATTTTAAATTACATTATATTATATTATATTTTAATTAAAGTTTATTTCAAGTAAATAAAGTTTTTGTATGGTTTTAGTTTTAGTTAAATACAATAGCACTTTTTGTTACAGGCAAATATAGTAGGCCTTTTTTATCCAACATTAATCCAAAATATGTATTTTCCCAAAGACAAAAGCATTCATACAAAGTAAAATGATTAATTATGATAAAGACTATATACTTAACCAAAATATATTTTTATAGACATAAGCCAGAATGTTACTTAATGTGAGTCAATATAATATATTTGTTTGACAAAAGCTAAATTACATATTTAGCTTTATATATTTTATATATAAAATATATAATATGAAAATAATATTCACTTAAGATAAGTGCCAATGTTTAATTTCTTTGAAAGACATTAATATTTATTGTGATGTCTTATAGACACGCCAGAAAAAATGAACAAAACCCACAATAATTTCTACTATATTTGGCAGTTTGATATTAAAATTGAGTTAAGGGATTATGGGAATATTTGTAGTCTGGAGGTCTTTTATGATGATGTGATGAGGCCAAAGAATCGCTTGTGTGGACGGAGGCACATTAGGGTATTTTATAAATAGACAGCAAGAAATACAGTGTATGGTTAGACCTTTACAAGTAATACGCAGTGAATCAGAGGAAAGGTATTTATTTGTGGCAACATTAATCATCGCTCCATGGTTACAGTTTTACAGAGACATGTTCTGGGAACAAAACCCCTATTTATCATTTTGATGTGAACACATAGATATTAGAGCTGGTGTTGCATTCGTAGAATAAGGGAATATTTAGAGTTTATGTCTTATGTCTGAAAGTATCCCATTCATGGAGACAGAGAGAATTTTACAAATAATAAATACAATGTAATGAATAAGTAATAAATGAGCATAGAATATTTATTCATATACAATATGAATCAATGATATTCCAGTTTTTATACTTTAAAATTCGCAATGAAACAGAGGAATTGAAGTGCTAAAATACCTAAGACTAAATAAATTTTAAATAAATATTTAAATACAAATTTATATTTTCATAATATTTAGTATTTTTCGAAATATTAAAAAATTTATAATAAAATAATAAATATTTAAAAAGGACAAAAACACAAAACAAAATGGCTAAAACTTTAACTAAAATACTGAAAAATATCAAATAGATTATAAAAAACATGAAAATATTACACATCTAATTCAAAATATTAATCAAAACTATTTTAATATCTCAGTTGAACTAAAATAGCACTGCCGTTAAATTATTTGGACATTTTATATGTAAGCAGATGTTGGAAAAGTGACTGTTCTCTGTTTAATCACACACATAAATGCCAGTAAATGTTGAATTTATGTAAATGTTGAAGTCTGACCAAATTTCAGTGTCATTTCATCATATATACATACAGTATATATATATATATATATTTTTTTTTTTTCAATCATGACAACTCTCGGAAGATTTTAGCATGGTGATGGATATGACAATGTTAATGCATTTGGTCTTGGCGGAACAGATCTGCTACGCTGCTGCTGCTGCTGTTGGTTATTGCTGTATGCTGTATATGATTATTTCTGCTGATGCAAGCAAGTACAGGAACTTTCTACTGCCAATGCATATGGCGATACGGTGCTGTGAGTATTTAAGACATGCTGCTGCTGCACAAATAGCATATAAAGTAACCCATAGCAGATCTATACAGGTGGAGCTGGGGAAGATGGAGGGTTTCAGAGAAACTCTGAAAGCGCGCTGCAGGAATCTGAAGTGAATGCTAGCCAGCCGTATAAATGCAAGGCAGTAGCTCATTGGCTGCATATGCAGCATGAACCAATCAGCTTGTGCCAAGTCGTTTAACTCTCTGAATATCATCAGTTACGTTAACAACCCATCAGCCTGCGCCATCTAGAGTTTCATGACTGAACTATATATATATATTTTATATATATAGATTAGTTGTTCATCATATAACCCCTCACTGTCTGTGTTTATCTTCATGTCACAGCATCTAAAACAGAAGCTTTAACTTACTTTGAATCAAATAAACAATAAGAAAAACAACTGCTGCGCTATGTGAATCAGCCTGAGGTTTGCCTTTGGAGCCGTTAAACTGATATTTGCTGCATCTGAATATGTTTGGCAGCAGGAGGATTTCATCAGCTTGCCGTCAGTGATGAGCGTCTTTGATCTCAGTGATGCTCCATCATAAGTGTGTATATAATGAACTTGTGAGCTGTGTTAAGCAGTGAGTCACGCAGGGCTTTCCTCCCTCATCTAGAGCTCAGCTCGTGAGGAGTTACGTTTGTTCCAGGCCTTAGGGAGTTACAGAGACATATGGCAATCCAACACTCCTTCATTTTGAGCTCAGAGTCATTTGATGGATCGATGTAATCATGGCAAACACATGTGTGAATGCACACGCGTGTGACGCCTCTGTTGGGACGTCACGCTGAGAAATCTGCAATCTGCTCAAGTCACATGCATTAGATCTGAACTCCACCAGAAACACACACACATGCATCGCTTCTGTTTTTAGACACTGGATATCTCTAGGCAATATCATCTTTTTTGTCTCTTCTCTTCTCTTCTCTTCTCTTCTCTTATATAGTAATATATTATATAATAATTATAATTTTTTGCTATGAACAGCTTCCTGGAGTACTTGATTCTTAATTAGTCAACTGGAGCATTTAATTTTTTTCTCTCTGTAATTGACATGTCTGTTTTAGTTTCTTCTGCTGTGTAATGAGCGGAATAATACACAGTCAGCCGGTCATTATCAGAGTAATATCAGCTGAACAGCTTTTATTCAGTGATACTGAGCATCCGACTCTACATTATTTCTTACCTAGATGCCGTTTTGTCATTTTAATCACTGAGATAAACAACTCTTCATTGTTTGGTGATGGTGGAGCTGCTCTACTTTAAGACTCACTCACTGACACACACACACACACACACACACACACACACATCATATATACAAACACACACATTGTACACACACACGCAGCAGCAGCAGTTCACCGGCTTGTTGTTTATGCCAGACTTTCACAGCTGACAACATAAATGTATTGGTTTTATTTCTTCACATATCGCCTTCAGTAGTTTCCCCTCTGCATAATTTATGCTGTTTCCGCCTCTGGAAAGTTCTAATGCCTGATTTCTGCTGATGGACACTATTATTATTATCACTAAAACTTCAATAGAGCATGCACTTCGTGCTGTTTTCTCGATCAAATATTCATGAAGTAAACAAACATTGGTCCTGAATGTAAAGTTCTTCAGAATAATGTGTGAATGAGAGGTGTATACGCTCCGCTCGACGCTGGACAGATTCATTCATTGTTTTTTCTGGGTCTGTGTTTCACGGGTCAGTAGAGCAGAGTGTTATTAATCAGAGCTGGTATTTGTGCTTTTGTTTAGATTGGAATCTCTATTGATAAGAGTGAGCAGTTTGCAGTGGTTATGTCACGTTCAGGGTGTTTTTTGGATCTTGAGTAAGGATGTGTCTGTGTGACTCTAGGTGTGTGTGCTTGTTTTATTGCATTAAGGCTGGTGATATTATAATCACAAACATGACTCAAGGCCAGATCATCCTCTTCAGCTCAATTACAGCTGACCTGTTTGCATCAGTGTGTGTGTGTGTGTGTATTCTGACAAATGCTCTCTTTTTTTGTCTGATCTTTGTCCAAATTGTAATTGTAGCCCATCATGCTTTTGTTATTTTTACTTTTTGAGTATGTTAGTGCATAGCTGAAACTGCAGTGAAGCAGCCATCTACACTTAACACTATATGCAGTGCCTCACAAAAGTATTCACACCCCTACATTTCTTCACTTTTTGTTGTTGCACTCCTTTTAAATTAAGTTTTTTCCACATCTATATATAGATAGATAGATAGAATATATATATATATATATATATATATAATTATACAACTATTATAAATTATATATATATTTAGAATTTGTAGTTATATAATTACATATATTTAAAATAATAACTATATTCTATTACATATTCTAAATTTGATATCATAAAAAAATCTATTTTTACAAAAATACCTCATGGGAACTTACACTTCTTAATGCATCAACATAATGCATTATGCAAAAACATAGTTGATGTGTTCATTGAACATGCGACTGGAAGATACAATTGGGTGAGACCCAGTCATTTAATTTTAATGTTGGAAATGACAAAAGCAGCTACGCTTCTGAATGCACACGCTGCTGCTGGTGATGAGGTGCATGAGGACAGTGGTCTGTTTTTACAGAAAAGGTGAAAATTCATGCTCTAGTCAGGGAGAGCTGGAGTGAAACTTTTCCAGGTTATGTGAGCGTGCTGTTACTCCCAGCTATTGCTCGAGAGCATCAAATAACGCCAGCGGTTATGAATTACGGTGACACTGTCACGCGCTGCGCAGAAGAGAAACGTGCCATTGGAAGTTATTATACCGCCATTGAGGATGACACACAACAATAGCGATGAAAAATCCCTTCTGAACATGTGCATGTGCTGCAGAATCACAACAATAGACACATACGCACTTACACACTTTCATATTCATAATCTTCTGCTTCTCCAACAGCTGCCTGGTTTCAGGAGCTGTGCTCCCCGTCCAATCAGAAACACCAACAGCTCATTATACAAAGCAACTGCTCCTTTTATCAAAATGTATTAGTTTACTGTTTATACATGATGTCCTGATTGCCTCTCAATGAACAAATTACAGCATTAGAAGTGCACTCCATCTTTCATAAGTATCACTCCATGTTTGTAACATCCTTCAGCGTGAGACAAATTTGAAAATCGTGACAACAGAGCTTGTAAACACACTAGGGGGGGATTCAATAGGAACCAGCTGCACTTGATGATAACAACATTTATTGTTTTAGTGCTGGTTCACCAAAAAGGTCCTATTAGTTAAAGGAATAGTTCACCCAAAAACTAACATTTGCTGAAAATGTACTCATACAAGAGTTTGTTTCTTCATCAGGGTTGGAGAAATGTAGCATTGCATCAGTGTATCAGCAATGGATCCTCTGCAGTGAATGGGTGCCGTCAGAATGAGAGTCCAAACAGCTGATAAAAACATCACAATAATCCACAAAAATCCAATAATTGTGGATTATTGTGGTGTTTTTATCAGCTGTTTGGATTCTGACGGCACCCATTCAGGATCCATTGGTGAGCAAGTGATGCAATGCTACATTTCTCCAAATCTGATGAAGAAATAAACTCATCTACATCTCAGATGAGTACATTTTCAGCAAATGTTAGTTTTTGGATGAACTATTCCTTTAGAAGTATTGTTAGATCATGTTAACTAATGAAGTTAATTAACGGAAACACTTTTCAATAAGGTTTCATTAGTTAAGTACATTAGTTAACATGAACTAACAATAAAAATACTTCTATTCTTAGTTAAAATTAATTTCAAAGTTTACTAATGCATTCTAAAATCAAAAGTTGTATCTGTTGATATTAATGGATTAATGGATATCATATTAATGGACCTGAGCTAGAATTAACTAACAATGAACAGTTTTTTAATAACGTTAATAAATACTGCAAATCTTAATATTAGTTAATGCATTGACTAACTAACGGGACTTTATTGTATAGTGTTACCAAAAAATGACAACAGAGATATTTCAACACATTTAGCACCTGTTCAAACCAAATTTTGGTTGCTATGTAAATACGATGCACGTTTTTGCGTTGAAATATCACATAAAAGCATCACGACTGTTTAGTGGTCTAAGCTTTTACTCGGCACTGTAGCATTTTCCCATACTGTACACGTTTTTCATTGTTACTGATTAACATGTTCAGATGTTGTACTGAGAACTCAATGCATGTTTGGTTTGTTGTGTGAATTTAAGAATTTTTCTCATTGTTTTGTGTGCAATAAACAGCGGTGCTATAAACCATTTTATAAGCTGTCACTTTCAGGGAAGGGATTTAAGAGTGCTTTTGAAATTTGCAAGCATTATACATCATGATTAATGATGCTTGCTAAGACAAACATCACTTACAGGCATTTGACAAACAGATGACCTTTAGTATTACTGTCCTCGCTTCATAACTCTGGATGATAGCTCATATTATTCTGCTTATTGAGCAGAGGTGTGCTATTACTTTTCATTTTCAGTGGACAAATGGTCATAAAAATTCTCACCCAAAACACTTCAAAATGCCGTCATATATGTGCAGGATTACAGTTGAAAATACAATGCATATCTACCAAAACTTTAATTAACCTGTCTATCAAAGAATGTAAACCCAAACCCAAAATATATCTACAGTGTCTCTCTCTTCATCTCCTTTTCTTATTCCCCTTTGTCTTATCGTGATGATTTTCTCCATAAATCATCTGACATAAAAAATGGTTTCCAAGAATGACTCCAAATGTGCGACACAATATCGTTGACCTTATTGTGAGGAACATTGTTAATCCACATAATTTATTATGGGAATGATTTTAACAACCTGAAAAAACGATAGGAAACAGAAAAATCCTCTGGCTTTTAAAGAACCGGCATCCCCCAAATACATTTGAAATACATTTGTTTTGTGCTAAGTACAGTTACATATGTATGTGCTTAATAAAAATACCCTGCAATTGTACTTTTGCTATACTGATCAAGTATACCTAAATTGGAGCAACTAAATGCACTTTAATTTAGTGCTGAAGTCCATCTAAAGACATACTGAAGTATATTTGTTTGTGCTAAAGTGGAACTATTGCAAATATACTTCAGGTGCACTTTAAATATCTCACATTTACAGACTGATATTATACAGAGATTGAAGAAATCTTAATTAAAAGTGCTATTAAAACACATTTTAGGCATAATATGAAGAAATGTGCATTGTGCAGTAAAGAAATACTCCATATAAAGTTTAATTATAATTATCAGTCTTAAGTGAGATGTCAATAAATATGTTAATGGATTTGAAGTACACTTAGTATGTATTTTAAATAAATATTGGCATAGGTTTTATTTACTAGGGATAACTGACATATATACAAAATATTTAACATAAAGTCATCACATTTTCACAAATGTTGTGTTAAAACAAAACAAAGAACATATTGCTTCGACCACAAAAAAAACTTTCATTACTTGAAACAAAATAGACTGTAAATTAAATTAAATATAATAAAATACTGTGTGTGTGTGTGTATACTAAAAATATAATGCCATAGTAAATGAACTAACATAAATAAATGCCATATATCAATCCATTAAAATGTGTTACATTAAATAAACTTCAAATTAAATAATGAAATAAAATAACATTTAATTATATATATATATATATTAATCGTGATTAATCGAATCTAAAATAAACGTTTTTGTTTACATGTTTATATAAATACACACACATGCATGTAAATATTTAAGAAAAATATGTTACGTTTATATATTAAATATATTTATATATGATATTAATTATATGAATATAAATATATACATGTAAATATTTTCTAAATATATACTGTATGTATGTATTTATATATACATACATAATAAATATACACAATACGCACACATATATTATGTAAACAAAAACTTATATTTTGGATGCGATTAATCATGATTAATCATGACAGCCCTAATATATATATATAATCTGTTTCAGTTTTAAAATGAAAATAAAAATAGTTTATTGAGTTGTTAAAGTTTATAGAGTTATTAAGTTGTGGTCCTAATCAAGACTTATTTTCCGGCAGAGCTAATGAGGATTGATTCTGTCCTGTTATTTTGTATTTACCGTAGGTCTCGTCAGTCATATTTCCTCTCATCCAGACTAAGTGTGTCTAACATCATGATTTGTTGTGCATTTTATGGTTTATTTGCTTGCATTTCTGTAGTATTTGCGCACAGGTATGCCACTTCCTGGAAGGTGCTCTCGAAACCTGCCGAGTTACAGACAGTATTATGTACTCACGCTGAGTCACTGTGCTTCTCTGGAAAAAAATATGGGACCTGATCGGATTTATGTGGATGTTTGAGGGTCAGTATATTGACCCTGCCAGTTCCCAAACAAACCGCACAGGATCCTTTAGACTACTTGGCTAACATCGATGTGTTTGTCTCGCTTTCAGAGGATATGAGTCAGTAATTAGTGTGGTTTTCGGTAAACTATTATAGTGATTTTCTTATCAGCATCCTAAGATCGCTCTATTCTGGAGATGGAGTGCTGTGTGCACAGGTGTGTCATGTGACCCAGTGCAGCGCTCTGATTGGCCGGCTGCAGCAAGTGACTCCCATTCCGTCGTAAAGCAGACAAACAGACAGAGAGCATCAACAGAAAGAGGGAAAAAGAGATGCTTGGAAAGTAACGAGCTGATGTTTACTTTTTTCTGTTGTTCCTTCCAGGCTTCTAGTAAACAACTGAAGTTTTTCCTGCTATCTCACTCAATAGATCAGACTTTTTACTGTTCATGCCAAGTCAAATGAAAGTTATCATGTTCTAGAGCAAGAGTTTTGCTCTTACACAAGAAGCCTCTTCTGCTCACCAAGGCTGCATTTATTTGATTAAAAATGCAGAAAAATACAGTAAAAATTGTGAAATATTGTTACAATCTCAAATAGCTGTTTCTATGTGAATATATATTTAAATATAATTTATTCCTGTGATCAAAGTTGAATTTCCAGCATCATTACTGCGGTCTTCAGTGTCACATGATCTTCAGAAATCATTCTAATATGCTGATATATATATCAGACATGTTATCAAGACAGGCTGTTAAAATAGCAAAAAAATATATATATTATATATATATATATATATATCTTTTTTAAAAATGACATGTCTTGATAACATGTCCGATTTCAGATGAAAATGGATTGCAAATGACACTTAATTTTCATGAATTTTGTGGTGTTGGTTTATTTTTGCTTGCGATACGTGCACTTTCTGTATCTATTCCAAGAAAAACTCTTGCACTACTTGCTTGTGTAGAATTATATTAATAGCCTGGATGCATACAAACGTGAAGCTGTTGCTAAGGAAGAAAGAAAGTCTCAGTGAAGGATCATGAGACTCAAACTCTAGCCGAGAAACTTTTCCAAATCTTCCAGAATACTGCGCTTGTTAAAGTGTGTCAGCTCATCTTTCTCTTTCTTCTTCTGTGTGCTTTAGAAATGAGTTTGTAGCACGAGGCCCTTTTGAAAAGAGCGTCACATGGAAACACAAGCAAGAACCTTTCAGAGCCAGACATATACAGTGGGTACGGAAAGTATTCAGACCCCCTTCAATTTTTCACTCTTTGTTATATTGCAGCCATTTGCTAAAATCATTTAAGTTAATTTTTTTTCCTCATTAATGTACACACAGCACCCCATATTGACAGAAAAACACAGAATTGTTGACATTTTTGCAGATTTATTAAAAAAGAAAAACTGAAATATCACATGGTCCTAAGTATTCAGACCCTTTGCTGTGACACTCATATATTTAACTCAGGTGCTGTCCATTTCTTCTGATCATCCTTGAGATGGTTCTACACCTTCATTTGAGTCCAGCTGTGTTTGATTATACTGATTGGACTTGATTAGGAAAGCCACACACCTGTCTATATAAGACCTTACAGCTCACAGTGCATGTCAGAGCAAATGAGAAGCATGAGGTCAAAGGAACTGCCTGAAGAGCTCAGAGACAGAA
>NW_015548217.1:880769-883856 GCF_001515605.1 Sinocyclocheilus anshuiensis | reverse complement strand
GTCAAACGATTAATCGCATCCAAAATAAACGTTTTTGTTTACATAATATGTGTACTGTGTATATTTATAATTTATATATAAATACACACACATGCATGTAAATATTTAAGAAAAATATGTTACGTTTATATATTAAATATATTTATATATGATATTAATTATATGAATATAAATATATACATGTAAATATTTTCTAAATATATACTGTATGTATGTATTTATATATACATACATAATAAATATACACAATACGCACACATATATTATGTAAACAAAAACTTATATTTTGGATGCGATTAATCATGATTAATCATGACAGCCCTAATATATATATATAATCTGTTTCAGTTTTAAAATGAAAATAAAAATAGTTTATTGAGTTGTTAAAGTTTATAGAGTTATTAAGTTGTGGTCCTAATCAAGACTTATTTTCCGGCAGAGCTAATGAGGATTGATTCTGTCCTGTTATTTTGTATTTACCGTAGGTCTCGTCAGTCATATTTCCTCTCATCCAGACTAAGTGTGTCTAACATCATGATTTGTTGTGCATTTTATGGTTTATTTGCTTGCATTTCTGTAGTATTTGCGCACAGGTATGCCACTTCCTGGAAGGTGCTCTCGAAACCTGCCGAGTTACAGACAGTATTATGTACTCACGCTGAGTCACTGTGCTTCTCTGGAAAAAAATATGGGACCTGATCGGATTTATGTGGATGTTTGAGGGTCAGTATATTGACCCTGCCAGTTCCCAAACAAACCGCACAGGATCCTTTAGACTACTTGGCTAACATCGATGTGTTTGTCTCGCTTTCAGAGGATATGAGTCAGTAATTAGTGTGGTTTTCGGTAAACTATTATAGTGATTTTCTTATCAGCATCCTAAGATCGCTCTATTCTGGAGATGGAGTGCTGTGTGCACAGGTGTGTCATGTGACCCAGTGCAGCGCTCTGATTGGCCGGCTGCAGCAAGTGACTCCCATTCCGTCGTAAAGCAGACAAACAGACAGAGAGCATCAACAGAAAGAGGGAAAAAGAGATGCTTGGAAAGTAACGAGCTGATGTTTACTTTTTTCTGTTGTTCCTTCCAGGCTTCTAGTAAACAACTGAAGTTTTTCCTGCTATCTCACTCAATAGATCAGACTTTTTACTGTTCATGCCAAGTCAAATGAAAGTTATCATGTTCTAGATTTTGCTCTTTGCTCTTACACAAGAAGCCTCTTCTGCTCACCAAGGCTGCATTTATTTGATTAAAAATAATACAGTAACTGTAAAATTATGAAATATTATTACAATTTAATATAACTGTTTTCTATGTGAATATATAGTAAAATGTAATTTATTTCTATGATGCGCAGCTGAATTTTCAGCATCATTACTCCAGTCTTCAGTGTCACATGATCTTCAGAAATCATTCTAATATGCTGATTTGCTGCTCAAGAAAGTTGTGCTGCTGAATATTTGTGTGGAAACTGATACATTTTATCTTTCAGGATTCTTTAAAGAACAAAAAGTTAAAAAGAACAGCATTTATTTGAAATAGAAATCATTTATAAATGTCTTTACTTTCACCTTTAATCAATTTTAAGTGTCCTTGCTGAGTAGAAATATTATTTTATTTTATTTACAATTGTTTCAACATCGATAATAACCAGAATTGTTTCTTGAGCAGCAAAACAGCATATTAGAATGATTTCTGAAGATCATGTGACACTGAAGACTGGAGCAATGATGCTGGAAATTCACAGAAATAAATTACATCTTACAATATATTCAAATAGAAAATAGTTATTTCAAATTACAATAATATTTCGTAATATTACTGTTTTTACTGTATTTTTAATCAAATAAATGCAGCCTTGGTGAGCAGAAGAGGCTTCTTGTGTAAGAGCAAAACTCTTGCTCTAGAACATGATAACTTTCATTTGACTTGGCATGAACAGTAAAAAGTCTGATCTATTGAGTGAGATAGCAGGAAAAACTTCAGTTGTTTACTAGAAGCCTGGAAGGAACAACAGAAAAAAGTAAACATCAGCTCGTTACTTTCCAAGCATCTCTTTTTCCCTCTTTCTGTTGATGCTCTCTGTCTGTTTGTCTGCTTTACGACGGAATGGGAGTCACTTGCTGCAGCCGGCCAATCAGAGCGCTGCACTGGGTCACATGACACACCTGTGCACACAGCACTCCATCTCCAGAATAGAGCGATCTTAGGATGCTGATAAGAAAATCACTATAATAGTTTACCGAAAACCACACTAATTACTGACTCATATCCTCTGAAAGCGAGACAAACACATCGATGTTAGCCAAGTAGTCTAAAGGATCCTGTGCGGTTTGTTTGGGAACTGGCAGGGTCAATATACTGACCCTCAAACATCCACATAAATCCGATCAGGTCCCATATTTTTTTCCAGAGAAGCACAGTGACTCAGCGTGAGTACATAATACTGTCTGTAACTCGGCAGGTTTCGAGAGCACCTTCCAGGAAGTGGCATACCTGTGCGCAAATACTACAGAAATGCAAGCAAATAAACCATAAAATGCACAACAAATCATGATGTTAGACACACTTAGTCTGGATGAGAGGAAATATGACTGACGAGACCTACGGTAAATACAAAATAACAGGACAGAATCAATCCTCATTAGCTCTGCCGGAAAATAAGTCTTGATTAGGACCACAACTTAATAACTCTATAAACTTTAACAACTCAATAAACTATTTTTATTTTCATTTTAAAACTGAAACAGATTATATATATATATTAGGGCTGTCATGATTAATCATGATTAATCGCATCCAAAATATAAGTTTTTGTTTACATAATATATGTGTGCGTATTGTGTATATTTATTATGTATGTATATATAAATACATACATACAGTATATATTTAGAAAATATTTACATGTATATATTTATATTCATATAATTAATATCATATATAAATATATTTAATATATAAACGTAACATATTTTTCTTAAATATTTACATGCATGTGTGTGTATTTATATATAAATTATAAATATACACAGTACACATATTATGTAAACAAAAACGTTTATTTTGGATGCGATTAATCGTTTGAC
>NW_015548217.1:874766-880721 GCF_001515605.1 Sinocyclocheilus anshuiensis | reverse complement strand
CGTGGCTTTCAGATATGCAAAAATGAAAACTGTTATTCACTTTGTAAGAGACGTCTTACAAAATGTTTTTGTAAGACGTCTCTTATGCTTAACAAGGCTGCAGTTGTTTGATTAAAAACAGTAAAAACAGAAATATTATTACAATTTAAATGAATTTCGAATTTCCAGCATCATTACTGCGGTCTTCAGTGTCACATGATCTTCAGAAATCATTCTAAATTTGCTGCTCAAACGTGAAGCTGTTGCTAAGGAAGAAAGAAAGTCTCAGTGAAGGATCATGAGACTCAAACTCTAGCCGAGAAACTTTTCCAAATCTTCCAGAATACTGCGCTTGTTAAAGTGTGTCAGCTCATCTTTCTCTTTCTTCTTCTGTGTGCTTTAGAAATGAGTTTGTAGCACGAGGCCCTTTTGAAAAGAGCGTCACATGGAAACACAAGCAAGAACCTTTCAGAGCGAATGATTTCTGAAGATCATGTGACACTGAAGACTGGAGCAATGATGCTGGAAATTCACAGAAATAAATTACATTTTAACAGATACTCACATAGAAAACACTTATTTCAAATTGTAATAATATTTAGAATTGTAACTTGTAAAACAAATTTGAACAAATAAATGCAGCCTTGGTGAACAAAAAAGACGTCTTTTTAAAAATCAGTGAGAAATCATAATTATTCCAGACTTTTGGCCAGTAGTATATATGCATAGAGAAAAAAACATATGATTTTTTTCTCAGTGAAACAGAAAAGCACGAAGCGGTTCCATCTAGCAGGACGCTCCAGTGAAGTGTTTGCCTGAAGAGTCTTGCACAGATTGCTACACTTCATAACCCCGCAGGGATTCACAGAACTATGACGCATTTGGCCTCCGCAGTCCTATTTTTCTCTCGATCTCTCTTTCTCTGGCAAACTCCCGGTGTTTCTGTCTTTAGCTGCTCCACAACCGAGGCGAAGGTTTTAGTGCCACAACTCTGGAGAAGTTTGAAAAATGCCTGTGCAATATAAATACAACAAATAATAACCCGGAAAAAATTCAGTGTTAAAACAATTTTCTTAGTTATTGAAAAAAACAAAAACAAAAAAATATATATATAGATAATACTTAGGACCATGTGATATTTCAGTTTTTCTTTTTTAATAAATCTGCAAAAATGTCAACGATTCTGTGTTTTTCTGTCAATATGGGGTGCTGTGTGTACATTAATGAGGAAAAAAAATTAACAAATGATTTTAGCAAATGGCTGCAATATAACAAAGAGTGAAAAATTTAAGGGGGTCTGAATACTTTCCATACCCACTGTAGATAAGAGAGACATATTCTCAATAATGACGGTCATTTTAACGTGCCATAAATGCTTTTTTCAAAATTGTCCCAATTTAGAACGAGAGCGAAGGCAAGCTGGGAAACTCCACCGATGGTCTGCATGCACAAGGTCAAAGGTCATGACCTCACTTCCTCTGTTCACTCTCACGCAACCGGGATCATTCGCCCCAAACAGATCCCTGCGGTATTTGGGAAGATTTATTCTTCAAAACCAAAATGATGACGTAAAATAAGAAATTAGGGCTGTTAATGTTGGAAGCTTGTTTCTGTCACGGCCTAAAGAAATTAAAAAGGTAATTGCTACATTTGATCTCACAATTCTGATTTGTTTTCAGACAATTCTGCATTTAAATGACACAATTATGACTTTTCCCCTCACAATTCAGAATTGTGAGATTTAAAGTCAGAATTGGGAGATATAAACTTAGAATTGTACAATATATACTCATAATTGCGAGAAAAAAGTCAGAATTATAAGATAAAATGTCGCAATTACCTTTTTTTTTATCCCATGGCAGAAATATCATTCCATAGTTAGTAGATTAAAAATCTAATTGAATGATTTAATTGCCATTTTAAGCAAACACACCAGTGTTATTTTACTATCACCGAGGTACTATTATAGTTTTTTTATTAACAAATTTATTTTTTATTTTCATTTTAATTGTAGCTATAGTTTTAGTACTTTTGATGCAGTTTTGTAATTATTATTATTATATGTTTTAATACAAAAAAAGTTTAGTTTTATATTTTATTTCAGTTAAAGTATATTTTATGTCAAATAACATTTTTGTTATGGTTTTCATTTTAGTTAACTACAATAGCCCTGAAACACTCATTAACCTTAATAAACACTGATTTGCAACATGCAATAAAAAGTAAATGCACTTATACAATTAAAAAAAGCATTACAAAGCAAGGAAAATATTTTAGTCTCCATATAATAATGCAATAATCACAAGAGGACAGTGGCTGTTGGCAGGGTTTATCACGATAAGGATTGTATGAAAGTAAGGAGTGATGGCCTCCTTATCTGACTTCTGTAAGAGAGCTGAGGATACAGAGAGCTTACTGTTAGCTACATATAATGTGACTCTTCTGACTCCAGGCTTCTGCTTATTTTCCCCATTCATTTCTCCATAGGGATTGCCCATGTTTCTTCCATACAGAGTCATGAACCAAACCAACCAGCTCTGAGAGAAATCACAACTAACTTTAATTTGAAGCAAAGCAGGGGCAAAATAAGTTACCAAAATAAATAAATAAAATAAAGCATTGCAATTGACTTTATCTGAGGGGGGGGAAACAGACAAAAGGGTAGAGAATTTGGCAATAAAAAACAACTTTAGAAATGAAATTGAAGCATATATCACATAGGCTATATCTATGGTGTAGACAGCATCACTGATTATAATGAGTTCTATTGTATTTTGTCGCGCCGCGCCACTCGCGTCTGGTGTACACACGGTGTAAGATTGGTTTTGCTGTTTCACAGAACTAATCGTTGCCTGGGTTGCATACGTATGTGTGGGGCGGAGCTATCAAAATAGGGGGTAGGGGCGTGTTTGTTTTGGTGATTTCAAATGTCAAAATTGGCTACCAGAAATCACTTACCCCACCTTTAATCTCAGAGCTCATATAAGGTTTATACACGAGCATCTTCAGTTTCTCTATAGAGTTGTAGCTGAGCTCTACTCTACTGTTGTTCATGCTCTTCTGACACACTTGTGTTTGAACAGGTCAGAAGCGCCACCTGCTGGAAATCTGGAGCCCAACACTGAGCGAAACGCTTTGAGACTGACTTATAATTACATGCATACTGCAGCTTATTTACATGCTTCATGATGCTTACATTTTACGAAGCCTTTTTAAATGTACAGAGTCATAAATTTTAATGCATCTCATCTGGGAAGGACAATTAAACATTTAGCTGAACTTTAGATCTTAACTTCAGCTTTGGTTGAAGTTAACTTTTGTGCAATATTTAGTTTGAGCTTAAACAATAATTTGCATTACCACAGCAGACCTGCCAGGGGTCATGGACCAGGGTTATTATAATTAGCTACAATTAACTAAAACTAAACCATAAAAAAAAAAACACTTCCATGCTTAAAAATAAAATTAACTTTAACTGAAATTATACATATATATATATATATATATATATACCAACAGTGTTTCGATGATAGATGTTTCCAAAAAAAAACTCAAGCTCTTGCTTCGAGGTGTCATTCTTTATTAAACCGTCTGTGATTATATATATTTATATATAGTCTTCCACATCAAACCGTGACATCCATATGACTGTAGAGCACCAGGATCATACAACAGTCATTAACAAGATGAGTAACAATACATTTACTTTTCACAATCATGACACATCTGAACACATCTGTCAATGAAATCAACACGACTGAAACGAGACTAAAATCAGTCAATTAGCTGAAAAGTACAAAATATTTAAGGACAATTCGTTTTTTTTTTCTTCATATTTCTTCCCCCAAAAATAGATCCACCACACATTTACATAATCTTCTTAATTATGCATGCTTCAATCAATTTCAATCAGTTTTTTTTTTATTTCAAACAGGTTTGAACTTTTGCCGTTTAATAATTCTATAATAAACCACTTCTGCAGGAGGAGAGTCTTTAAAACTCTTGATAACTGTTAAAACTCCTCTTCTAAACTTTTATTTTAAAAAAAGAAAACAATATTCATGCAAACATAAAGTCACTAAAATGTAGTCCCTCTCCTGTTAAACAGACGAACTCTAAACTAAAAAAAACGAAAGAAATACTGTTGATAATAGTGAAAACACAATGCTTTGGCAATGGCTTTTGTGTTCATGGCTATTTATTCTCAGCACATTTGTGCTTTCATCCCAAAGACCATGTCTAGAATATTCACAGCAGCAAACAGACACCACAGCACCACCGGCTGATAATTAATCTCAACATCTTAACTTCACTTCTGAATGAACGTTTGCAAATGCGTTAATATCTACTTCAAATGACATGGCACAAAACACAACAAAAGTGTAAAAAACAATCTAAGTTAGATAAGTTACATGAAGGACAAAAGTAATCGCAGAAAAGTGTCAGTGTGTCTGATGTGCTAAGTCACTAGTGTACTGCAAACATTACTCAAGAACTGAAGCTACGTCTCCTCTTTAATAGTTCAGCCTTCAGGAAGAGATGATCAACTCCTGGACAAGTATTATGATCCTGTGATGTCCTTTAAAGGAATAGGTCACCCAAAAATGAAATTTGCTAAAAATGTACTCACACTCAGGCCATCCGAGATGTAGATGAGTTTGTTTCTTCGTCAGATTTGGAGAAATGTAGCATTGCATCAGTGTCTCAGCAATGGATGCTCTGCAGTGAATGGGTGCCGTCAGATTGAGAGTCCAAACAGCTGATAAAAACATCACAATAATCCACAAGTAATCCACACCACTCCAGTCCATCAGTTAACATCTAGAAAAGACGTTTTTAACTAAAATGCAAGTCCATAATCCATAATAACGTTTCCTCCAGTGAAAAAGTGGTCTGAATCAGGAGAGAAATCTGCACAGATCAAGCAGCGTTTAAACAGCTCTAAACAAATATGTGGCTGGATTTCGACGTGAGAGACAACAGGAGATGCACTTTTTCAGCTGTTTGGACTCTCATTCTGACGGCACCCATTCACTGCAGAGCATCCATTGCTGAGACACTGATGCAATGCTACATTTCTCCAAACCTGATGAAGAAACAAACTCATCTACATCTTGGATGGCCTGAGGGTGAGCACATTTTTAGCAAATGTTCATTTTTCGGTTAAATATTTTTTTTCAAACTTTGCGTAAACCATCATTCACAGGTTGTTAGACATGTTCAGACTAAAGAAAGTACTAGAGATGATCTGATTGTTTAAACATGCATATTTTAGATTTAAGAACTTTTAATTTCAGTTTAAGAGACATTTCTTTGACCACACAACCTTGTCTAGTTAGTTAGACTGCGCTGCCATTCCTGATGGCCATATCACATAACTTTGATAAGATTAGCTTATAAAATGACAATAACCAACCGCAAAGTGTTTCTCTCCTCCTAACATTACGTTGAACTTGCCAATCTCATGATCTCCTGTTGACTTTCATGATGAAATTAATGAATCAGGCCATTATCTCCGTGAGTGAGCTCCAGTGTTCAGCTGCGCTTGAGAGACGAGATGTCTGTGATGATCAAGAGCAATGAACTTTAAACAGCCTTTCATCAGCTTTTCTTGTCCTACTTTCAAATGTCATCTGTAAGATTACATTGTGTTCGTTTGTTCTTATAAATGGATGATAAACCCTGTTTTAAAATCATACGAAGTCACTGTGAGCGTTTCAGAAACGCACGAGATAAATGCATTTAGGTCCACAGTAATGCATTTTGCACACCTGTAAATATTTCAACTACGCTGGGGTCAGTAAGATTTTTATTTTTTAATTTGAAAGAAATTAACCACTTTTATTCAGCAAGGATTCATTAAATTGATCATAAGCAAAGACATTTATAATGTTAATGAACGATTTCTATTTCAAATAAATGCAGTTCTTTTGAACTTTCTATTTACCATATATTTCTGAAAAATAAAATCACAAC
>NW_015548217.1:852266-867266 GCF_001515605.1 Sinocyclocheilus anshuiensis | reverse complement strand
AACAGCTCTAAACAAATATGTGGCAGGATTTTGATGTGAGAGACAACAGGAGATGCACTTTTCCACAGGAGGAAGCGTTATTATTTATTATGGACTCCTATATTAGCCCTAAGCAACAGTTTGAAGTTAAAAACTACTTGGTGACTGATTTGTTTCTTAAAAACACTTAGCTTTCGTCTTCTCCAGATGTTAACTGATGGACTGGAGTGCTGTGGATTACTTGTGGATTATTGTGATGTTTTTATCAGCTGTTTGGACTCTCATTCTGACGGCACCCATTCACTGCAGAGGATCTTGTAAGCAACTACACAGTTGCTATAACACTGTATTATTTGAAAATAATTGTATTATTTCATATAGAAATAAATGAGGTGAATCTTGTGTAGTACCAGGAAATCCCCTCAAAATATTAACGAATAAATATTATTGAAAACTATAGCCCAAAAGCCTTTTGACCACAGAGGACCACAAATGTGATCCCTATGTGATGGATGCCAGAGGGTGAAACGGTCTTGATCGTTTGATGTTTATTGTGTAACTAATGATTTGGCCCTATGTTTACAGTTATGCCTATTAGCGAAGTGCTTCAAACCTGCAGTCCCATTCCTGGAGTTAGACATGATGGATATTTGCAAGGAGAACGGAGCATATGACGCAAAGCACTTTCTATGTTTTTACTACTATGGAGGCATGATCTACACTGGTCTGAAGAACTCTGAACGGGCGCTGTATTTTTTTGAACAGGTATTTATTTTTTTGTACAGTTTTACTTATGCTAATGCTGGGACAGTATAGCTAAAATCTCTATATGTTGGCCTTTTGGTGATATTCAATATATGTTCAAAATTCAAAAATAATTTGACTAAACAGCAGTTAAAGCCTAGTATATTCCAAATGTTTAATGTAGAGGAAAAAAATATCATCATAAAAATCTACTTAAAAATAATCTAGGCATGTTTTTCACAAAATGAACATTAACATTTAATCATTTTAAGTTTTATGCACCACAATACATGGTAAAAAATAGGGTTGCAAAAAGGTGGAAAATTTCCAGTAAATTTCGGAAACATTGCAGAAATTTTGGAATCTTTCCAGGATTTTTTGGAATATTCCAGGGATTTTTGGAAAGTGTCCGGAAATTTGCCACCCCTTTGCAACCCTAGTAATAAACAACAGTATTTACCCACATACTAAATCATTTTATTACATGCCATATCATTAATTGATGGCACTAATGAATCAGAATTGATTCATGGAGATGAACTGATTCACAAAAATGAATCAAATTCTCTTAATGAAACCCTAAACTAGGCATGTTTTCAGTAAATGAACACTAATATTTAATCATTTTGAGTTTTATGCATCAAAATACATGGTATTAAACAACATTTACCAACATACTAAAACATTTGACTGCATCAAAAAGATTTGATTTGATTAAATATCATTAAGTGGTAGCACTAATGAATCAGAATTGATTCAATGAGATGAACTGATTCACGAAAATGAATCAAATTCAGTTTTTGCTGTTCAAGTCTTAACGAAAACTTAATGACCAAATAAAAAGCACATCAAAATCATTGTAATATTCACAGTTAATATTTGACATTATGAATTCATCTGGTTTATTTTCCATTTTCATTTTCCTATTGAATAAGCATGCATTTTGTGCTTTGTCTATTTTCAGGCAATAACCACTCCAGCGATGGCTGTCAGTCACATCATGTTAGAAGCATACAAGAAGTACATCCTGGTGTCCCTCATCCTTCATGGCAAATTACAGCAGCTCCCTAAATACACATCACAGATCGTGGGCCGGTTCATCAAGGTGAGTGTTTCTGCCTCGACACCGTGGCTTTGAATTGACTGTAAAGACCCCGTGAGCTCATCATGTTTTCTGTGTGTGTTTGTGATGTAAAGCCCCTCAGTAATGCTTACCACGAGCTGGCTCAGGTCTACGCCACCAACAACCCCTCCGAGCTGTGCGCTCTGGTCAACAGACACAGCGAGACGTTTGCACGAGACAACAACACCGGCCTGGTCAAACAGTGCCTGTCCTCGCTCTACAAGAAAAACATTCAGAGGCTCACCAAGGTCTGAACTTGCACTAATGTTCTGCATGTATTACAGCAGTGTACTGTCAAGAGATTAACTTCTTCAGTCTAATTCATTACATGATGCGCTGATTCATTCATTGCAGATTAATTGCACATCAATTTGGGCTGAGAAGTTACCCCAAAAGATAATTTAAAGTCATTCTTGTGGTAGACATTAGACATTACAAAAAAAGTAGCTTTAGAAATCAATGCTTTGCTTCAGTATAGACTTCGTTGCACTCTAGGGCTGCTTGATTATGGCAAAAATCATAATCACGATTATTTTTGGTCAATGTTGTAATCACGATTATTTAACACGATTATTAGTGGGTCGTATGACCAAAACGTAATACGAGTGATTAATTTAAAAATAGCAATATATATCAAACATACACTTTCTGTAAGTAAGGTTGCTATGAAATGTACATTTTAGATAGCAGCAAAATGTTCAATACCATTCTCAATACCACATCAGAATACTAGGTCCTCAAGATAAAAGTCCTCAAAAATTCTTGAAAAATAAATAGACAGCCAGTAATACAATAAAAACAAAAAAAAAAGCAAAGGTAAAAACAATAGAAAAAGATACAAATGAAATAAACAGTGCTTTAAGTTTTTTATGCAAGTCTAAAGTATTCAGCTACAGAAATTGAATAATCAAATGTAAAACAAAACAGCATAGTCTTCACTGTAAGAATTAAACTTGAATTAAAGTCCTTCAGTCAAGAGAAGTGAGTGATTTTCTCTGTCTTTTGTTTGATTAATATTACAGACGGCAGAAGGAATATTACCCGCTGTCGCTTTAAGGGCCGCACGGATCCAATATACTGTTACACACGTGTTTTCATTCTCAACTGTTTACGTTCACTTAATCACCAAGCGCCGCATTTTTGCGTGTATTAGTCGCGCATTTTAAGCTAAAAGTTTACATGTCCGTGTTCTGTTCTGTGTCGGAGCGCATGCACAGAACAGCGCAAGTTCTATTTCATGCTTTTAAAAACACGAACAAGTCTAATAATGTGAAAATCACATTACATGATTTTGCTGATTTGCACAATAAGTTTGGGCTTTTATGGAGGAGCGAAACCGCACCGGAGCGGAATGGGATGCAATAATTGTTTTATCTCGATTATTGGATTTTCATAATCGTCGTAAGTCGAAATCGAAACTTTCGGTTAATTGCACAGCCCTATTACACACTACGCTACAATGGCATATAAGGGTTTTTATGAAGTGCCATTTAGGTATATTTACACGGACTGTTCAGCAAATAGAATTGCAAAAATAATGCTGAGATTAATGGGTTTTAAATAGGCATTCCTGTTTTTGTATTTTAAATGAATATTGAAATATGAAATGTGGCGGCGAGTTACTGTCTAAATGAGTGAGTCATTCATTCAACTGATTCGTTCAAACGGCCGATTCATTCAGAAACGAACAAGCCATTGAATCATTTGATTCACTCCATTTATTAAAAACCAAAGATTGATTCAGTAATGAAAGAGTTGAGCTGTTTGGAACAATTTCATTTGCGAAAATGAGCGAAACTGACAATATTGTCTAAAATGCAACACAATATTAACTATTGAACTGCTGTATTAAATCAATAATCATGTTTGTATATCGTGCAGATATTCGGGAAAAAACAGCACTCTTGCTGGTGGTATGTTTCTAAACTCTTATCATATGACAAATACAAGAGCGTAATTTTTTGCGCTCATATCTTGAATTTTAGGCTCATAAAACTGCATTCTAATAGGCTTCATCACGCAGTCAGTCGTCCTGCATCATGTTCATCAGCAACTGCATCAGTGTAAGATGTGGTTAGATGCTGCGTTAAATGCATTCATTTGAAACTTTTTTTCTTTTTCCATAATAAATCGCACAAAATTAACGTAAAATCGACAGCCCTAATTTATTATTTTTTTGGTTAATCTCAGTTCGACTAAACAGAAACGGTAATCTCTGTTCTTGTGATTGACAGACGTTCTTGACATTATCCTTACAAGACATGGCGTGTCGAGTTCAGCTCTCCGGCCCTCAAGAAGCTGAGAAATACGTCCTACATATGGTATGAACTCAGCCTCATCATGACATATAGATGTGTTTTACATCGCAATCACTGGACGTTTCATATGTGACTCTGGAGCACAAAAGCAGTCTTAAGTCGCTGGGGTATATTTGTAGCAATAGCCAAAAATACATTGTATGGGTCAAAATTATCCATTTTTCTTGTATGCCAAAAATCATTAGGATATTAAGTAAAGATCATGTTCCATGAAGATATTTTGTAAATTTCCTACTGTAAATATATCAAAACTTAGTTTTTGATTAGTAATATGCATTGCTAAGAACTTAATTTGAACAACTTTAAAGATGATTTTCTCAATATTTAGATTTTTTTGCACCCTCAGATTCCAGATTTTCAAATAGTTGTATCTCAGCCAAATATTGTCCTAACAAACCATACATCAATGGAAAGCTTATTTATTCAGCTTTCAGATGATGTATTAATCTCAATTTCGGAAAATTGACCCTTATGACTGGTTTTGTGCTCCAGGGTCACACATTTATTCAACATTTGAGGTTTGTTGGTGCTCAAATCTTTCCTCTCTCAGATCGAGGATGGAGAGATTTATGCAAGTATTAACCAGAAAGATGGCATGGTCTGTTTCCATGACAACCCTGAGAAATACAACAACCCTGCGATGCTCCACAAAATCGACCAAGAGGTTTGTAATGATAAAACAGTGCTTTTCTTCATTCAGTGCTAGAGTACAAGAGAACGAGACCATGAAGCCTCGAGTTAAACACCAGAGAGCAACATGCATGACATATTTACAGCCCCATTATTTTTTATCTTCTTAATAATTAATATTTCAAGGACATTTGAGAGAAACATTAATAACATACATAGAAAACTCAATATATTATATAATGTTCAACAAATAATAGTCAGAAGATCATAAAAAGTTCATAAACACAAAGATAATAAAATGTTGTTATTATAATATAATAAAATAATAGTATAAATACAGTAAAAAAAGTAATATTGTGAATAATTACAATTTAAAATAACTTTATTTTCTATTATTTGTTTTATTGTAATATGAAGTAAATATATTATTGTAAATACAGTAAAACAGTAATATTGTGTCAGATTATTACAATTTTAAATGATCGTTTTTTTATTTATTATAATATAACAATAATATAAATATAGTGATATTGTGAAAAATGACTATTTAAAATAACTATTAATTCCTATTTTTTGTTTTATTTGTTATAGCAATAAAATAATAATATGAATATATATCAAATACAGTAAATATATGATTGTAAATACAGTAAAACAGTAATATTGTCAGATTATTACTATTTTAAATGATCGTTTTTTATTTATTATAATATAACAATAATATAAATACAGTAATATTGTGAAAAATTACAATTTAACAACTATTAATTCCTATTATAATATAATAAAATAATATAAATACAGTTAAAAAGTAATATTGTGAATAATTACAATTTAAAAACTTTATTTTCTATTATTTGCTTTATTGTAATATAATGAAGTAAATATATTATTGTAAATACAGTAATATTGTGTGATTATTAATTTTAAATGATTGTTTTTTATTTATTATAATATAACAATATACATAGAGTAATATTGTGAAAAATTACCAATTTAAAATAACAATTAATTCCTATTTTTTGTTTTATTTGTTGTAGCAATAAAATAATATGAATATATATCAAATACAGTAAATATATTATTGTAAATACAGTAAAACAGTAATATTGTCAGATTATTACAATTTTAAATGATCGTTTTTTTATTTATTATAATATAACAATAATATAAATACAGTAATATTGTGAAATATTACCATTTCAAATAACTATTAATTCCTATTATAATATAATAAAATAATATAAATACAGTTAAAAAGTAATATTGTGAATAATTACAATTTAAAATAACTTTATTTTCTATTATTTGCTTTATTGTAATATAATGAAGTAAATATATTATTGTAAATACAGTAATATTATGTCAGATTATTAAAATGTTAAATTATTGTTTTTTATTTATTATAATATAACAATAATATAAATACAGTAATATTGTGAAAAATTACCAATTTAAAATAACTATTAATTCCTATTTTTTGTTTTATTTATAGCAATAAAATAATAATATAAATATATTACAAATACAGTAAAACATATGTTGTGAAATGTTATTTCAACTTAACATTTATTTTATATTCTATATATATTCTAAATGAATCATTAAAGCTGTGGTGTTCAAAATCTAATTTAACACTCATAATACGCTGCAGGTATTAGAAGTTTGAGAAATGGAAAATATTTCAGATTGTGCACTTGAAATGCAGTATAATGTTTATGCACCACTGCATTAATGACAGTCGTTTTGTAGTGTTATCCACGGATGCCTCACTGTTATCTGTCCTGACTCTGATGCAGATGCTGAAATGTATAGAGGTAGATGAAAAACTGAAGTCCATGGATCAAGAGATCACTGTAAACCCCCAGTTTGTGCAAAAGGTACTAGTCTGAACAAGCTCATGAATCATCAATCTATTACATATACAGCATATATATGTATATATATATATACAGCTTCTAAAGGACGAGCTTTTATAAGCAGGTGGTCTGTTCTGTGTTTCAGAGTATGGGAATGCAAGAGGATGACGTCGGCAGCAAGACGTCGAGCTACTCTTGAGACCGTTGGGCAGATCGCTGCTTTGCTCACGTCCCCTTCCTCACCCCAAAGCTGGAAGACCTTCATTAAAGAGCAAAATCAGTTGGACTATATTGGAGGAAAACAAAAATGTGTGGAATGATCTTTTTTTCTGGTTCTGTCACAGCGCACCGTAATCAACAACTTGTTTTTGTCAGTGTTTATTTATCAATGCTTGGTTGCATCATTTATGGTCATACAAATAAAGATACTGGACTTCTTTGTTCAAAACAGTTGTGGAAATTGCATTTGTATACTTGTCTTTATTGCAACCCCACAGAATGAAATAAAGAAACCATCATTTACCACCCGTGCAGACAGTGGAATATTATGCCGTATGTTCTCTAAAATGTATCTTCTCCGTTTAGTGCATTGACATTCATGTGATCTTGCCACGGCTCAAAGACTGACAGCTTCTCTAATTTCATGCTCTTTCACCCAAAGACGGTCTCAAGCTAACCCAATAATGCGTCGGTTGATCGAATGTTTTCTTCAGCCTGGAGCCGAACGTTCCTGCGGTGATTCAGCAGAAGCCTCTCTAGAGGTCTCTCATGTTTTGGGCTTTACCGTAAATAGATAACTCATCAAATCCCTAGAAACTACTGCTACTGGAGCCTGGATGCCACTAAAAATTAGAAAATTATGGGAATATTGCCTTGTAATATTTAAAAACAATTTATTTTTGATTTTGGGGTGTCATTACCAGTGTTGGGGGTAACGCAAGTTACTTTTTTTCCAATTTATTGATTGACAGCTCTCCTGTCCCCATGATGAGTAATCAGATGTTACTGTAGTTCTAAAAAATAATGTAACTCAGAATATGACGCAAACCTGCAATAATTAAATGTTAAACAACACAAATATCCTTTATGTATTTAATCTCATTCTATTTGCTTCTGACCTTCGATGATCCAGTTCAACCGTACTAATAATCACAAATAACTCTAGACAAACATTTGTGTCTTTGTTTATTGCTGAAGTGTGTTGAAATGTCTTCTTCTGCATTCTACTGTACGGACGTAAATTTACTTTCCCTTCAGCCTGAGGCTTATTCATTTCACTTTTGGTGTGAAAAGGCTTTTATATTTGCCAAAAATATAACTTTTTTATCTGAAAAACAAACAAGCAAGCCCTGTCCAGATTTAAAAAGAAACGCAAAAGTAACGTAACGCATTACTTTCCATAAACAGTAACTAAGTAACGAAATTAGTTACTTTTTTAGGGAGTAACGCAATATTGTAATGCATTACTTTTAAAAGTAACTTTCCCCAACACTGCTCATTACTCAATTACATGAATCTTGTAATATTTCTAAACATTTAATTTGCAATGATCCCGTGTTGTTCTTGAGAGGAAAGTCTGGTGTCACTGCCAAAATATATCATAAAACTGAGGTTTGTCTTGTTTAATAGGGTTCGTTTCCTTACAATATTATTTATAAACAATTTATTAAAGCTATCAGAGAGGAAAGTCTTATATTCCTGTGTCTCTGCCACATAAGATCATAAAATTGAAGGTTGTCTTGGTCACTTTGAATGAACTTGTAATATTATTTATAAACAATTTTTGTTATTATTATGTTGGGATGTTTCTTGTCTGCCACATCACATCATAAAGTCTTGTTACATTTCAATTTTACTGAGGCTTCATTTTCTTGTAATATTGTTTACAAGCAATTTATTGATGATATCGATGTGTTTCTTGATTTTATAATATTGTATTATCACTAACGCATTAGATCATAAAATTGAGATTTGTGTTGTTCAATTTCAATTTATTTATTTTTTGTAATATAACTTATACACAATTATTGGAATGTTTCTTGAGAGCTTCACTTTCACACTCATTTCCAATTTCACAGCTTGAATGCAGGTAGACATGTGGACCGTGTGTTTTCTACGTGAATGACATAACCAACAAGAAAAGAAGGACCGACGCGAGGCGCGACGCAGCCAATCACAGGCGCTCCTGCGGCGTACAAGTCTTTGAAAAAAGACAAGCGGCCGCGCCAGCCAATCACATTTGAGAGTTCTCGAAAGTGGGCGGGAGTTTAACGGAAATGGCACGGGCGCTGGCCAATCGCAGTCACGGACCGCAAGCCATCCGCCAATCAGCGTTTAACCTCGCCCGCCCACGGTGCTCCGTTGAATTCCATCGCCGTCCATTAAAACAGCCGACTTGGAAAATACAATATCAAAGTGAGCTCAGTTTTACCACAAGCTTGTGTGCTTAATTCTCGTCAGGGATGGCATTTTCATGCAGCGAGGGTATCGAGAAACGCTCTCCGCATGTGTAAGGCACGCATCTTCGACTCTGTCGTGGCTCGCTGCTTTGCCTGGCAAAACGGAACAATTGGTGGATAACGTTAATTCTCCTCGTGACTTCAGTTGAGCTTATTTCATCGCCGAAATACAGGAACTCGGATGTGGTTTGTGTCATGAGTCCCGCAGGGTGCTCCCATGTGAACGGGTTCAAAGTGGACAACTGGAAGCAGAATCTGCGGGTCATATACCAGTGCTTTGTGTGGAGCGGCTCTGTCGAAACCAGGAAACGCAAGGTAAATAACATAAAATACGTTTTCTGACGCAAAACGACACTTGCCAGGCCTAACATCACTGATTGCCCAATACACGAATAGACAGTTATCACGGGATTTGCCTTATTGTGTGGCAGGACTAACGACTTATGTTGACTGCCTAAACATCTCTTGATAGAGTCTGTGATATCGATTCGTGATGGGTCGTTCTTGAACGATTCGTTCATTTTGAATGAATCTTTAATGTGACTCGGGAGGAACGAGTCGTCTCGGGGAGTGATTCGTTCAGTCGCGCATGCGCAACATCCTATAGGTTCTGTACTGGAATTAGTCAAGTAGTTCACCTGGTTCGAGTCGTTCGTTCATCACGTGACAGCCCCATAAGCCCAAACCCGAAGACTTGTCAGATAAGAGGAAGACTGAAGACCCAGGTAACAGTTAAACAATTAATTAATCTTTTCTGTTTCTTATAGCAGTTTTGTATTGTTTGTAGTGTGATCAACGTTTGCGTAAGTAGTAGACGTGTTAGGGAAGTAACACGTAACATTTTAATTACATTTTGCCGAAATGACTCGAAAAAAGATTCGTTAATTTTGCTGAACGAGACTCAAAGATCCGAGTCGGTAAAATGATCCGAACTTCCCATCACTAATATCGATTCGTGAGCCAGTTGTTCTTTTGATTCGGATCGGTTCAGTGAATCGTTTGAATCGGATTAAGTGATTCGTCACGAACCGCACTGAATCGCTCCAGCAGTTATTTGAACCGAGAAATCGTTTTTTTTTTTAGCCGCATCAACTCGAGAACCGTTAACATCGAGTACATCGTGATCCACTCAACTAAATAAACCTTTTTAATAAGATTAAGCTGCTTTAACAGACTACAAACTCACGGAATTACAATAACGATTCTTATTATTGTTGCAACAGTCGGTTACAGAAGTAAAAATCCCATTCATTTTTAACAACATCCTAAAAACTATTATAAACAGACTTACTGTAAGCTACGAGGTTGTTAATCAATGCTATATGATTTTGTTGAAGCCATCAGTATGCGTTATTTCAACGTAATTTTTAAATAATAGTGATTAACCGCAATGTTCCTAGTGAAAGACTAGGCCTACATTACCCATAATTCTGCAGAAAATCTCCACCAATCAGAGAATAGAAACAGTAAATCAAGGCAAAAGAACTGTAAGGTCCAACCACTCCCATTAAGCACTTATAATATTTGTTTATATGTATATTTTGCAATAAACCTGAGAATATGCTCTTTATATATCCCTAAACACCATCTTTAAATCAATAGTTTTATCTATATTTTAAATATATGTCAGGAACCACAGGTTTTGCGCAAAAAGAACCATTGATTCGTTATTTGATTTGAATGGGTTCATCGAAGCAAAGTGTTCGAAAGAACCGATTCACGATTCTTTTTTCAAAATAAATGATTCAGGTCTGAAATGAGTCATAGTTCCATCACTTTTCTATGATGGCAAAGCGTGTGGCATCAGATGACAGCTTAATAACTAACTATCCTCACTGTCTCCCTCTGAAAAACAAAGAGTTATCTTGAAATGTGCATCATGATTCATTCGAATCAAATGTGACCCATGTCTCATTGTGCTTTCTTCTGAAAGAAACGCCAGTCTCACATGCTAGCCAGGTTAATATGTCAAATAAATAATGATAAAAATCATTTTATAGACGAATCTTTGGTAGTAATACGTTAATATAGGGTGAATGGCGTCATGTTGCATCTGGTTCATTCAGGATTGCATGACTCATTGGCACAATTGAGGTTTATGAAGGATAATGTTTTCTTACTGCATTGTGTTTTATGCTTATGCTTTAAGAAGGTGGTGTTACTTCCAGCTTAATTAATCACAAATCATTCTTATCTAGCCTATAATCCAGGCACATAAACACTCAAAGGTCAAATTTGGTGAGTTTTATTTCACTGCATGCAAGTTGTTATTATTGCATATTGCACATGATTGTTCTGTACACTCTTTGAAATCCAATTCTCTTTTGTAAACAGTAATTTGGTTTGTTACACCACATCTGACCTATTAGACACACCCGCTATTCTCATGTTTATTTAATGCCACATTTAGACATGCAAAATGTACAATAAGAAGGATTTTGCCCATCTTAGGTCACATTTAGCATGCCGTACTGATGGTAAGTTTTCAGAAACCAGATCTGGATCTGTCGAGCACAGGTGGGAAAGCGACCGGACTCGCCTCTCATCTGTCCAGTCGTACCCGTGAAGAGACAATAGGAATATGAGGAGCTCAGTAAATGCTAGAGAGGCTTTCTGCCAGCGCGGCTCTGGTCCATCCCATCCCCCTGCTGCAGAACAACACATACTGTGTGGTGAAGGCCTTTGGATGCATTTGCACCAGTGCATCCAAACCTGCTGAAGAAGTGCCATATAAATAGCATTACTTCTGTTAGGTTTAAGATTGCAATTATTAAAGATAGGGTAGGCAATTTCGAAGAGGTTAGCAATAGGGGTGTGCGATATATGATACCTATTTTAATGATATTTTGCTGAGCGTGTTATTTTGGCAGGTTTAGGACTGCCGACTCCCAAAGCTTTTGATGTTCTTCATATTCTGTGCGGTGGTTAGTTTGCGGGAGTAACAGAAATGAACTTTTCCAATAAGTTTAAATTGGTTTTTACATTTTATGGGCATTTTTACCTTTTATAAGACCATTTTTTCTAACCTAATTAAATGTATGTGTTGTCTCTTGTGTCAAATTCTTACATTTAATCAATAAATTCAAATATTAAGACACTATAGCGCCAAATGAAATCAGTATCAACAAAATTTGTTTGTGGCACAGACTGTTTAATGCAGGGCATGAATGCAATTAACCTGCAGTTACAAATGCATAAATAATGTTTTTATATTTAAAAAAAAAAAAAAAAAAACGTTGAATACTGGTTTTTGAAAAGATTTTTGGGGAAAAAAAGGGAAAATATACTTTAAATATAAACCTAAAATCACCAGTAGGTGGCGGCAAATCACTGTATGAGTGAGTCATTGAATCATTCATTAAACCGATTAATTTAAACGGTTAACTGATTCAGTAACTAAACAGAGACGCAAAACAGTTCTGCTGTGGCTTTTTGTAACTATTTTTGTTGACGAAATAGAGCAAAAACAGGAACTGTTGTGTATAAAATGTGAGTCAATTAATATTAACTTGTTTATTAGACTATTTTATAAAGTCTATCACATTTGCAATTGATAGTTTTCACGTGACGTCACACCCTTATATAGGAACGCCCACCTGGAGGGCAAAACGAAGCTTTGCTCCACTGACCGACAGTTATTTTTACGCAGATTGCATTAAGTAGTATTGTAGTAAAACGCAGATATTAAAAGGCAAAATTCAATTCACACCTTATTGATGATGTATATTTTGTACAGGCAAGATTGAACCCAGAATATAAACACAATGTGCAAAGTTTCACATTAAATGGTTTCCCATAGAAAACCATTATAAGGAAAATGCTGAACCATTAAGCGGATTGCGTTCATATTCCGGCCTCATCTGCTTGCCTATGTAAACTATGCATCATTAATATGGTGATTACTGAATTTTATCTTTTAATATTACGGTTTTAAATATGTTAAGGCACTTTAAGTGTTTGTACAACGTTTTGTCGCACTGTTTAATGATTGAAATATTGCCGCGGGTGCTTAATATGGATTGCAAATGGCCAAAACTTGCATTTTGTTCACACATACCTTTGTTTTATTCTTTTGAGAGGTGATCTAAATATTTGCGGCTGGGAAACGGATGGAAAATTGACAGGCTTGTGCTGCAGTTCTATGCATGTTTTGCCCTCCAAGTCTTCAAGCCGGTCACGTGACTGAAAGCTATGAATTGTGCTTATATTTGGAGAAAAAACTCTGCTCTTTATGTGATATTAACTATATATCAGATTAACTATATCTAGGCTAAATATATTTTAATAGACTGAATCACGCAGTGAAAGCGTGTACTCTAAATGTGCTCATGCAGTCGTCTAATCTTCATCTCATTGTGTATGCATGCAGAGCGTGTTTTTGTTTGTTTTTTGCGATATACTCGATAATGTCAAATCGCTTATCGTTTAAACAACAGTTGAGGTACTTCAGATTTTCCTGCCCTAAATGTCTCGCACAAATACGGCAAACTGTGATTGGTCGCTTCGCTTGTCAATCAAGCAGTCTCATCCCGTCTAAGTGGGCGGTTCTTGTCAAAAATATGCAGAAAAAAAATACGAGGCCTGTCCTTTACATCTAGCAGTCTGGGTTCAGATTACCCGTGCAGTTTCCCTAAGGTGGGTAGACGCCATTGAACGCAGTATTATTAGCTGTAGTATTTTAAGTCGGCACAACTGACGAGTGTTTGTTGTATAGTGAGTCAGATTACATGGATTATTCTGGATGCTTTCCTTCCCAGTCTCCTGCAGTCCTGAATCAGTAGATTCAAAGATTGCAATTGAGTTTGTGTGTTTTCACCAGCATTCTTGTGACTTACTATAAATACGTGAGCTGTTATACCATGTGATGACACCTCAGGTCTCGTTCCGTTTTACCCGACACTGATCCTTGCCGAGCTGCTTTATGAATTTCACGTAGATGACTGTGTTTGCTTTGCTCTAAGAGCACGTGAACAGATCATTCGTTACATATGCAGGAACGCCTGCGGGTGTTTTCATTTATTTATTGTATGTGCTTGTGTTCACCTAAGCTTAGCTTCACATCTCTGGCCCGGTTTATTCTGCTTTTTGCCTCGGATCATCTCTGAAGTGGGCAGAGATAACTAAAGGTGTAAGCAGGTCTAAATCGCTTTTTGATCTGATCACTGAAATCACATTTGGAGGTACAGCACATTGCATTTGTAGTGTGATTTGTACTGATGTGTCACAGACAACGGCAAACATCACATTTAAAATGAAACCATAATAGTAATGATAATAATAATTGTTACGTATGCACTGTAAAAAATCAAAAGTTGAGAACTTAAAAGTTAAAGGCAACCAGCTTCAGGAGGTTTTTGAGTTTTCTCAACTTGTTTTCAATTTATATAACAAGAAGTTGAGAACTCAAAATTCTGCTGAAGCTGGTTGCCTTTAACTTTTAAGTTCTCAACTTTTGATTTTTTACAGTGCATACGTAACAATTATTATTATCATTACTATTATGGTTTCGACATTTTGGTGGTATTAAAAAATAGCTCTAAGTATTATAATAAAGTTATTTAAAAAAAACAAAACGGTTTTTTTTATATATATTTTAAAAATAACTTTTTTACTGAAATCAAAATGTTACAGTGCATGTAATTTTATTTAATATATTTTATTTAGTATTTTATTTAATATCTATCAATATGTATAAGTAACATTTTTGTATTTATATATAAAATATAAAAATAAAATAATAAAAAATAAAATCTAAACATTTATAGAATGTATAAAAAGTGTAATATAAAATACTACTTTATTGTACTTTATATAAAGTAAAAAGTTACAAAAAAGTGTGTGTGTGTGTGTGTATATATATATATATATATATATATATACACGTATAT
>NW_015548217.1:844655-848426 GCF_001515605.1 Sinocyclocheilus anshuiensis | reverse complement strand
TGACATTTTGGTGGTATTAAAAAATAGCTCTAAGTATTATAATAAAGTTATTTAAAAAAAACAAAACGGTTTTTTTTATATATATTTTAAAAATAACTTTTTTACTGAAATCAAAATGTTACAGTGCATGTAATTTTATTTAATATATTTTATTTAGTATTTTATTTAATATCTATCAATATGTATAAGTAACATTTTTGTATTTATATATAAAATATAAAAATAAAATAATAAAAAATAAAATCTAAACATTTATAGAATGTATAAAAAGTGTAATATAAAATACTACTTTATTGTACTTTATATAAAGTAAAAAGTTACAAAAAAGTGTGTGTGTGTGTGTGTATATATATATATATATATATATACACGTATATACAGACAGACACACACACACACATAAAATAATGCTATTATTAAATATATACTGTATAAAATACGTAATGGATTTTATTGATTTTTTTTTTTTGATTTCAGTCAGAAAAAGTTAATACGAATTTAATACATTCTTTTTTACTATAACATTTTACTTATGTAAATTTTTTTATAATAACATTTCAATAGTTTTAAAATAAAAAGTTAAGTATTGCACCTAAAATGTTATGAAAAAATATTTTTGTAATTTTCAATTTACTTTTATGGACTTACATTGACACTACACAATGACGACTTAATTCATTTCTGTCTATTACGTGTAATTAATGAGCATTTCATACTTAGTTTGCCAACAACACGTCAGTGTTAGAATAGCCATTAGTCCGAGGGCCTGGAAACCGGCTTCCTTTTGAGAAATATCACTACTAAAGTTCATCGAAGCTGTGGCAGTGTTTAACACCGGCCTGCACTGAAGCTTGTCTAATTACCCGTATGGTCTTCATTTACCATTAAAAACAGTTTTTATAGGGCGGCTGTTCCACATCTATTCTGCATGTGAAGTTATACAGACCTCCAGCTCGCCATCAATAATTAATTGAACCATGGGCCGTTTGTCATATCGATACACGCCTGCATTTAATATATACGCTTCCACACGTCCCTCCAGAGCTTCAGCAGATCCTTACGGAGAAGGTACGAGTCCGAAGCGCTCGCCAGCAGGCCTCAGAGCAGTTTTTCAAGACATGGAGGATGTTTTAAATCAGGAAGACAATGTGACTCTAGGAGGAAGATAAAGGACTCGTGCTCCGCTACGGTTTTACCGGCTCATAATTCATAGCCTTACAAATGCTTAAACACCGCTTTTGTGACTTGAATACGAATCAAGATCGTTTGATCGTTTTTATCCCAAGATGTGTTGTTCTCGGGTTTTAGTGTGCGGTGGAGGAGGGTGGCTTTGTTCAATAAAGATTACATTCAAGGCTATACCACAAACTGCAGAACATTGCTGGACTAATAAACAAGAAATAGAGACTATAGACTCTGACAAAATACCTTTTTCAGAAGTGTAAAAGCAAATATACAGTGCTGGACGGATTACTTGTAATTTGTAATCAGTTACAGAATGCAATTTATATGACAAATCTATTGGATTACACGCATTCAGTAATGTATTCTGACTACTTTTTGATTACATTTAGGGCCTGTTTACACCTCACTTCATGCATTTTCTCTGATCAGATAGCTCTCAGATCGTGAAAAGACCAAGTGTAAACGGCCTCTGAAATGCTTTCGAGACGGATTTAAATCCAATTGTTTAAACCACTTCAGGAAGTGGTCTGGACGAAACTGGACCAGTGTAAATGCATCTGGTTGTTGAAACCACGTATGTACATTTAACTCCTCTCAAAATGTTGAAATAACCAAATTTGGTTGTACAACAACAAAGTAGTGAGACTAAATTATCTTAGGAAAACACATGAAGTGAACCAGGTGTAAACAAGCCCTAAGATTACTTTTGACATAACTCGTTAGAAAATGTATTTCATTCTTTAACAACATCCTGAAATGCATTAAACATTGCATTACTCCAGAGTTTCCCAAACGTAGTTTCTTTAGGACTGCAGGGGGTTTGAGAGTTGATGAAAAGCAAATAATCAAGTCATAAAACTGACACAAAAAAAAGAATTTAAAAATGAAAACAATCAAAATAAAATGTAAAAAGTCAAAATAGAAATGCTTCATTTCAGGGTAGAAAAATTTTTTTTGGGCAATTGTGTGAAAAAACTATGTAATCATGTAATCTGTAAAAAAAGTAACTATAATCTGATTATGAGCATTTTAAAGTGTAATGTAATCTAATTACAAGTGCTTATTTTTTTGTAATCTGATGATGTAATCCATATTACATGTAATCAGTTACTAACCAGCAATGTGTATAAAAAAATCAAAAAAAAAATCTCTAGAACAGAGAGACAATGTCTATATATGTATACATTTCTTATAAAAATTTTAGTTTTTTCTATTTTTATTTCTGAATTATTCATCATTCAACATTTTTAATTTCATGTATTATTTTTAAGTAATCTAATTACAAGTACTTAATTTCTTGTAATCTGGTCATGTAATCCAGATTACATGTAGTCCGTTACTAACCAGCAATGTTTTAAAAACGAAATGTGAATTTATCTATAATTATATTATGTCTATATACATTTCTTATATAAATTGATAATTGTTCTCATTTTGTTTGGGTTTTTTTTTTTTGCAGTTTTTTTTCTGAATTATTTATTATTATTTTTAATGTCATTTCTGATTTTTAAGTAACTTTAATTACTTGATGAGTATCTTGAGGAGCTAGAGTTTCTCTGAATGTCTGCTGCAGCTCTTGATGAGTGTTTAATTGCAGAGGAGGGCTGGTCTGTGGGATTAAGTGTAATGATGCTCCGTGTTTGTGCACGCCGTGAACGTCCTTCCCATTCAGAAGCAGTCCTACAGCAGAAGGGGACTCTGGGTAATTGACAGGCCCTCTCCACTAATTGTGTTGTAGTGCTGCCTCCAGCTTTTTAGTATTAGTCTTACACTCCCTGTGCGCTCGCTCGCTCGTTCTCTCAGCTGATCTAATTTCTTTAGCCTCTAGCAGGCTTATCGCAGTCCAGGCAGCTTAGAGGCGTTCTCATCCCTCATCTGCATGTGTTTGAACTGTCATCCATCCTTTATCATCAGCGCCTTCCCTCTCTGTGTCTCCTTTTTGTTTCTACTCTTTCATGTCTCTTGCCTCCCTTGATTCTCCTCATCACCCACATGCCTCCTACTACACTTGTGATCTTGGAAACAGCAGCGAGCTGGCGATTGGATGCTCGGTTGCCGCAGAAACTGTGAGAGCCGATGTGATTGGCGGGTCGAAACTGATTTAAATAGTCAAGGCCGATCACTGGGGTTATATGTAGCTTTTATTCCTAGGCCAAAAACCCTATATGTATGCATGTGTGTATGTTAAAAATATTGTAATATGTAAAGTGTAAATAAAGTTATTCCAAACAAAGTCTAATTTAAAACACAGAGGTTTAATTGTTTGTCACTAATTGTTCAATTAATAATATATAGTATATGCATTGTTACCCTAAACGAGGTTTGATTTAAATTATTTATATGAAATATTTGAAATTAGACTTTGTTTGGTATAACAATGCATTATACATACTTGCATTACAAATATTGAGTAATATTTTTGAAAATATTCGCATTGAGTGTGGAGTAGGGTTATTATCATTAACTAAAACTAAAACCATAAATTTGAAATAATAAAATATTCGATATTAATATACAGTATATATTTATGTGTGTGTGTGTGTGTGGGTGTATATATATATGTATGTGTGTGTGTGTGTGTGTGCG
>NW_015548217.1:844004-844307 GCF_001515605.1 Sinocyclocheilus anshuiensis | reverse complement strand
CCGCTAGAGGCTGGCTGCAAAAGGGAGTCAGTCCCATAGACTCCCCATGTTAAAATGCCCAACTTTACAGCAGAAATTTTTTTTTTTTACAGCCTCGTACAAAAAGTGGTTTTGGTCTATATAGCTAATTTTACCCTTCATGACAACTGAGGGGTGTGAATATTTTTATAACTCATCCGTTTAAATTATATTAAGGCTTAAAGTTCTGCATAATTAAGGGCGTGGCCGCTTGAGTGACAGGTGGATTGCCACTGCTGTCACCACCGTCGAGCTAGGTGGGCGTGGTTTCAGCAACCAGCTCCC
>NW_015548217.1:841219-842508 GCF_001515605.1 Sinocyclocheilus anshuiensis | reverse complement strand
AGGGTATTATTTCTCTTTTTCGTCTAGTTAGTATTAAAATAAACAAACTTTAACCATTTTTTTTTAACCATCAAACACTTTTACCATTTAGTATACCTTATTTATCCACAATTATATATATTTTTTTTTTTGAGGGATTTGTTGCTTTAGCATTTTTGGCTTTTTTTTAATTAGAGGTTCATCTAAATTTTGGTGCCAAAATATTTCAGAGACCAAAATTTTGGTGCCTCCCTATTGAAAATGAAAAAAGCTTTTCACACCAATCAGTTCTTTTTTTTTTTTTATTATTATTATTATTATTATTGAGGGATTGGTTGCTTTAGCATTTTGAGTGGCATTTTGGTCCAATTGGTCGGAGAGGGGTGCTTACTTATCAAACATATGGTGACTTTCAGCCCGAGTGAAATAAAATGTGATTCAATGGCCTGATCCATCTGTCTGGCGCAAGTCTGCATAGACCACCAATGATAAATCCCCTCAGTACTCTGTGGATTCTTCTGTGAGTCGCACGCAGGATGACAGTGCTGCTTTGTTGCTGGTCACGCTGGATCCGTCCAATCAGAGCGACCGGAGCTGGCTTCTCGCTCTCTTTTGATGCCTGTTTTATTGAGTCAGCATCACAGTCTGGGTTCCTGGATAACAGAGGAGCCCTTCTCTCCGTCCGCTGCTGATGTCATCCGCCCCAAACCCAGTTCTGGAATCCAGTTCCGTTTTGATTTGATTCTGATTCATTTGTTTGCGATTCACTAAAAAGATCCGGCTCATTTGAGTCATGACTGATTTGTTTTTGAATCAGACTACACTGCTTGCATTGTATGTTTCCTTAAAACATTAATTTTGATGATTAACAACAGGCGCAGACTGCGCAGTTGATTGTTAGTTTAACGAGACGGGCAGTGTTGTACAAATACGCTTTCACACAGCCACTAAATAGGCATTGAATAAGAGATTGATATTAGGATTTTAAGAATTGTTGTCTGGATTATTCAAATGAAGATCTCTATTAGAAAATCAATAATTTGACCTAGCCCTAAAGCAAAGTTAGTCAACTCACTGACTAGTTGGGTTAAAAAAAACTTGTTGCACAACCTTAGCGATGACAAAATCCATTGAGTGGAAACTTGCTTTATTAAAGAACATCTCAGCACTGCTGTTTTTTTAATTATTTTTTATTATCTTTATTTTATTTTATATTTATCTAATCATTTTTTAAATTTATCCTTATTCTATTTTATATATATATATATATATATATATATATATATATATATTATTTATACCTCCTATTA
>NW_015548217.1:828593-841178 GCF_001515605.1 Sinocyclocheilus anshuiensis | reverse complement strand
AGTTAATGCTGCTCAATGTGAAAGCCCGCAGGTGATGGAGATTTACCGCTGATTACAGAACCGGCTTTCTGACAAGATACGCGTTAAATATCGCATGCGATTAATCGTGCAGCCCTAGTTTATACCCTTTTTTTTCTTTTTTTATTTCTCCTATTTTATTTTAGTGTATTTTTCATTGTTTGACTTTATTAATCCCTCCTATTTTTTTTATTAATATTTATATATTATAGAATATTTTATATTTATTTAAAAAAAATTATTCCTCTTTTATTTTTTAAGCATTTATGATTTTTTTTTATTTCATATTTTAATTTTTTATTTTTCCTTGCAGGTGACTGCAGGCATTTGGTGCCTCGTTTTCTGTTACAAATGTATGCCAGCAAGCTGCAAAAATAGACTGTGTGTGTGCGTTCGTGAATGTGGAGCCTGCAGTGGCTCTTGTAGGAGGAAGCTGATCCTTCTTGCCTTGTTCTTCAGCTCCACACCCCCGTCTCAGATGAGGTCCTGATCGGTGCACCATCTCATTCAACATTACAGCATTAACACCAGCAGGAGAGAGCAGAGAGGATTTGCTGATGCTCTCCGTGTAGGATGAAGGACTGTAGGATGAGAGAGAGAGTAGGAGACATCTGAGGATGGAGGAGGAGCGGTGTAGATGCAAAGAAGAAATGACGTGTGTAGAGCGAGTCAGAGATGTTCAGAATGAACTTAATGCATTAGTGTATGTAGGTGCTTTTACACAGCAGTGTGAAACGTAGCTTGCATATAAGGTTAGATATTCGAGAGTTTTTATTTTTATTACCTCTTTAATAGTATGTTTTTATTTTTATTATATTTCTTTAATTGTTTTTTTTAGGAACCATATACATTACCGTTCACACCATTTGCATTAAAGTCGCGATGAAACGGAAGTAGCGACAGATCTTTTACTCTGTATTGTGACTTTTATTCCATTGTAATGGATTACTAAAAAAATGTAGGGCGGGGCTTTATGCATTGGTTGTTGATTGGATGTTGAGATGTGGGCGTGGCTTTCAACAGTGTATGCAGATGAGCGTGATCTTGCGGAGGCGGAGTTTGATGTCTAAGGGGGCGTTTACAAAACACCGTTTTCAACTAAAAATGGATAACCTGATGCGTTATGGCCGTTCATTTACACGACATTGGCGTTTTGGAAATGCAAACTTTTGAAACGGGTTTTTTAAAGTGCAAGTTTTTGAAAACAATACACTTATCGTCGCGAATTTGTGAAACGTCGTGTATTATGTGTTCACATAGTGTTTCTTTACAAAGTGACATTGCCAACTTTTATGTACTTAATAAAAAATACCCTGCAATTGTACTGTTTGTATTCTTAAAGTCTGCTAAATTGGAGCAACTAATTTTGTACGTAATGCACTTTAATTGTGTGGAAGTAGTGCTGAAGTCCAACTAAAGACATACTGAAGTATATTTGATTGTGCTAAAGTGGAACTATTGCTAGTATAGTTCAGGTGCACTTTAAATATCTCACATTTACAGACTGATATTATACAGAGATCCTACAGTCCTCATCAACAGTGGCATTAAAACACATTTTAGGCTTAATATTAAGAAATGTGCATTGTGCAATGTGCAATGCACTGTAGAGCCTTTTGTACCGTTTAGTGCCTACTGTTCTTTAAAAATAGTATGTGAAACTGCATGCATTATGCAATGCTACATGTTGCAGGTTTAATAAAAGCGATTCTTTTTAATGCAATATAATAAACTTGTGGCTTTTGTCACACGAGAAATTGATTTAATGCACTATATTCCCTGTGCTATAATGCACATTTTGGCAGCTCTGCTATTCCTACAGATCATTTGCCTACTAGCGCAGTGCGCTGCAGAAATGTAGTGCACATCAGTGTTTTAGTATCTGGGCGTGGTGAAGCTGTGGATCTGGGTCGAGATGCTCGGCCATCAGATGAAGCGTTTCGTTATGCTTCCCTATCATAACGCGAGTGGAACTTTTAAATATCATATTGCTGTAATGCTTAATGATATTAGCTTTTATTGCAGCTCGCCAAACCGATAACAGCCCCGTCATTCTCCAGCGATCCCATGAAGATGTTTGTTGCGCTGCTGTGTGTTTTTACACTGTATCGCATGTTTGCAGAGTTCACCTTACCGCACGCCTTTCTCCCTCCACGCCTCCGATCAAATTACTCTGATGAAAGACAGGCAATACAAGGCCTTTCCCTTCTCTTTCTCTCTCCGTCACATCTGCTTGCTTTCCGCTCGAATGCATTATACAGAAACGTTAAGGTGTCTTTTGGTTATATTAGTTCTCGACATTCAGGCCGCAATGATGCTTATTCTCAGTGTCATCGGGGAATCGCGGAAGGGGGTCTATACAAAAATAGCTAGTTTGGAGGTAAAAGCAGAGCGAGCTGTTAAAGACTGGATCTAAAACCAGCACTACAGTACTGAAGCATGAAATCATGCTGTTGGGATAGTCAGGCGGTGTGATGTAATCTTCTGGAGGTTGACTAGTTAAATCTGTTTTTTTTGCATTAATATTTCAAGGCGGCATCAAACAGAAATTGCAATCGTCTTCTCCGCTGTGATGCATATTCGAGTGAAACCGCTTCTTGAATAAAAAAAAATGTAGGATGGGACTTGATTTTAGTGTTAATTATAAATGATTAATCTATGCATATATATATATATTTGTTTTCAATTAATTTGCACTATATGAATAAAAAAAGTGCATGGATAAATGGTTTATAATAAACATTGACAATACTGTATGTAATGTTGCAGCTTCTAATTTTTATAGTGAAAATGTTGAGATTAAAAATTGAGGTTATGCCATCAACATTAACAATATTTAATATTTTATGTAGTAGGGTCAAAGACGAAAAAAAAAAAAAGAAAGTGTAATACTGCTTTAAATTGTTGTTGTTTTTCCCAAAAAATTTAAAAAAAAATTCTGTTTAATTTATTTGCAATTTTGTTTTTTTTGAGCAAAGTATATATATATTTGTTTTCAATTAATTTGCACTATATGAATAAAAAAAGTGCATGGATAAATGGTTTATAATAAACATTGACAATACTGTATGTAATGTTGCAGCTTCTAATTTTTATAGTGAAAATGTTGAGATTAAAAATTGAGGTTATGCCATCAACATTAACAATATTTAATATTTTATGTAGTAGGGTCAAAGACGAAAAAAAAAAAAAGAAAGTGTAATACTGCTTTAAATTGTTGTTGTTTTTCCCCAAAAAATTTAAAAAGTTTTCTGTTTAATTTAATTGCTATTTTGTTTTTGTTTTTCCGAGCAAAAAATAAATATCATAAATTTGTCCCTGGTTTACAGAAGAGACCCACTAAAATGTCATTCAGTGTAACAATCTTGTCAGGCATATTTACAACAAAAATCAATTTATGACACATTAAAAGACTAATTACTTTCACCCCAAATACTAATTATTTGTAATTTTAACATTTTTTACATTTGCCACTATCCTAGGTTTTGCCCATTTGTCAGTAAGAATTATTTACTCATTTAAAACACTATCAAATTTAATACGCTCCTTTATTGTTTTATATATTTTAATATGTACACGTCAGAATAAGCATGCTGTTTGAATTTTTACATAAATATTATGTTACACTGAACGACAATGTAACATTATTTCAACCAAATTTTGACATTTTATTCTCCAAAAACGTATTTGAAACCTTAAAAGTAGACACTTTACTAACATTTAATGTGCTTTTATGGACATAATCACTTTTGTACATTTCTTTTGATGCAGACATCTTAACGTCTTTGACCCAGTAATATATAACTTATTAATGTATATAATTTATTAAAATTACTTTTTTATATATATTTTGCATTATTTTATTTAATTAAATAAATAATTTAATTAAATATTTGTTTTAAGTATATTTATTTATATTTTTTAAACTAAAGTGTAATTTGTTAATTTATATATTATTGTTTAATTTAAAGAAAAAATTACAATTTTCAGTTTTTGCAGTGTTATTAATATTAAGTATAATACATGGTTTTAAGAATCGTTCAATTTAATTTATATTAGTGTCATTGGTAGTGTTGCTAAAACTGTCTTCAAATATGTCATGTTAATTTTTGCATGGTTTAATTTAATCTAAAATGGGAAAGAAAAGTAAATGCAACATGCAAAATACAAGGATGATGTCTTTTAAATTCATATCTCTTTAAAGCGCTGTTACTATAGCCATCGAAGCACAACCTTCAGCAATAGGATACTGACAGTTTTGTACAATAAATGTTGTAGTTATTCACCTATTTACCCTTTTGTAGGGCTGTAGTTGTTTTCCGTAAATGGCATCTGAAGAGGTTTCTTCTTTGAGAAAATCGATGGGATTTTACTGCTGCTAATTAACTAGTCGTTCAGACAGTCTACCAACTAGTTTGAATGTCAAACGTAACTAAACGCCTGTATCCCTCTCTCTTTTCTTCCTAGGCGAAGTCATGTATATGTCACCTGTGTGGAGCTCATTTAAATCGGCTTCACTCCTGTCTCCATTGTGTGTTCTTCGGCTGCTTCAGCAAGAAACACATCCACGAGCACGCCAAAAACAAGAGACACAACCTAGGTAAGATGCACGCAGAGACTTACTCATACGCATCTCAGCTGCTCTAAGGTAAGACGCGCTCCCACACGGAAAATAGAGCACACAATCGCCACAATTAAAGCTCCGATAGAGCTGATAAATAAAGGGCACACAGTCACAACACTTCAGGTCTCTGTAGGAAGGGTTTGAGACGCACATTGAATATTGAACAGAGAGATATTCTGATTTAATTAAATAGCTCAGCTCTACTTGCACCAAAACGAGGGCCCTGTATAATCCGTTTTATTTATTTATTTATTTTTTAATTAAATTTTAATACTCAAAGCATGTCTAATCATTTGAATTAATCAATCTTTAACAACTTAATAGTTTTTTTTTTTTTTTTACAATAATGGAGAAATTGTAAAGTTTTTTTTTTTTATTATTATTTTTTTTTTTACACTGAAATTCTTGTCTGTTTACATTTCTGGATTTATGATTATTATAATGAAAGAAAACATTTTTGGATTTATATATTTATGATTTTATATATATATATATATATTTAATTACAAAATGTTTTATTTAATTGTTTATTAAAAAAATATTGATTTATTATTTATGTATTATTATTTCAGTCGTAATTTTTCTGGATTCTGTTTTAATATGTTAATTACATTTTAATAATCAAAAAGCATGTCTAATCAATGAAATTCATAAAACTTAATAGTTAAAAATTTTTGTTACAAAAATAAATAAATAAAAAATTTCAATAATTGAGGCCTGTCATTTTTTCCCCCTGGAATTATGTGTTGTCTGTTTATTGTTTTCTGGATTATGATTTTAATAACAATTTATAATGAAAAAACAGTGGTAATTAAACCGTTAACAATTGAATTACTCTTTTAAAACGTAATCAGAAAATTTAAAATTCCTTTTGTCTTTTGCTAAACAAAGTACTGCACAACAGAGGTTTACTGTTAAAAATCATGGAAGAAAGTTTACACTTTAAATTCCATTTTTATGACTGGATTCCGCAATTATGTTTCCGCATCGAAATCATAGGGCCCTTCAAAACCCAGTTTCATGTCTGCTGTAAAAGCTTGATCGTCCTCTTGAGCAAGAAGCAGCAAGTGCACAGATCCGGCCGCGGATGCTTGGAAGGGGTCTTGGATTTCTCCCAGCTCCTTAATGCATCGCTGGCATGTAATTATCCCCTCTGTTATAATGAGGAACGGTGCCACCCTCCAACAACAAACAAATAAGAAGCGCAAACAGACGGGAATGTGGGTAATTATAGTGTGCAAGGGGATAATAGTCCCTGACTCTGCGTGTGAATGTGTGACTTGCGGCGTTTGTTTCCAGCGGTGGCATAGAGTTCATCACCCACCTGTTTCATACAGCTCTGAGCTTTACATGAGGAATTTAATTACTTTCTACCTCGAGATACGGAGCTGCCGTCTCTGTCTGCTACCCTTTGGGAGTTCCTTGTGTATTAACAGAGGAAGGAACACCTATGATACGGGCAACAGACTAGGGTTGTGACGGTGAGGAAATGTTCCCACCGGTTAATCGACGTGTGACAACACCGGTATCACCGCGGGGGTGGGGCGTTTCCTCTTTTCCTCTCTTTCCTTCGCTTTTAAATAGCTTGCAAAAGCGGTGTGCGCATTTTACTTTCACTTTCAAATAGCGGCAATTTGGCGTAAAGCAATTGTTCGTTTTTAGTTCATTTGAATTTTCCCTCTTTTCCTTCGCTTTTAAATAGCTTAAAAACACCGTGCGCATTTTACTTTCACTTTCAAATAGCGGCAGTTCGGCGTCGATCTGTGATGCGACTGTCGTTCGGCACGATGCATTGAGCAGCCGCGTTCAGTTTTTAATTGTAGTGTCTGTTCTTTTACTGAACTAAATTATTTTTATTACTATAAAAAAATCAAAACGACGGTGGGGGTCGGTGCCGCGGTGGGCAAGTGACGTAACCGGTGTTGCGGCTTAGCACCGGTATCACCGTCAACACCGTCTATCGCGGCAAACCTACAACAGACATGCAAAATATCGACTTGTGAGTTACTTCTGATTCCAACAGAAATGTTCAGAAATGTATATTATTTTCGAAAGGCAGTCTCTTTCTGTAATGCATCATTCACAGATGGCCTGAGTGGCTCGAATCAGCCATGCTGACTCATAATGTGTTGGTGTTGGACTTTGTCGCCCGTTTAAGCATCTTTTATGTCTCTTGATGAACAAATGAAGTCCCTTGCTGCTGATCCAGTGTGGTTTGTTTGGCTCCAGGTGATGGTTTATGGTTTCTCGTGCCGCAGGCGTCATAATGCATCTGCAGCATCACCAATAGCTCAGGTTTCGCTGCGTTCCCAGGTGGCATCGAGGCATCGCTCGTGTGTGTCGAGTTCCCCTCGGGGTTTGATTGAACATTTAATTAGGTTAGCCTGCGTACAAGGGATGTCTGTGAATGAGCGCAGCTCCCGAGGAAGAAAGCTGTGATTATTCTCCAAAGACGAACGGGGAGTAATTAAGTCTGATTGAGCCGGCTTCGTTTTGTGCATCTCTGTTGTTCAGGTTTATTTAGATGGCGTTTTGTTTTTTCGTCTTCTCTGTCTTGTCGGCTCACACTTGTCAGGCTTGATCTCGGTGTTCTTTCCTCTTTTTCCAGCACTGGTTCCCATGGTTACCTGTGTGTGTGCGCATCATGCAACCCCGCCTCGTTTTCTTGTGCAACTTCTCTCTTTTGTGCTTGTCTAATCCAAATAGTGTTAAAAGCCATCATGCATGACCACTGTCTTAAAAAATAGATGAAAATGCAACGCTTTAAAATAGTGTCAAAGTTGAAATAAGACAGATATATTGACAGACCTTTTTTCCATATTGTGAAGTACACCCAAATGAAAAGAAACAATGTAGTCTTGGTTCTATCCATCAGTTGTTTTAGCAGAGAAATCCCAATTTTAAAGCCCAAAGTTAACTAATTATACGCTTTAGCAAGCAGAGTTAATAATTACACTTATTTTTTCAAATGCCAGAGTCACCATGGTAAAAATTGTGACAAAAAAATGAGGAAAAAAGTATTCTTAAAAAATATACATATTTTTTTAATTAAAAATGGTAACACTTTACAAAAAAATAAGGTAAACCATTTAAGTATGAAATAACCGGTGTCGTTTTAGTATCATTGATTAACTTATTATTTTGAATTAGATTTTATTTTATTTTTTAATTTTTAGTAATCTTGTGTTTTTGTTTTTATATATATATATATATATAAGGTTTATTTACATATTTTACATAATGCACATTTTACTTTTTAATAATAATAACTTTAATAGAATTTATTAATCTAGGTTCATGTTAATTCTAAATACATTTTTAACATGGTTAACAATTGTTATGAACAAACATTGAACAATGGTATATTTATAAATGAACATGAACCTAGATAAATAAATTCTGTAAAATATTGTTGTTCATAGCCATTTGTTAACAACCATAAGTGCATTGAGTGGTAAAATGTTACCATTAAATAATGTTTTACATTTAATGACTCTAATGCATCAGGAATGGTAATGAACAGGATTATAGCTTAATAATAGGAATGTACTACTATCATAACAATATCAACCCTCTTCATTTTGTGAAGACAGAATGCATTTAATTTCTGTGATGCATTTGTGAGTGCAACAGAAATATTTTAGAGGAAAATAAAAGGTGTTTAATAAAAAAGGGGAAAAAATGGTGTTTATCCAGTAGGATTTGATTGGATTGTGGTCATTAGTACATATTGCATTTCGTTGCATTTTAATGCAAACATTTTTTTGGCTTGCACCAATAAACCATAATCATAACTTTGATTTACCACATGCCTGTGCTGATTGTTAAAGTCCTGCCAGTTGGACACTGAGACTTCTGTCCCTTTACAACAACTGAAAATAGCCGTGCGAACATTAAGCCGCTAGTCTCTCTGCACTGAAAGCCACTAAAAGCCTCATAGTCTCCCGAGCACCTGTCGGCGGCTTGTGCCAGGCTGTGCATTGGTGTCATGTCACAAATAGACGTCCGTCCCCGCTGCTGCGATCCACCTGCGAACATTTAGTGCATCTGTGTGAAACAGACCATCATTGGGTTGCCATGGGAACTGAAAAACAGGTACTGCCGCTGCAGGCTCGGAGAGATGGAGGGATGAGCATTCGAGAACGATAATTCATAAATAATACTCATTCACAATTACGGGTCTGCATTGATATTGCAAAGCTCGCTATGACATTTCACAGAGGACACGATATTGTGGCACAAGCAGCGATGGATGTTTTCTGTGCTGCACTCTAATTATTATTCCCATCACTTATTAAAGGAGGCAGATTTGCTGCACTGCTTGCAATGCTTCCTTAATGCCTCATCCATATTTACAGGACCGATACGGGAAGATGCGAACGCCAACTTCTCTAAAAGGCCTCTAATAGGTTCCTGTGTTGTTCTTCTCTCATTCAGCTATAGACCTTTTGTACGGTGGAATATATTGCTTTGTGTGCCAAGACTACATATACGACAAAGACATGGAGCAGATTGCCAAAGAAGAGCAAAGAAAAGCGTGGAAATTGCAAGGTAGGTCCCCCCTTCTCTTCTGCATAATGTAGTTCAGCTTCGCCTGTAGCTTAAGGGCCTGTTAATTCAGAAAACCAATGTTGCAAGCTGTTGGGTTGCGAGCCACAGGAGGGTAAGAGTGTGTGTTTTGTTTCAGACACTGATAACGGCTAATGTTTCTTGATGATTTTGCTATTGAATCTGCTTGATTGTAAAATGCAGCAGTGCTAAACCAGTTTTGTGTTTGCTGAAGGAAATGTAAAAAATAATAGTGTTCTGATTTTATGCAAGTTTTACACCGTTTCGTTTAAATGAATTGCTCTGTCTTTGTCATGACACTGCATGCGAATATAACAGTGACGTCATTGCTTTTTGGAACTGGTTTGATCGTAGGCCTCATTGATCTGAGCTCATGCAGTGAACACAGCCAAAATTACCCACAAATGTTTTTCACTTAAACTGAAGTACATAAGCTCAAATAAATCAGGCTAAATTATTTATATAAAAGTTAAATTTTAGACAAGCCCTAACTAGAATATATACATTACTATTCAAAAAGATTTGGAATAATAATAAAGAATTTTTTTTTTTGTGCTCACCAAGGCTGCATTTATTTGATCAAAAATACAGTAAAAAAAGTAAAATATTATTACAATTTAAAACAACTGTTTCTATGTGAATATATGGTAAAATGTAATTTATTGCTGTGATCAAAGCTGTATTTTCAGCATCATTACTCCAGTCTTCAGTGTCACATGATCTTCAGAAATCATTCTAATATGCTGATTTGCTGCTCAAGAAACATTTCTGATTATTATCAATGTTGAAAACTGTTGTGCTGCACAATATTTTTGTTGAGACTGATACATTTTATTTTTCAGGGTTGTTCGTAGGGCTGGACGATATGGCCAAAATTGATATCACGATATGAAACGTGCAGTGCTCATGTTTATTCAACGAAGTCAAACGGCACAAATAAATCAATGTATGGGAAACTGGTAATGTATATCAAAATATCGGAAATGTGTTTAAAAATCATATCACCGTTATTGAAAAAAATTATATCGCGATACATATTGATATTGAATTATTGTCCAGCCCTAGTTGTTCGATGAATATATTTGAAAATATAAATTATTTTTTACATTAAAAAAGTCTTTACTGTCGCTTTGTATCAATTTAATGCATCTTTTCCTGAATAAAAGTATTGATTTCTTTAAAAAAAAAAGTTTTTTATGTATATATTCATGTGTATATTCATAGGTTGCTTTATATGAAATATAATGCAAGAATTCTCTAAAACATCAGGTATTGGAGAGAAATATTCCATGTGGGAGCCTACGAAACGAGAGCTGGAGCTGCTGCGACACAACCCCAAACGAAGGAAAATTACAGCCAACTGCACCATAGGTAAGAACTTCATTTCCCACAGGCCTCGCTTCTGAGCGATTCCCCCGAAACCCTGCTCAATAATACAGCACTTAGTAGTTGATTAGGAGTCTGCCAAAACTCATCTGTATAAAACTAGTCGGTTCAAACGATCTTTTAGTAGTCAAGCATCTGGAGACTGCAGCGGAGCCAAAAGCACTCTGTTTATTGGCCAATCAGTTGCGAACATTTCATCAATTTTGGTGTGTGCGTGCCATGACGGAGAGAGAGTAAGAGTCTCTGTGCACACAAATAAGGAGAGATGTGGATGTTGGCCATTAGAGAAATAATCCTTCTCCTCCTCCTCAGTGCTACGGCTCTCTCCCTTCTCTCATTTTGGCCTGTTTCTCCTCAGTCAGAGGGCCTGGCACTGGAGTAATAGTGTTAAACGTCTGCGCCACAGGCCTGGCATAGGCGCTAAACGCTAGCCTCTCTCACACACAGAGAAACGCACTAATGCGATTAGCCATATGAGAGCCGGAGCTTCCATTGATCATTTAGGACATAATATGGCCCATGCATGATGAATTCAGTAGGGTTATTGAGTGAGGTGTTGGTTTAGAGCCTCTCTTACACCCAGAGTAAACCGGAGGCGTGCGGTGACACAACGAATCACGACAGCTTGAGGCTGCGTCTACTGGAAGTGTCAAAACATGTTCATTAAAGACGGGCCAATCAGCTGTGAGCTCAGCGCTTCACTTCAGGACAATAAAATGAAATAAAATCCTGTTTTCAACAGCAAAATCATTTTGCACAAATTAATTTTTTATACCGGTAGATTTGTATTCTAAAGCAACTAGGATTGGGAATTGGGACAGTTATACAGATATACAGAATGATGTTAAACATAAAATATAGCACTGCAGTGTAGTCTTTATAGCAGAACAAAAGAGTTTCTTGATGCAGTTTATTATAGTGAATCGAAAATAATATACAGCACAACTGATTCCTGAATAAACAACTCTTTTGAGTTGAATCACAGTGAATCAAAAGCATACAGCATAACCAGAATAGTCTGATTCTTGAGTAAATAACTTTTCAGAGCCAATTATTTATTGTGAATCAAAAACATTCTGCTTGACTAGTGAGATCGAACTGTTTCCTGAATGAATGACTCTAATGAATAATGACTCTAACGAATGAATGAGTAGGTTCTTTTTAGTGAATTGAAAACCTAAAGCGCAATCAATTGGTGTGATCCAATTGATTCTTTTATCGACTCTTTTGAGTTGGTCCTAGTGAATCAAAACCATACAGCACAACCAGAGTAGGCTGATTCTGAAGCAAATGTCTCTTTGAGACAGATTTTTAGTGATTAAAAAATATGCAGCATATCCGGAGTAGTCCGATTCTTGAGCAAATGATTCTTTAAAGCCATTTCATTACCTTGAATCGAAAACACGCTGATCCGACTGGACTGATCCAACCGATTCCTGAACGAATTACTCTTTTGAGCTAGTTCTTTTTAGTGAATGATACACAAAGCACAAGCAAGGGAGACAGCTAATGACTCTTGAGTCGTCTTTGTAAATCTAAAGCATACTGCTCAACTAGTGTGATCGAACCGGTTCCTGAACGAATGATTCTTTTAAGTGAGTCCTAGTGAATCAAAACCACACAGCACAACCAGAGTAGTCTGATTCTTAAGCAAATGACTCTTTTGAGCCAGTTTTTTTTTTTTTTATGAATCGAAAACATACAGCACGGCCAGAGTAGACTGATTACGAACTAATTACACTTTTGAGCCAGTTCTTTGTGGCAAAATGAAAACACTGTGCAACCAGTGTTACACAATCAATTCCTAAACGATTGACTCCTTTGAGCTGGTTCTTTGTAGTGAATCAAAAACATATAGCACAACCATAGTAGTTTGATTCTTGAGCAAATGACTCTTTTTGAGCCAGCTCTTTATAGTCAAATGTAAAAGATACAGCACGAAACGACTGATCTAGATGATTCCTGAATATCTATTGAGTTTTTGTATA
>NW_015548217.1:825382-828512 GCF_001515605.1 Sinocyclocheilus anshuiensis | reverse complement strand
TAGGATTTTTTTTTTTTTTTTTTTTTTGGAATCAAACCTATACAGCACGATCAGTGTAGTCCGATTCTCAAGCAAATGACTCTTTTGAGCCTGTTCTTTATAAATTTAAAAAGTACAGAGTGACTGTTCTTATGCAACTGATTCCTGTACTCGAGTTGATTCTTTTTAGTGAATAATAAAAATTAACAGCACGACCAGAGTATTGCAATGCTCAAGCAAATGACTCTTTTTGAGTCATTTCAGTACCTTGAATCGAAAACATACAGCATGACCGGACTGATTGCGCAGATTTCTGAATCAATGACTCTTTTGAGTAGGTTCTTTTTGGTGAATCAGAAACCAGTGCGATCAAACAGATTCCTTTACTGACACTTTTGAGTTGGTCCGAGTGAATCAAAACCATACAGCACAACCAGAGTAGTCTGATTCTGAAGCAAATGACTCCTTTGAGACACATTTTTAGTGATAAAAAAAAAATGCTGTACATCCAGAGTAGTCCGATTCTTGAGCAAATGATTCTTTTAAACCATTTCGTTACCTTAAATCGAAAAACACAGCACAACCGGACTGATCCAACCGATTCCTGAACGAATTACTCTTTTGAGCTAGTTCTTTTTAGTGAATCACATGCATCGCTTACAACTTAGTCTTTTGTTTTGTTTTGTTTTACTGTGAAACTTGCATCACCGTTAACACAATTATAGTTAAGGCTGACTATCTAAAATGATACCAAATATTCCTCCAAACTTCAAGAATTATTAATGGAACTGTGGAATCACTACCAGCATCATTTAATTACTTACAATAGCAATGCCTAAAAACAACTTGTGTAATGAAATTGTATTTCATGTGATGCACACCCAGTTTATTTTGTGCAAGCAGTTTGTTTTTGGTGGATGCTGGTTTGTGAAGCAGGGGGTCGTTGTCAGCAGCGGTTGTGAGCAGGATCAGGCGTCTATATGATGTTCATTAATAATATATTAGCACTTGAAAGCGTGAGGTGCCGCAGGAGATGCGTCTCTCTCCAGATCTTCTCATGCTCGGCTACTTGTTTTGGTCGTGTCTCCGTCCCTCTCTTTAACTAAACTCTGGGAAGCGTGAGGAGCAGATGTCTGGGAGTGAAGCCAGTTGAAGACGTTTAGCCACCCGGTGAGAGGAGCGCAGGCCTTCTGTCCACTCGTTCCTCCTGTAAGCTGTCAAACTGAGCGAGAGGGAGAGGAGTCTCTGACGGGGCTATGCACTTCAGATCGAGTCGAGGATATTTACCTTGTGAAAATGCATTGGTTTGCTCAGTTTTAACCATTTGCACAAGCGCTCAACTGAAGAGATTTGGCTTATCAATCCGATGTTGTTGTGTCCCTGCAGCCTGTGCTGCCAGACTAGATTTTCTAATAGGCCAAGAACTTTTCACCATTTGTTTTTGTTTTACGCCCTTTTAAATAATTTTTTCAATTTGTTTTTATATGCATGTTGCCCAAATTGGTTTCTGTGTAACCTCCAGATGGACTTATATTTTATTATTATTATTTTTGAATCTTTATTGCATATTACTCATTCATTATTATTATAATTATAATAATTAACTAATAATAATTACTAATAAAATTGACAAATCGTAAATGCAAAGTAAATAAATAAAATGTTCTTGTTAATTATAGTAATGTATAAATAATAGTACATTATTAATAAAAGTGGTGGTACAGTAAATACAAAGTAAATTAATAAAAAATGTTTTATTATTTTAACATAACTTACTAATAAAAATGGACACAGTAAATATGAAGTAAATAAATTATTCTTAATAATAATAATAATTTATAAATAATAAAGTGCTAATAAAAATGATGACAATAAACAATGCAATGTAAATTAATAAAATGTATAAATAATAAATTACTAATAAAAATGGTGATAACTAAATACAAAGTAAATAGTTATTATTGTAACTTAACTTATTATTAATAATTCATTATTTACAAATGATAATAAATATCAAATCAAAATTATAACAGTAAATAATACAAAGTAAATTAATCATAATAATAACAATAACAGTTGTATATTTTTTTTTTTTATGGTTTGTACATTTTTAGTCATTATCAACGATTTAATAATAATAATAATAACAACAGTTGTATTTTATATTCATTTGTTCTTACTCTGTAATTTTTATAGTAATGTATTATTATTTATATTATTATTTATAAATAATAATACAAATTATAACAGTAAATGTTATAATTTGTAAATGTAATAGTTATTTATTTTATAACTATTACTGGTGATGAGTCTTTTATTGTGAATACTCAGCCACAACATTTCTTTGTTCATCCTTATTTCTACCTCTCTCCATGTTTCCCGTCTCGTCTCTTCCAGGACTGAGGGGCTTGATAAATCTTGGGAACACGTGCTTTATGAACTGCATCGTTCAGGCTCTCACACACACTCCGCTGCTGAGGGACTTCTTCCTGTCCGACAGACACAAGTGTGAGATGCAGTCCAACTCCTGCCTGGTTTGTGAATGAATAATTGATTTGTTAAATCAAATGAAAAATTGTGTTTTTGATTGGTCCAGACGCTACAACACATACACTCACTCTCTCTCTCACACACACATACACTCACTCACTCACTCACTCACTCACTCACACACTCACACACACACTCTCTCACACTCACTCATTCACTCACACACTCATACACACACACACACACTCGCGCTCTCTCTCTCTCACACTCACACACACACTCTCTCACACTCACTCATTCACTCACACACTCATACACACACACACACACTCGCGCTCTCTCTCTCTCACACTCACACACACACTCTCTCACACTCACTCATTCACTCACACACTCATACACACACACACACACTCGCGCTCTCTCTCTCTCACACTCACACACACACTCTCTCACACTCACTCATTCACTCACACACTCATACACACACACACACACTCGCGCTCTCTCTCTCTCACACTCACACACACACTCTCTCACACTCACTCATTCACTCACACACTCATACACACACACACACACTCGCGCTCTCTCTCTCTCACACTCACACACACACACACACACTCTCTCACACTCATTCACTCACTCACTCACACACACC
>NW_015548217.1:821879-825219 GCF_001515605.1 Sinocyclocheilus anshuiensis | reverse complement strand
CACACACACACACACTTTCTCACACACACTCACTCACTCTCTCTCACACACACACACACACTCACTCACTCAACAAACTCTCAATGTTTATAAGTTTTGCTTTTTTTTTTAAATGTTGAATTTAAGATTAATTACTCACATCCCAGTATTATTTTTATGACATTTATGTAAGAAGATAATATAAGTGAATGTTTAAAAAGGCCAGCAAATACGAAATTTAACCCAATAAAAAATTTAAAATAACGTTTAAAAAAACACAAGGCAACCAACTGCATTCAGGGAAACTCTTTCTTGTATTCCTTTAATGGGCAGTCTTCACTGAAACTCATTCAACTTCCTACAGGGAGAGAAAGATTGCAGAAAGACTAAAAACTTAAATATGACAACTAGCATCTAGTTATGATCGCTATTAAGGTGTTTCTCACGTTATCTAACTGCAAATATAGCATAACTACCTATTATCTAAAACTAAACATTAACTATAAACCGCGTTTCATAAAATACAACTACTGGCCAGATTTCCGAGAGGTAAACTAATGCGTTAAAATGCCAAAAACTGCTGTAATTTTCTCAACTTTCTGGCGAGTGTGCTTGAGAAGCACTGAAATTAATGGGCTTCAATACGGTTGTTTGGAACTATTGGCTGCTCCATGACACACTTTCCTCCGTTCCCATGGAAGCCTATGGGAGTGTCGCAACTCTGTTTCTCAACAGCTCTGTTTACAACAGTTTCGAACGTGGCTCAGCCAATCAAAATCAAGGACCGGAACTATCCGTTTTATAAACCCATATATGAGATGCATATCTGAGGAAAAACGCCACCTAGCGTGGAGGCGTGAATTAGCAGAAGGCGATCAATCGTTTCGCGTTCAGTGTGAAAGCACAGTTCGTCGGCGATTCGCCTCACTTTTTGGCATCGCGCTCAGTGTGAAACGGCATTTACACGCCCATCTCTGGAGTCTTTTTCAGGTCTAAGGTGTGAAAGACCAGTGCAGAAACAGTGGGGTTTCATGACGCTTTAAACCTTCTGTGGTGCATGTCATCCTCCTCTCTTTCGTCTGTCCTGTAGTTCTACTCGGGTCACCGCTCTCCTCACATTCCCTTCCGGCTGCTTCACCTGGTTTGGACTCACGCTCGACACCTCGCCGGCTACGAGCAGCAGGACGCTCACGAGTTCCTCATCGCTGCTCTGGATGTGCTCCACAGACACTGCAAAGGTACTGCAGCCAATCAGACGCCACGGTTTCAGTGCAGCAGCCAATCAGAGGACAGCTGGGTTAAACCACTTCGTTCAGAGTTGAATGTGGGATTTTCCTACTTGATATTTCAACATGACTTGATTGTGCAACATTTAGAATATGTAGCAACCAAACTGTATATTACTCAATTTTTATGTTGTGATTAATATTACTAATAACAATTTATAAATAATAAATTTCTAATAAAAATCGTGGCAAACAGTAAATGCTATTATAAATGCTATTATTATTAATAGTCATATTTTATAAATAATTATAATAATACATTAATAGTAAAAGGTGATGAGTAAACAATAAAATCATAATAATTGAAAAAATAATAAGAAATTCAGATGAGACAGATATGGGATTTTCCTACTTGAATTTTCAACATTACTTGATTGTAAAACATTTAGATGCAGCAACCAAATTGCATATTAATCATTGATTTTATGTTGTTAAAAATAATAATAGTAATAATAATAATAATAACGTATAAATACGTTACTAATAAAAACAGTAAATGCAGAATAATTAATAAAAAATTATAATTATTATTTAATTTAATAATAAATGGGGATAAGAGTAAATGAATAAAATAATAATAATATACAAATAATAATACATCCCATTAAGAGTAGGATATGGGTTTTTCCTACTTGATATCTCAACTGTACAAAATTCTAAATTAATAAGACATGATAAGAGTAAACGATACGAAATAAATGATTAAAATAATAATTTAGAAATAATACTAAATTAATGCAGTGCATGTTTTCCATAGGTGTAAGATCCATCATTTGCCGTGTTTTACACAGCTGTTTCTGAAAACTGCAATTTGTTAGTCAACTCTATTTTCACTGAGTGTTTAGTCTTCATTTTGTGATTTATTCACCATGTTTGTGTGCCGCATCTCTGCGAATAGTGTTTTTTTGCCATGTTTCAGAGTTGGAAGGCCGTCTTCAAGATCTGTTGCACTTTATCCAGTAGGAAGCTGCAAATTTCATCTTTCCGAATTGAGTGAAACGCAGCATTAGCTAGTTAATCATATTAGTTCCACCTGGCTAGTTTAGAGATGAAATGGGTGGCACGGAGCAGGAGAGGTAATGAAGGAAGGCTGCGTGATGTGTGTTAATGGTGACAGCTGTGGGAACGCAGGACGAGCCGGAACAGAATGAGTTTGCCGATTGAGCTGTTAAAGATGAAGTGTGTGTTTTGATACTTCTGCCTCAGTGAGGGGACAGAAGGAGAAGATGGGAGTTTTTGCAGTGGGTTTTTGCATCATCTGCCATTGGCTGGACAAACACAAAGCCCCGTCCCAGAATAACGCCATTGGTGGAGCAGGTGGGGCTGTGTTGGGCTGATCTGATGCTCAAACAAACAGAGCAATGTTTTAGAAAAAATATTTTAACATCGAGAAGATTACACAGATTTACCTTTAAAGGGATAGTTCACTCAAAAATGAAAAATTCTGTCATTTACTCATCCTCATATTGTTTCAAACCTGTATGGGTTTCTTTCTTCTGCTGAACACAAAAAAATATATATTTTGAAGAATGCTACCAAACAGTTTCTGTGGCTTTTTTCTCCCTACTGTGGATATCAATGGATACCAGCAACTTTTGTTACCAATATTCTTCAAAATATCTTCCTTTGTGCTCCATTCTATTTGCGTGTCTCTGTGTCTCTGTGTGTCTGTGTCTCTGTGTGTCTGTGTCTCTGTGTCTCTGTCTCTGTGTGTCTGTGTCTCTGTGTGCGTGTGCGCGTGTGTCTCTGTGTGCGTCTCTGTCTGTCTGTGTGTGTGTGTGTGTGCATGTGTGTGTGTCAAGTTTATTTCAAGTTTATTTGTACAGCGCTTTTCACGATGTAAATCATTGCAAAGCAACTTTACAGCAAATTAAGTTTCTACAATATTTAGTGGTAGCTTATCAGTGGTGACTGTCAGTTAATGTACATATGGCAGAAATGTACGGAAAAATCAATTAAAGACGTAATAAAACAGACGATGAACACTATTAACAGCAATTATTATATGATGCAATCAAACTTATAGCAAAATGTGGTAGTTCTGTATGTTGTTTCAGGGTTGGCATCATCTGAGG
>NW_015548217.1:814574-821852 GCF_001515605.1 Sinocyclocheilus anshuiensis | reverse complement strand
TGTGTTTGTGTGTGTGTGTGTGTGTGTGTGTGTGTGTGTGTGTGTGTGTGTGTGTATATATATATGTGTGTGTGTGTGTGTGTGTGTGTGTGTGTGTGTGTGTGTGTGTGTGTATACATATACTGTATATATGTGAGTGTGTGTGTATATGTATATGTAGAGCACCCTCACTAATTTAAGAAGCACCCTCAGTGATTTGATTCTGGAGCCGGGCCTGGTAAAGAAGACTTGCAGCGCTGTAATAGCATGTCAGCGGTTCTCCTGTAAGAGCTGTTCATTCGTAGATTCGTGACTCTGTAGGATGAAACATTTCCTGTGAAAAACTTTAAACATTGATGGTGCGCATGTCCTGACGCAGTGAAGTCCAAGTCAGAGAGTGAAAGAATCAGACGCTCTGGAGAAGAAGAGACGGACCTCATTCTTCCTCCTGCAGTGTGAAAGTGAAGGGAGGGGTGTTTCTGCAGCAAACCGAGCGCTGCTTTCTAATCAGACCTTCTCTTTCTCTCTCTGTGTGTGTGTGTGTGTGTGTTCATATGCTGCTTCCATGTCCACTAAGGAGATGACAATGGGAAAAAAGCCAACAACCCAAACCACTGCAGCTGCATCATTGACCAAATCTTCACGGGAGGCCTGCAGTCTGACGTCACCTGCCAAGTCTGCCAGTAAGAGCCGACGCAGCGCAGATGAATCGAGCAGAGCCTATATCCGTATCAATCCTTCATGCATCTGTTCTCGCTTAAATGGATGCATTGAATTTGTGTTGTGTTATTCTGCTAGTTTGTTTGTGAATACGGTATTTTTTTTAAGGGACAGTTCACCCAAAAATAAAAACTTCTGTCATTCACATTTTATCAGTGCTTTTTGCACACACAAATATAAGAAAAATATTTTATTTAATTAATTTTACACAGTGTTTAAATATTTAATTTATTCAAATTTTTATCAGTAATTTTTTGCACACACACAAAATAAATAAAAATATTTATTTTACACAAAATTTTAAGTACTTTAAAGTACTCAGTACTTTTTTGCACAAAAAATATTGGGAAACTATTTAATTAGAAAATTATTATATTTATTTTTTTATTATATATTATTATATTATATTTAATGTTTTTGCATTTTTTATCAGTACTTTTTTTGCACACAAATATAATAAAAAAAAGAAGCATTTATTGTCCATTAAAATAGTTTAGACCGTATTTAAATATTAAATATGTAATTTATTGGAATTTTTATCAGTACTTTTTTGCACACACACAATAAATAAATAATATTTATCTAATTAAGTATTTTACACAAAATTTTAATATTTAATTTATTAGAATTTTTTCTCGGTACGTTTTTGCACACAAATATAATATAAAAAAAACATTTATTGTCCATTAAAATATTTTAAACAGTATTTAAATATGTTATTTATTGGAATTTTATCAGTACTTTTTTCGCAGAAAATATTGGCTAAAATATTTAATAATAGAAAATAGATACTTGTAAAAAAAATTATATTTGATTAATATTCATTTTAATTTATCAGTACTTTTTGGTATTGAATAAATTAAGTATGCAATCAGCATTTCATTTTGAGGTCCACATGTGGTATCTTGGTAGGCTGCATAATTATCCTTCCTACTTTTTGAAACCGTCATCAAATCTGTGTTGCCTTATAATGCTCCTTAGGTAGGCAGCTCACTAGGTTTTGGAACAGAGCCAGTGTCTGTATCCTGTGTTGTATATGTAACCCAGTTTGAATGCCATTGAATATTCTGGAGTGTTCAGATCCTGTGTGAAATGCACAGGTCATTGATGCTCCTCAGCGCCACCCTGTGTTTAACAGAGGTATTGCACTCCGTCCATTCAGTTCCTGCTGCGTCTTGATTATTTAAGTGCTGCTGCTTCTATCAAGTAGAGTTTTAATGACTTCCACCTAATTAATTCGTGTTTTTTTTAAGGCTGTGCAGTACAAGACTGACAAGCAGATGGAAGCGCTGCTCTTTTTGCTGATTATTTGTGAGCACAAAACCAGTCATAAGTGAAGACCCTACTCAGTGTGTTTTGCAAGATTCCCATATTTTATTGGACTGTCCAGCTTTTAATGCATGTAGAAAACTCTTAAAAAATAAGCAGCACAGGTAGATTTCTAGCAATAGCCAACAATACATTGTATGGGTCAAAATTATAGATTTTTCTTTTATGCCAAAAATCATTAGGATATTACGTAAAGATCATGTTCCATGAAGATATTTTGTAAATTTCCTACCGTAAATATATCAAAACTTAATTTTTGATTAGTAATATGCATTGCTAAGAACTTCATTTGGACAACTTTAAAGATGATTTTCTCAATATTTTGATTTTTTTGCACCCTCAGATTCCAGATTTTCAAATAGTTGTATCTCAGCCAAATATTGTCCTATCATAACAAACCATACATCAATGGAAAGCTTATTTATTCAGCTTTCAGATGATGCATAAATCTCAATTTAAAAAAATTGACCCTTATGACTGGTTTTGTGCTCCAGGGTCACATTTGGTGTTTTCTCGTCCGCAGTGGGGTTTCCACAACGATAGACCCGTTCTGGGACATCAGCCTGGATCTGCCGGGGTCATCCACCCCGTTCTGGCCGCTCAGCCCAGGCAGCGATGGCAGTGTGGTGAACGGAGACAGTCACCCGAGCGGAGCCACCACGCTCACAGACTGCTTACGCAGGTACAGATGCACCTGCAGCCGTACAGACAGCCGTGTCCATGTCTGCGATCGCCACTGACTCACGCTTCTGCATCGCAGGTTCACTCGACCCGAACACTTAGGAAGTAGCGCCAAGATCAAATGCAGCGGTTGCCATAGTTACCAGGAGTCAACCAAGCAGCTGACGATGAAGAGGCTTCCTATCGTGGCATGTTTCCACCTCAAAGTGAGTGTGCATGCATTACAGTCCGTGTTACACATCCAAGTGCATTGCATATGAGCCACTTTGAAGTAGGGATACATGACATATCAGTTAAAAGTCAATATTATTGATAATTTAAATGGTATCTGATAAAAATTTTGGTTATCATTTTTATATACTGAGCAATATCATATGTACTTATAATTGTGCATGCTTATTTCTCCTTTGTTTTCTTATGTTTAGATAATCTTTGCATGTTAAATGTAGTTTTTAGCAAATATAAAAATGAATGGTTATTTTAATACTGTGCATTGTTTTGAATCCAGAATTCACTGTTAATATTATTATTTTCACAAGTGTAATTATACAAGTTTATGATGATAACAAGAATGGTAAATATTATAACTACTGTTATTAATATTATTAAATTGTAATCTTTATTCATATTATTCAAATAATATTAATATATTAATATTAAATGATAAATGTATAGAAATATCACAATTCTATAATACTGAGTACTATGTAAAAACAATTATACACAGTAATTAGTTTTATTTCATAATTCACTTTTCCAAAAAAAAAATTTATTATTATTATTACTGTAATATTTTATTATTTATTTAGTAATATATAGTAATATTGTATTACTATTCACATTAGTATAGAATTTTAATATTTCTATACATCAGTTAATTATAATTTTATATTAATTATTAAATGTTGCCAAAAATATTATTATTTTTATTAAGTATTAAATGATTGTTAAGAAATATAAAAATTCTGTACTATTGTGTAGTATTTAAAACAAAATTACTCAGTAATTGGTTTTGATGCCAGAATTCACTTTTCACAAATTTCTTTTAGATTATTATTATTATTTTATTATTACTTTTAATATTATTACTGTATCAATAGCTTATTTTATTATTTTTATTTTATACACATTAGTATAAAATTGTTATATTTCTATGCATCATTTATTTATAATTAAACATTAATTCTTTAATGTTGGTATTATTATTATTATTATTATTATTAAATATTAAATGAGGAGTGTTTAGAAGTATTAAAATTCTGTTTAAAGCAAAATTACTCAGTAATTGGTTTTGATGTCAGACTTAATTTTCACAAATTTATTTTAGGTTTTTATTATTATTATTATTATTTGTATTATCATTGCTGCTACTACTACTACTGTAAAAACATATTAATTTATTATTTATTGTTTTACCCAGAGTAGTATGGAACGTCAAGTTCAATAGACATTTCTTGTTTGATTTTTTTTTTGTATTAATAAAAGTAATAATAGCAAAAATTTAAATACTGTTAATTTTGCCTTGAATAAAGCCATTGCTGCTGATCTGGTGTTACATCATAAATAAACAAATAAATATTATTGTCATAATTATTATTATTATTATACATTTATTGGTATTGGCCATAATATTAGAATAATTATCAGCTATATAGTCATCATCAGACAGTGTTTTTATATTGGTGCATCTGTACAGTCTGGCCAAGATCTGACAAAACATTGAATATTTTTCAAAGATAGTTGAAATATTTCCATCAGCAGAGTGTAGATCAGACGCGTCAGAAGGTCTGTGCGCTTCCTTCTGCTTCTGTGTTTCTTTACACTCACAGTTCTGTGTGTGATTGCTCTGGTTTCTCCTGTCCAGCGGTTCGAGCATTCGGCGAAGCTCCGGCGGAAGATCACCACCTATGTGTCCTTTCCTCTAGAGCTGGACATGACGCCCTTCATGGCCTCCAGGTACGAGCCTTCACTGTGCTTACTGTAGGGATTATCATTAAAACCGTATTCGATTACCGTGATTTGAACAGCTGAAGATAAATAAACACTGTCCAGCATAAAGCAGAGTTTTCAGTAACAGTCTCACTTGCGCACAGCAGCGGAGTCATTTAGTTTTGTGTGAAAACACGGCGGAAAAGCTGGGAGGTTTTAAAAGAGTGCTAACGAATGAATTAATTATATAGATGTACCTCTGAAGGTTCCGACTGTCTTCAGAAAAGATTAAATGGCATTTGGTTTTCATCTTCGCTCCATGTGATCCTTAATAAAGTTGTGTTTTAATCGCAACGCTGAGGTTATGAGAAACCGCTGTAGTTCTGCTGCTCCAGAAGCGCCACCTGCTGTCAGAGACTGGATTTACAGAGAGTTACGTTCACATTTGTCTGGACATAAAATAGACTGAATTTGCATGCCCTGCTGTACATTTTGACCGGTTGATGAAAAACAAACTTATGTGGATTCTACACATTAGAACAATTCAGATAAAGTATCTAAAAGTATGACAAAAATCATAATCACGATTATTTTGTTCAATATTGTAATCACGATTATATAACACAATTATTAGTGGGCCATATAACCTTTTTGTTTTTTTTTATGCAAGTCTCAAGTATGCAGCTAACAGCCTGCTATAGAAATTAAATAATCAAATGTAAAATAAAACAGCATAGTCTTCACTGTAAGAATTAAACTTGCTTTATTTCTTATTAAAGCTACAAAAGTCCTTCTGTGAAGAGCAGTGAGTGGTTTTGTTTTTGTCTTTTGTTGTTTGATTAATATTAAGTGCACAGTCGCAGCAGGAATATAGCTGCTGTCACTTTAAGAGCCGCATCGATTCAATTTACTGTTACTCATGTATTTTCATTCTCATCTGTTTACATTCATTTATTACATAACCGACGAGGGTTTATGTGAATAATCGCCGCATTTTGACACATTTTTGCGTGTATTTGACCGTTTAGGCGCTAAAAGATGACTTTACATGTATCTGAGCCCATGCACAGAAATCCTCTTGAGGAACAGCGCAAGTTCTCTTTCGCGCTTTTAAAAACATTAATAAATCTAATCAACTTTAGAACTCAAGCACGTCCCAATTTGCAAAAGTCACGTTACATGATTTTACTGATTTACACGTGAAAATGGGCTTTTATGGAGGAGCGAAAGTCTGCTGGAAAGGGGGTGGAATAATCGTTTTATCTCGATAATTGTATTTTCATAATCGTTGGAGGTCAAAATCAAAACTGAATTTCGATTAATTGCACAGCCCTAATTTTAAATACAAAACTTGGTGAAATGATTTGTGTCAGTACTTTTCAACATTTTCAGCACATTTTAATAATACCGTACCGTAAAACGATTAGTCGCGATTAATCGATTCAAAATAAAAGTTTGCATACTAACTTAACTTTGTTTACATACTGTGTGTGTGTGTGTGTGTGTGTGTGTGTGTGTGTGTGTGTGTACTGTCTACATTTATTATGTATAAATGCAGACACGTATATATTTTTTAAAAATGTATGTGTTTTATGTATTTTATGTAAACACTTATATATAATTGATATTATATATAAGTATAAATATTTTGCATATAAATCTAACATATTTTTCCTTAATATATACATGAATGGGTGTGTATTTATATTATCATTATAATTTTTTTTTTTTATACATAATAAATATACACATTACACACACACATATATTATGTAAACAAACTTTTATTTTGAATCGATTAATCACGACTAATCATTTTGCAGCCCTACTGATAATTTAGGTCACTATAATCGTGATAAGAAATTTTCGGTAACACTTTATTTTAGGGTCTCTTAACTAGTCGCTTATTTGCATGCATATTACTAGAATATTAGCCATTTATTAGTACTAATTAAGCACATATTAATGCCTTATTCTACATCCCGAATCCTACTCAATACCTAAACTTAACTACCTTACTAACTATTAATAAGCAGCAAATTAGGAGTTTATTGAGGGAAAAGTCGTAGTTAATTGTGAATAAGTGTTCCCTATTCTAAAGTGTTACCAAATTTTCATACCATTACATCTCTAGCTCACAGTAAGAGAATGTCCTGACGTCTGTCCTGTTTGTGTCCCAGTAAAGAGAGCCGGATGAACGGACAGTACCAGCAGCCTGTCGACTCGCTGAACAACGAAAACAAGTGAGTGAGCGTCTGCTGCGTTCAGTGTGATCCGGCGTGATGATTGGTCCTGTGACGCGTCTGTGTGTCTGCTGCAGGTATTCTCTGTTCGCGGTGGTCAATCATCAGGGCACGCTGGAGAGCGGCCACTACACCACGTTCATCCGCCAGCACAAGGACCAGTGGTTTAAATGTGATGATGCCATTATCACTAAAGCCAGCATTAAAGATGTTCTGGACAGCGAGGGGTCAGTCTCTCTCTCATACTCACTCACTCACTCGCACTCACACTCACACAGACACATTCACACTCACTCACACTCACACTCACACTCACACAGACACATTCACACTCTCACACACACACACACACACACACACACACACACACTCTCTCACGCACACACACACTCACAGA
>NW_015548217.1:805130-814070 GCF_001515605.1 Sinocyclocheilus anshuiensis | reverse complement strand
CATGCATATTACTAGAATATTAGCCATTTATTAGTACTAATTAAGCACATATTAATGCCTTATTCTACATCCCGAATCCTACTCAATACCTAAACTTAACTACCTTACTAACTATTAATAAGCAGCAAATTAGGAGTTTATTGAGGGAAAAGTCGTAGTTAATTGTGAATAAGTGTTCCCTATTCTAAAGTGTTACCAAATTTTCATACCATTACATCTCTAGCTCACAGTAAGAGAATGTCCTGACGTCTGTCCTGTTTGTGTCCCAGTAAAGAGAGCCGGATGAACGGACAGTACCAGCAGCCTGTCGACTCGCTGAACAACGAAAACAAGTGAGTGAGCGTCTGCTGCGTTCAGTGTGATCCGGCGTGATGATTGGTCCTGTGACGCGTCTGTGTGTCTGCTGCAGGTATTCTCTGTTCGCGGTGGTCAATCATCAGGGCACGCTGGAGAGCGGCCACTACACCACGTTCATCCGCCAGCACAAGGACCAGTGGTTTAAATGTGATGATGCCATTATCACTAAAGCCAGCATTAAAGATGTTCTGGACAGCGAGGGGTCAGTCTCTCTCTCATACTCACTCACTCACTCGCACTCACACTCACACAGACACATTCACACTCACTCACACTCACACTCACACTCACACAGACACATTCACACTCTCACACACACACACACAAAACACACACACACACACACTCACGTACACGCACACGCACACGCACACACTCTCTCACACACACCCACGCACACACTCACTCACACAGACACACACACACTCACTCTCACAAACACGCACACACTATCACACAGACACATTCACACTCACTCACACAGACACACACTCTCACACACACGCACGCACACTCACGCACACACACACACTCACGCGCACACACACACTCTCTCGCACACACACTCTCTCACGCACACGCACACACACACACACTCTCTCTCGCACACACACACACACTCTCTCTCGCACACACACACACACTCTCTCTCGCACACACACACACACTCTCTCTCGCACACACACACACACTCTCTCTCGCACACACACACACACTCTCTCTCGCACACACACACACACTCTCTCTCGCACACACACACACACTCTCTCTCGCACACACACACACACTCTCTCTCGCACACACACACACACTCTCTCTCGCACACACACACACACTCACCAGTGTTTGGACATCCGAGTCACTGCAGTACAAACTAAATATCAAACCAGGGACATTTGCAATAAATGATTTATAAATACTTATTTCGTTATTATTATTTACAGTATAGTAGTACTACTGTGTTTATACAATAGTGCAGTACTTTTTTGTTTTACACACATTAGCAAATAATATTTTTATTTCTTAATAAATATAATAATAATTCTTATAATAGTACTCATGATGATAATAATAACAACAACAACACAATTGTTGTTGTTGCTGTTTTATATAATAGCAATTAAAAATGATAAAATAAATACAAATTAATATTATGTGATACATATAGAAAAACAATCGAAAAATTGTTGCCAGGATTCACTTTTCACAAATTTCTTTAACATTATTATTATTATTATTAAAATCATTATTATTACTGCTAGTACTACTGTATTAATATTTTACTATCGTTGTTTTACACACATTAGTAACTAATAATATTTCTATCCATTTCTCATTTAATAATAATAATAGCATTATTATTATTATTATTTTAAATAAGAAATGTGTAGAAATATTAAAATTCTATAGTACTGTGTACTATTACTCTACAAAATTGCACAGTAATTAGTTTTGATGTGTATATACCTACTGCACTAGAATTAACTTTTTATTTACTGTAAAATCTTATTTAAAGTGAGCTTGTGCTTGCTATATAATAATTCTTGCTTGCTTGGTTTAGTATTTTGTATTTAATACAGGGGCATTCATAATTTACATTATAGGGTGTAATATATATATACATATAATAAAAAGTTAAATATAATTTACTGACTTAAGTGTTTCAATAAGTTTTGTGGCCTTTAGGCTTCTTTTAGCATAAAAGGAAAAGCTGGTTTTGTCATATAAAAGCCTTTTGTTTCTAGAAAGTAAGTAAATGCTCTGTAACAGGGTTATTATAGTGAACTAAAAGTAAAGACACTTGAAAAAATAAAAGCTAATAATAATAATTAAAAAAAAAAACTTTTAAGCTGTTTTAAGGTTTAAGCTGTTTGCCAGGGTAACATTTTCATTTAGTTTGACCTGATGCACCAAAATAACTAAAGCAGAAATAAAAAAAATATATGTATATTTTTTTTAATTAAATTTAATTTTTAAGTTAAACAAAATCATTACTTGAAATAAAAAAATAAGTTAATTGAAATAAAACATTTTAAAATAACTTTATTTGTGAGCACAAAAGCAGTGTTAAGTCACTGGGGTATATTTGTAGCAATAGCCAACAATACATTGTATGGGTCAAAATTATACATTTTTCTTTTATGCCAAAAATCATTAGGATATTAAGTAAAGATCATGTTCCATGAAGATATTTTGTACATTTCCTACCGTAAATATATCAAAACTTAATTTAGTAATATGTAAGTAATATGCATTGCTAAGAACTTCATTTGAACAACTTCAAAGATGATTTTCTCAATATTTTATTTTTTTGCACCCTCAGATTCCAGATTTTCAAATAGTTGCATCTCAGCCAAATATTGTTTTATCCTAACAAACCATGTATCAATGGAATCAGATGATGTATAATTGCTAATTTAAAAAAAAATGACACTTATGACTGGTTTTGTGCTCCAGGCTCAAATTTGTAAAAATACTTTTACGATGAAAATTTGTCAAATCTATAACGACTATATATAACCATATAGTAGCTAAAATTAAAACGAAAAATATAAAGGTAATAATTATTCATTATAAAAGTATGTCAAAGATATTAAAATACCTCTCCTTTGTAAAATATATATATTTTTTACTGTTTCTAACAATTGTGTTCTCCTGTTTTGCAGGTACTTGTTATTTTACCATAAGCAGTTCCTTGAATATGAATAATGGCGATGCAGGAGTGGCCGAGTCAAAGCTGTGAAGGGAGGATCATATGAGAAGAGCGTTACCACACACACGCACACACACTCACACACACACACACACACACACAGACAGACACACACACAGACACTCACACAGACACACACACACACACAGACACACACACTCTCACACACACACAGACAGACACACACAGATGCACCCTTCTCACTCAAGAAAATCAAAACAACAACATAGAACTAAAAAAAACAAAAGACACGGCTAAACCAATCTGCACTGAGCAACCGGAGCATACTTGACAGAAAGAGGAGGAGCCTCACTACAGACACAGACTGACATCATCTCACTCAGCTGCGTTTCTCCCAGAACCAATCGCTTTCTCATCCTCCTCCGATGGGTTTCCGAGAAGTATATGAGGGAAAATAGTCCTTTTTTATTTCTTCGTACGCATTCTCGATGTACTGAATGCAACAGAATGGTGTTATTGACTTGAGCGTACACCTATATCGTCGTGCGTCACTTGAGTTTGGAAATCCTGTCCTCGTCCAGCACTTTTGATTCGTTTTGTGTTTTTCATTCGACGCCCTCGTTTCTCCTCGTCTTTTTCTTTGGGCTGGAAATGTCACTCGCACACGCAAATCTATATATAAATCTATTTTTATAAGTCATTGCTTTCTGTTTCCGTGTCCTATACCCTCATCTCTTCGTGTGCTTCGGAGCGAATGGAAAGAAGCTGTTTGTGTGTTTAGTCTTTGGTTGGACTTGGTCTGGGTTGCTGGTTCGGTCGTGTTTCAAATGCATTGTGAATGAAGACGTTTTCCTTTTGTGTGATGCCTGTCGCCACCACGGCTTGATTCAGCAGTGTTATCCTCAGCCACGTGTGTGTGTGTGTGCGCATGCAGGTATGTGTGCACCTGTGTGTTGGTGGTGTTAGTGTGTGTGTGTGTGTGTACTGAATCAGTACTCAAATTTGGCATGCTGTTCAAACTGGATGCTAAAAGACTTTGGGGAGGATTTTATAAATGTTAATTATGTATCTATGTATAGTATGTATGTATGTATGTAAAAGAAATCAATGGAGAAAAAAAATGGTGAAGAAAAAGCACCGTGTTGTGTGATTGGTTCTCAGCCGGATGAAGTTCAGCGTTCGTTTCTCTGAAGTCTCTCTGTTTTTTTCTCTCTTAATTTGTCTTTTCGTGATTCTCTGAATCCTTTGTTCTGATTTTGAACATTCTCTGCATTCAGCGTCTCTTATGCTCGTGTTTTAGGCCATCTTTATTTCTGATGAAAACAAATCAGATGAAACTCTTTTAAGGCGAGACGCTTCAGGCAAAACCGTTGCTTTTCATCCAGATTTGGGGCTGTTTTGCTTCCATAGCATGTCCTCTTGCAGAAAAGTGTGGAAAAAATATCCAAAATACACATTTTAGTGTTTATTTTATTGTAGTTTATATATTTGCGTCTGTAGATTTCAGTATCAGTCCATATCTTGAAAGGCTTCAGCAGCACTTACATTATTCTCATAAAGGTTTTTACTGAGGGGTTTGTTTATATAACATTCACCTGCTCTTATACAACATTTCAATCCTAAAATCATGGTGAAAATGTATTTTTGTTTGTCTGATTTATGGAGTGATAAAAAGAAAAGTTAAAAATACTCTCTATATACAACTTTTAATATATCAACAAAATCAAACCAGAGTTTACAATCTTGCTTTCTGTTCTGGAAATGTATGCAAATATATACATAAAAAATGTATTTTATATATATATATATATAAAAAAAAAAAAGCACTGACCCCAAACTTCTGAGCAGTATTGTATAATGTTACAAAAGATTTTATTACTGTCTTTTCTGTATTTCTAATCAAATAAAACATTTTAATATTCTGATTTATTATCAGTGTTGAAACAGTTGTGCTGCTTATTTATTTCTTTTTTGGAACCTATGATACTTTTTTCTTTGATTCCTTGATGAATAAAAAGTAAAATATAAATCTTTTATAACAATGTTGTGTGTGAGAGTGTGTGTGTGTGAGAGTGTGTGTGAGAGAGTGTGAGTGTGAGTGAGTGTGTGTGTGAGTGAGTGTGTGTGTGTGTGAGAGAGTGTGTGTGTGTGTGTGTGTGTGTGTGTGTGTATAAATATAACTATATATATACACACACACAATAATATAATGATTAATTTTATGAAATTGAATGAGGTACTTTCAGAGTCAAGAGGCCTTCAAAGTGTGTTGTGCTCTATAAAATACAGCATTTATTAAAACTAAGCTGAAGTTATTTTCCATAGGAATTCTTGAGGAGTGACGTGCGGTACAGGTATGTGTGCGTGACTATGTTGAGATGCTGGTGTGTGTCGGTGAGCAGATGATCCGGAGCGCTCGGCTCGTCTCGCTGTGTGTCTGGAGCGCGTCTGTGTGCTCAGAGAAGCAGTAGACGCAGGTTTCTGTGGCCCTCGGCCGCTCCGGAGGCTCTTCATCCGCCCGAGCCATCAGAGAATCTGCAGCAAAACACAAACACATTCAGTCGAGTGAGAGCGCAGACCTACATCAAGAACATCCCATCTGAACCATACTGTAAAAATAAATCTGAAATATTTGTACATAAAAAAATAACATGGTTAATTTAAATGTCAGTTGTTAATTTAATAAAATAGATAAAGTCCATAAATATTTTTATTATACAAATAATAATTATTATACATGCACATAGTTATATTTAGGTTAGATAAAGAAGTTTTGAACATTGTTCTAAGTTACACCAAAATCAGGTTCAATGTTTTAAGTATGTAGAACTATAAGAAATATGTTGAAATCAAAATGTCAAAATAATCAACATTTTTAACTAAATATTTGTATGTAAAAAATAATGTTATGACAAAAATAAATGAATAATATGACCTTGAATTATTTTATTTGTCTCGATTTTGTCAAAACATTTTTTCCTATGTGTATATATATATATATATTGTATGAAATATATTTTTATTTATTAACACTGCCATAATATAAAATGATAGATGAAACAAAAGTTAAACCAAAAACATTCAATATTTATAGAGAAATACATTACATACATACATACAGAGAGAGAGAGAAAATATATTTATTATATATTTTATTCATATTTATTAACACTGCCATAATATATAATGATAGATGAAACAAAAGTTAAACCAAAAACATCCAATATTTTTGGAGAATATGTTTTGCGATCCCTCATAGTGTAGCTGAGTATGAATCACCTTCGGAGGACTGTCCGTGTTTGTTGGGCTGCTGTTTCTTGGTGTCCAGCGGTCGCTGGTGTTTGGCTCTCTTGAGCAGCAGCAGGAAAGCAGCGGTCAGCGTGAACACCAGCACTATGATGCAGAGGCCTAGCAGCGAGTAAAGCAGCGCCTCCGAGTACAGCCCTCTGCCGGGGACATCAGGCCTCTGCGTCACGAACACCGCTCCTGTGCCTGGATCACAGTTACAGCGCTCACAGCCAACATAAAGCTATAGAATATACATGCATGTCATTTTTATTTGTAGAACAGACACTTTTTTTTTTTAAATAGCAAAATAGCCTACACCAAAAACCATGGGTACTATGCTATTACTATAATAAAACCATGGTTCATTTCTAACTATTAGACTGCATAGGCAGCTGGTAGTATTTTATTGAAGCTTGTTACCACCATGGACTGCTTAAAAAAACAGTATTTGTGACTTTTTATCTCACCATTATGACTTTGTCACAATTCTAAGTAGGCCTGTATATCTCACAATTCAGCCTTTCTTCTTGTAATTATGACTTTTACCCCTTAGAGTGCCAAAGAAAATGGTCAAAATAATCAAATGTAAATGCAGAATTTAAAAAAAAAAGTCTTAATTGCAAGATGTAAACTCAGAATTCTGAAAAAAAGTCAAAATTGAGATGTAAACTGAATTCTGAAAAAAAAAAAATCAGAATTGTGAAATGTAAATTTAGAATTCTGAAAAAAAGTCTTAATTGTGAAATTTGAATTCAGAATTCTGAAGAAAAAAAAAGTCACAAGTGTGAGATGTAACCTCAGAATTTTGAAGAAAAAGAAAAGTCAGAAGAATTATGACAGCTTTAACCCTACAACTTGCAATTAAGAGATATTATAAACACAATTCTTCGAAAGAAAACCAGCTTCAGTAGTACTTGGAAGCACAGCACTTATAATGTAATTCTGTGTATTGAGAAGCTCAAATGTTAAGTGTGTTTGTTCTGAGCTGTGTTTAGGGTGCTGTGCCTCATCGACTCACTCCTGCATGCGTCTGCGCAGGCCTCTGGATGACTGCCACACAGCTCGGAGCACTTCAGACACTTCTTCAGCAGCGTGTCGTAGAACTGACCGGACACGGCTTTACATCTCCAGGCCACTGCCACACAACATCACAGTCATCATCAGAGCCTGCTCTGGACACGCGTGAGCTGAAGACGACGAGGTAACTTACCGCAGTATTGAGAGCAGCGTGTGGGAATCACAGAGTCGTGGCAGATCATACTGCAGGACACACACTCTCGCAGCAGCCTGTCCATGTACTGACCCTCCGGACAGCTCTGTGCCATCGCTCAAGCCCCGACAAACACCTGCACACACCATGCACACACTATCACCATATAAACACCTTCTTGATTTGAAATGAGACTCACAGATTAAACGAAAGGACTAAAGCTGAACGAACACTTCTGCTTTTAATGCAACAGATCGTGAAAACCATTTATAAAATGAAGAAAAGGAGAACATTTGGTCAGTTCCAAAGGCTAGTTCAATCGTCCTGATTATTGTCAGTTAACTGTTCATTGAACCGACACACACAGAGGAAACCAAACTTTGTGAGATCCTCATCAAAATGACTTGTTTTAGTTTTTCATGTTCAGTCTCGTCATTTCTCATGTTCATGGCTGATCATCCATCACACAAAGAAGATGATCATTATATGAATCATCACAGCATTCACAGAAGTTAGATATAGATTAAGATATAGATTGGCATTTACAGCTAAAGCTAAAGTTTATATACTTTACACAGCATGGGTTATAACTTGATTTATTTGATTTACATTATATATATATATATATATATACACACACATACATATATATATATATATATATATATTAGCATAATAATACAACATCATACTGCAATCAATGAACTGAACACAACTGGCACAAAGATATTTGTAATATATTCAGAAGGGTTGTAAAAAAGCACTGAACCTTCATCTACTGTAATTATAAAAGCAAATGCTATGAGTTATGTTATTGTTTATAAACAATATTCAATATTCACTTTTTTTTTTTAAAGGAAACTGCAATGTAAAACTTTTGGATTGTAATTGATGGTCAGCTGATCTTATTGCATTAATGAAGTTTTGCATGAAATGTACTTGTAGATTTCAGGATTATTGTTTAAACTCGGCTTCATAAGTGTTATGAATCTGTAGATAGGCTGTAAATCTGAAGCACATGCACGTGCTGCACTTACCTCGAGTGAGAACGGAGACATGAGGGGTCTGAAGTTTAGCTTTCTGTGAGTGTGGGACTATTTGTACCAGCAGATGATTTGAATAAAACCGCACTGAGCCTCAGGAGACCCCACTGCTGCAACTGCTTGTATTACACACAGATCACATTTCTGAACATCTTTAATTATTTAATATCCCAGTTTATTATACAAATAAATCTGAGAACATGGAAACCCAAAATGCTTTGGAACTGAAAAATAAATGATGTGTGTTTGTGTGTGTGTGTGTGCGTGTGCGTGTGTGAGTGCGTGTGTGAGTGAGTGCGTGTGTGTCTGTGCGTGTGTGTGTGTGTGTGTGTGTGTGTGTGAGTGTGTGTGTGTGCGTGTGTGTGTGC
>NW_015548217.1:788024-804887 GCF_001515605.1 Sinocyclocheilus anshuiensis | reverse complement strand
GTGCGTGTGTGTGCGTGAGTGTGTGTGTGTGCGTGTGTGAGTGTGTGTGTGTGTGTGGGTGTGTGTGTGTGTGTGTGTGAGAGTGTGCGTGTGAGTGCGTGTGTGTGCGTGAGTGTGTGTGAGAGTGTGTGTGTGTGTGTGTGAGAGAGTGTTTGTGTGTGTGTGTATGTAGAGAGATTGCTGAATAATATTTTAGTCATATTATTTTGAAAGAAATAATTTTTTTTTTTCAATATTCAATATGGTTCAATACATATTTTTCAATACATGTTGACTAATATTTTAATTCCATGTTATTTTTTAATAATTTCTTATTTTTATTTTACATTTTACAATATTTTAATACCATATTATTTAATAATAGTAATATTTTGAATAGTAATATTGTTTGTTTCAGAGCATCATTGCAGGGGCTTTTTGACTAAGTTTGGACTGGAAACTGACAAATGCCAAACAGAAGCTAGTTCAAGTTCTTGTTTCAGGTAATTGCGATGCATCAAGCAGTTTCTTGTAGGCGCACATAAAACAACATTTTAAAGACGCATTAAAACAAATGATCTTCCAGCTGAACGCTCTCATGCTATAACGTGAACTAAATGACTAGACGAGCTCAGAGGGAGAGCAATTATTCATATAAAGATGATTCAGGTTTAAAATGAAGATGCATTATCCTCGGGGGACACACCGCTCAAGTTTTGAAACAAAAGATGAACTCCCTGATGTTTGCGAAATCAACACGGTGCTGCGTTGAAGGCGAAACTGATCACACACTCATTTGAGCACATCCTTGCACCTGCACTTCTTTTAAATAGACCTCAAGTAGACAACCTACAGAAACCTGCAGAAGAGCTATTCTGATGGCAGCAGGAAGGTCTGAGCATGACGGTGCAGTCGGAGCAGTGAAGCTGAACCTCAGAGACAGATGGTGTCTCACTGCAGGAAGAGCTCAGGCCATATCCACACCTGTCGACTCCAAATGACAGCAAAAGCCTCGTTTTGAGTAAACACTGCATTAATTAATGCCTTGGTTTCATTGTGTGTCAGTCAAAGAGAAACGCACGCGCTGGAAGAGTTATGATTTCGTTAGGAGGCACAGTGGGATTTTATTTGATGTTAAACGTATTTATTGTTGATTATATTTTGCAATGAACTTAAACTGATCTTAAAAATATGTATATTTATGTAGCCTATATATAGCCTATATATGCTACCGTTCAAAAATGTTGGATCAGTCATTTAAAAAATAATAATTTTTTATTCATCAAGGGTGGATGAAATTGATCAAAGGTGACAGTAAAGACATTTATAATGTAACAAATGACTTCTATTTTAAATAAATGCGGTTCTTTTGAACTTTCTGTTGATCTGTGAATCCTGAAAAATACATTTTGTCACGGTTTCCACAAACATATAGCTGTTTTCAACTGATAATAATCAGAAATGATTCTTGAGCAGCAAAGCAGAATATTAGAATGATTTCTGAAGATCATGTGACACTGAAGACTGGAGTAATGATGCTGGAAATACAGCTGCGCATCACAGCAACACGTATTTTTTTACAATAGATTCACATAGAAAACAGCTACTAGAATTTATACCAATATTTCACAATTTGATCAAATATATTAATATTAGCGTAAACTGAACACAATTTGCATTACATTCATGTGGGTTGTAAGTGTACTGAGCTTAATTTCATTTTTACTGCACACAAATCAAACTGAGAATTGTTCACACATTAGCCTTTATTTGTTTGGTAAATGAATGTAATGCATTTTATTTTTTTTGTCAATAACAACACTGGAGGCGACAAGGTTGGCGGATACTTGATCACATTTCTCAACAATTGTCAATAATTACAGGTCATGAACATGATGCATAATCCATATACAAGCCAAAGCCTGAACACAAGTCCACAGTCCTTCACTTTTTAAATAGAAAACAAAACCCAAACTGGACAACAGAGGGAGACATTTTGCAACAATTTGATTGCAAAAAAAAAAAAGGTGGAGGGGAGCTTGCTTTGTCATGCATCTTAATATGTCAAGATTTTCTTATGTGTCATTAGAGTTAGTCAGTTGTGCTGAAGGGTAAATCTGACTCTCAGATTTCTCAGTAATATGACTACACCGGGGATTATTTTAAATGATCATTTCCCACTGAAAGTCATTACCAGACACTTTTAATCACAAATGCATACATATATTAACTTCATTGTATTAATTATCACTTAGTTGCACCTCACAAATGAAATAATATTACAGTTTGGTCATTTGTTTTGAAGTTTTAAAGAAATTCTTATGTTAAATGCGTTAACTTTTTAATTAAAAAGTTGTGTTAGCATTAGTTACTGCACTGTGAACTAACACAAACACAAATAACTCTTTCTATGAATGCATTAACCCATATTAATAAATAAATCACTAGGCTATGTTAGATAATGCATTAAGTCATGTTAACAATGAGACCTTAAAGAAAGAAGCAGTAAAAGTGGGTTTGCACCTTTGTACAATTTAATTAAATCGCAATCGCGCTTTCTCCACAGATGGCCTGACAATAAGAGAGTTTGAGGAATTATTTAATTAGACCTGAGGATTATTCTGCTTGGGTGGGCTGTAATAAATTGGATCTTTACAATAAATAACTGGGCAAAAATTGAGCTGTGGCAGCTTAGCAACAAGAGGAATAACAGGCACATCTCAGCACAGCCTGACATTGAGCTATGCTACATCCTTATGATGACACTCACACACGCTATAAGAGAGAAGCAGCACACAATACACAGCCTTCATTCAAGCAACTATTGAAGAAGGTGAGGAATGAGTCATTCTTCAAGACTTAACGGAATGCTTCATCCACACAAAATGAAAATGTGCTCACCCTCAAGTCATCCGAGATGTAGAGGAGTTTGTTTCTTCATCAGATTTGGACAAATGTAGCACTCGCTCACCAACGGATGCTCTGCAGTGAATGGGTGCCGTCAGAATGAGAGTCCAAAAAGCTGATAAAAACATCACAATAATCCACAAGTAATCCACAGCACTCCAGTCCATCAGTTAACATCTGGAGAAGACAAAAGCTGCATGTTTGTAAGAAACAAATCCATCAAGACACTTTTTACTAAAATACGAGTCCATAATCCATAATAACGCTTCCTCCAGTGAAAAAGTGGTGTGAATCAGGAGAGAAATCTGCACAGATCAAGCAGCGTTTAAACAGCTCTAAACAAATATGTGGCTGGATTTTGATGTGAGAGACAACAGAAGATGCAATTTTTCACTGGAGGAAGCGTTATTATGGATTATGGACTCGTATTTTAGTTAAAAACATCTTAATGCTGGATTTGTTTCAGCTTTTGTCTTCTCCAGATGTTAACTGATGGACTGGAGTGGAGTGGATTACTTGTGGATTATTGTGATGTTTTTATCAGCTGTTTGGACTCTCATTCTGACGGCACCCATTCACTGCAGAGCATCCATTGCTGAGACACTGATGCAATGCTACATTTCTCCAAATCTGATGAAGAAACAAACTCATCTACATCTTGGAAATATTCATTTTTGGGTGAACTATTCTTTTAATAAAGCAGACATTTGGTATGATGAATAATGGACATCTTTGAAATGTGTTATTAATATAAAGGAAATGCTACATTGTACCCACACCATCAGACAAGGGACTCTATAGCAACCTGACATAAGATACAACACTAGAGCATGACACACTAACACACAGCCTATTCTGCCTGACGGTCAAAGGCACATTGAACTGAACTCAAAGTCCTTGACGAATACTGCGATAACCACTTTGCCGTCATCAATACTTCCCCAGGTTTCAAAATATGTTTGTTTCCAAAACTGTTTACACTTCTAAACGTGAACTCATTCACTTTTCAACACTTGCAGCATAACAGATCTGATCCTGGCCCTTAGAAATCAGACAGACTAAAGTAAACAAGTTCGGTTTTAGCCCTTCGCAAATGTTACAATGATCTAAACCCCTCAAACGGGCAAGAGCTGAATACGTTCTGTTAATGCCAGCTCAATATATACACATTATACAGCTCTGTGAGCGACAGCAGCTTTCAATTAGCGTTTTATTTACAAGCATATAATAGTAAATCAATTGATTGTACATTCAGGTGGAGGGTTTATTGTTAAAGCTCTGTGAATGAATGCACACGGTTTCTGCGTCTCTCATTCTGTGATTCTTTAAGGCACTTGCAGCGTCCTTTTATCAGCCTTGCTAGAATAAATAATTGTTTTAAAAGTGCAATGCCAATGTAAAGCGCGGCTGCTGATGCTATTCGTCGTCACTACAGAACAGTCCATGTGTGACGGGATGCATTCATCACAATGATGGATCTTATGTTTTATAATATTTTTGACCAGAACGACTGCACAATTATGCACTTGTTTGAATACTTTTCTCAGAATAACGACGAGTGACCTGCATGCCCTCTGTCATCCTTGTCCGTCTCACTGCCCCTTGACCCTCATTGCTATGACTGAGGTGAGTGAGCAAGGTTGTTTGCATTAAAGCAGGAACGAGGATTTCTTTGCATCTCATTTGCCAGCTGATGAATGTTAATTTAGTATAGCCAATGGCCATATGGTTACTTCATACTTCATATGCACAATTACAACACAATACAATGAAACTTTCTCCAGGTCAGATAACGATTAAGCTCTAAACTACACTAAAGATTAGACTGCAGCTCTGATTCAAAACCTAGTGTGCATTTAACTCCTGATTCCTATAGAATTCCAATCTGCTCTCAAGATAATTCGTACATATTTTATGAGTTCCCCAATTCATATGAATTCGTACGAATGACCTAGCCCTAACCCCGCTCCTAAACCTAGGGTCTAGACAAATCGTACGAGTGAGGTCGTATGAATTCGTGCGAATTAGCCATTCGTTCGAATTGGTTGTGAGATAGCATTACATACTGTATATACACTGGTAACAACAATCCTCTAATAAGCATAAAAACACATAACACACAAAATATGGATAAAGTAGTCTGTTTTCATTTGAATTTTTTTCACCGTGCATTTTAGGATTGCCTTTTTCGTAAAGGATACTGTATAAATACCGCCTTAGAAATTTGCCTAAGAAGGAGGTATCTTAAATGCTGCTGCCTACACTTTTTGGAAACGTTATGTACATTTCCTCTACCAAAATAATACCAAACAGGCGAAATATTACAATATATGTAAACAAGATATTCTAAGTATAACAACAAATAAATATGCCACAGAAATGTACATCTTTGTTTAGATTTCGGAGACCTTTTCTATTCAGCGATGTGGCCTTGTCGAGTACTCGTCTTGTATTCATCGTCACAAAAAGCCTTGAATAATAAGAAGCATCTAACAAGCCGTTTCCACAAACAGAATGAAATCATGTTTATCCAGTGAAGGCCATGACTTGTCTTTGAACTTTAAAGACAATTTTGGCACTGAACATACACTCATAATAACACAACAGCTTTAGAATTTCTTCAGACAGTAACACCGAACAAAGCAACGAGAGTTATTTAAAGTAAATGACATTCGTTTGCTCATCGCTTAAATACATCAGATCAGTCAGATCGAGCTCACCCAAAAAATGTGGTTTGGGTTGCGTTTAGGTATTTATTGTTGTTCTTAAATACTAAATCTCTCCCAGCGCATGTAATCTGAGACTTTCAGTGGACCACTTTCATGTAACATCTAATCTCAGCAGACTTTTATCTCCTCAGATGCTGGTTTGAAGGTCTCCGTTGAGCAGCGCAGCGTTATGCGTTTCCGTCATGACGTCGTTAACCATTCGAGTCCTGTCCTGTCGACTGTCGCTGCGCTCGATCTCATCCAAGCCGCCGACTCTTTTAAGACACAGGACGTTTTGGAAGCTCTTCTTGAAGTTGTCCGACAAGAAGGCGTAGAGGATGGGGTTGGCGCAGCTGTTGGCATAACCCAGCACCACCACGAAGTCAAAGGTGCTCTTCAGCACAGTTGTGGTGGGAACGGTTCCGGTCACAGAGGTCACGTTGAATACGTAGAAAGGTAACCAGCATAAGATGAACACAACTACTACGATAGACACCATACGGGTGACTTTCCGCTCAGAGCGCTTTCGTTTGGTGGAGCCGACTCGCATGCCGGAGGATTTCACCTTTATGACGATCAGCAGGTAGCACATGGAGATGACTATCAGTGGTAAGAAAAACCCCAAGAAGAAGGTGTAGAAGATGAAAGCGGTGTAGTAGGTGTTCTGTGGCTCCGGCCACAACATGGTACAAGTCCGGGCCTCGTTCCTTTTAGTGTTCACACCGCTGTAGATCATAATTGGCAGGTTAACCAGCAGAGAGACGCCCCACATGGCCAGACTGATGGTTTTGGCCATGCGCGGCTTTCGCCATTTGGTGGATTTGATCGGATGCACCACGGCCAAGTATCGATCGAAGCTCATGACCGTCAGAAAGAAGATGCTGGTGAACTGGTTCATGGAGTCCACGGTTAGGACGACGCGGCATATCGCCGATCCAAAGGGCCAGTGGAGCAGCGAGAGCTGAATGGCGATGAAAGGCAAGCTCAGCATGCACAGGACATCCGCCACGGCCAGGTTCAGAATGTAGATGTTCGTGACGGTCTTCATCTTGGCGTAGCGCAGGATGACGTAAATGACCAGGGCGTTCCCACAGAGCCCCACCGCGCAGACGACGAAGTACACAAACGTGATGACTGCCGAGCTGGTTTGGTCGAAGCCAGGGTGGGTGCTATTGTGAGGGTAAATCTCCAGGCCAAAGTCAGACTCGTTCCCGGGGAAGAAACTATCATTGAGCAGGCGGTCAGGGAGGGACATGTTGGAATTGTGCATAAACGTCCATTTCGTGTCCATTTTGGCAGTGTTCTGTAGTGTTTATTCACCGGGAAAAGGCTTATGAAGATAGAGTCTGCAGTTTAATGCGAAACCTGTGTGCATTGATAAAAACAAGGAAATATGAGTTAACAACCAAGCTTGTCATTTTGAAAACGTCACATCTACATCTGCCTTTTTTGTCTTGGTGGAAGTAAAACCTAATCAAAGATGTTTATACATAATAATTGTAGACTTGTTTTGGGTGTATTAATGGTAGAATGTAGCCCTGATTTCCACTTTAGAATGAACTAACTGAATTCAGACTCAGTGTTAATATGACAGTTTAATGCACGCCACAAAATTTTACAAATTTACATTTTAAACGTTATGTAATGTATAGTCTTAGAATTTATATGAGTGTTTTCACTTGGACAGTTCATGCATTTGAGACAAATACAAGTGTAAATGGTTGTTAACCTGCCCCAAATGGGTTTACGTCAGCACACAAAATTTTGGGAGTCCCACAACCCACAGCAATCATGGATAAGACACATGGATAGAGCAATCACGAATCTCAACCAATAACTGCTATATGGAGCATTCAACAGAAAATGTGAATTTTTCTGATGCGTTTGCATTGCGAGAGAACAGCAGACTAAGATAAGCACATACAAATAAAAGCAATTTGACATTTATATGGCCAAGTGAAAATGGAATGCATGAAGTGATTAAACATAAACAGCCCTTTTATCAAAACTGATTATGAATCCAAAGTCATGTGTTTTACTTGCAACTTTGAATAAACAAGGACTTTACCTTGTCTGTCTGGTTTCTACAGCTCATTGACTTTTGCCCTAGCAAATATTGGTTTAATTGATCTTTATTGAGCAAACAGCACAACTATTTGATCTCGCAGAGATCATCTAACAAACGATGTGCACCTAATTTTGCTGTAGGCTTACAGCTCATCCAACGCTCTTGTCTTTATATGAATGAATTAATATAAAAGTACTGCAGTGTTGTTCTGCCGTTTAGATTGCATCCAAATCGTGTCTGTCTCCATCCCACACAGCATCTTAAACTGAGAAAGAACAGCTCTACAGAAACCCAGCTGGGATCAAATCAAACCCTAGAGTTTCCTATACGCTTAAAAAGACTCTCAATTGATCAGTCCAGCTTAAATGTATTTAATCAAGCAATTAAAAAGATAATTAAACATCCCACTCTGTCTTTCTCTTTGTATATTGAATATATCCTGCGCTTTTCAGTCAGTAGCTACTCGACATAAATGATCAAATAATGGATTATTATAGAAAACAGGACACAAAATTAGTTACACAGCCACCTGACTAGATTGTTTTACCTAAAACGGCTATTAATAATTTGCATAATTATAGCGTATGCTTTTCATTTTCAAATAAAAAAGTTACATCTTAAATAATATGCTCACAACTACACGCCATGTCAATTAGTATGCTGCAACAATTTTAAACACTGCACTGATGTGTTTCATTCTAATTATTTACCTGTAGTTTTTGGGCACCTTTTGGAGATCCATTCCTGGAATATGACAGCTTCACATGCTTCCACGGATCACCATAATATAATAGTACCGCAAAACTGTGCGCTCAAGTGCGAAATCCAACTATACGACGCTCGCATTTGACGCCTCGAGAATAAACGACGCTCGCATTTGACGCCTCCTGATAAACTCGCGCGTGCGTCAGTTCGCCTCAGATAACAAACGATCGTTATTTCTGTAGAAAATAAACTAAAACATTTGTTAAGAGGCGTATGACGCACTTAAACTTTACAAAAAAATAAGATTCGAGTCATGAAAGCGAGATTTCGGGGGCAGCGGTCGAATTCCTTTGGTATTTTCAGTCAGAGATGAAAGCTGTCAGTGAGATCCTTGCGCTTCACGCGCTGCTTGATATATCCCGCTCCGCGCGCAGGACGCGTTCATCTGAACCACGTAGAAGGCTATATTCAGTTGTTTCTGCTGTGTGGTCTCGACAAGGATGCGGAAATATGGCAGGGGTCAACATAATTATTTATATGAATATGCTTAAAATTAGAATTGGGTAACATAAATGCATGAGGGAATAGATTCAGAAACGTTAAATGAGTCATATCATGAGAACTCGTATCTTCCCTATTCTCTGAGATTAAAGAGGTTGATATACACTGTTGTGAATGTAGCTACATTGTAACATCTGAGGGGCGCGTTGTAACTTGTAACATGACCATATGACAGCTTAAAATGTTATATGATCTAATGAAAAAAAAAAAAGCATTACAAGACAAACTAAAATATTTTGTCAATATAAAATTCTCTGAGATTAAAGAGGTTGATATACACTGTTGTGAATGTAGCTACATTGTAACATCTGAGGGGCGCGTTGTAACTTGTAACATGACCATATGACAGCTTAAAATGTTATATGATATAATGAAAAAAAAAAAAAAAGCATTACAAGACAAACTAAAATATTTTGTCAATAAAATTAAATAATTATTTATTTCAAATAAAATAATGGCGTTTTTTAAGAATTAAAAATATTCTGATTTTGGAGTTTGACAATGAACACATTGCAACCATGCTTGGGACGGCCCACATAAACAAGCCAAAATGCTTTAAAAAAAATTTGAAATAATAATTTCTGAACATTAAGCATCGACTGTCAGTCTTTATTCACCTGCTTCTCGAAGTTTCTCATAAAAATTCATTAAAGTAAATAGTGTAAATTACATCGCTTAGCTACAGCATTGTTTAATAATAACGGGGCACATTGTAACGCAGTGTTACAAGTTGCATCCATCTGCATTAAAACTGTTTAGTGTCTTCTGCTAGTTATCGAAGCATTAAAAAAGCAAATGAACAGATCGGAGATTAAAATAATAGCAGGTTTGTCTCATTTTAAATGAATAATAAAAACTGAGATGAAAAATTGACTTAAGCCAGAAATATAATTGTACTATGGTAAAATAAATGTTCAGCGAAATCTTCAAAAGATTTTTGAATTTGCGCACTTTTTTTTCTCTATATAGTGTTGATATGGTAACTAGTAAATACTGTAAATGTAGTTATGCTAGCATGTGTGGAAATATTTAAACCTTGTATTATGTTCCGGGTCAATTTGACCCATTTCGATTTTTGAGCTATATCGGAAATACTAGTTAACCTGTGATTTTATTCTAGACATTTTGTGACTTTTTCTCAGTTAGGGCCATGAACATGCATGCAAAGTGAGGATACACTGATGTGTTTTAAAGTGTGCACAAATAATTTCCTGATGATTTTGATGTTCGCGGGTCAATTTGACCCACGTTTGTTTTGTTCCAAGGCAACTGTACAGACCCAAATTAAATATATTTCTTGGGTATATGTTGTTATGTTGGTGTTTTACTACACTGGAAAGAGAAAAAAAAATAGCTTTTCCTCGCTATTTTCAGTACTGACAGAGACTTTCTCAGACACAGATGGTAAAAGTGAGCTATCATTTCTATCTGCAATGCATATTAAAAAATACTACCTATCATATTTTTTTCTTCGAGAAATTTTGTGACTTTTTCTCGTTTAGGGCCATGAACATGCATGTAAAGTGAGGATACACTGATGTGTTTTGAAATGTACACACATCATTTTATTACGATTTTGATGTCAGTTTGACCCACATTTGATTATAAAGCTAGGTTAAATAGTATTTCATATAACTTGAGAGAAGGTAGAAATGAGACCTTATTTTACAGTTTGTGTTTGACAAAGTTTTTTCAGATACACTGAAAAAAAAATGAATAGCTCATTTGTACCATCTGTGTCTGAGAATGTCTTTTTTCAGTACTGAAAATAGTGAGGAACAGCTCCATTTTCACCTTCTCAGGGTGGTAAAAAAACAACATAACCACATATACCCAAGAAATATATTGATTTTGGGTCTGTACAGTTGCCTTTCAACCAAAAAAAATATCTTAAATAGGTTAGAATGGCAAACCTGCATTTGTTCAAAGGTAGATGCACAGATAGAAAATAACGTCTCGAGGTTACGTATGTAACCATGGTTCCCCGAAGGAAACGAGGCACTGCGTCGAACGCTTTGGGATCGCCCCCGGCGAGACCCCGTAATGAAGCGTGTGTGAAATCAGTCCAATAGAGAAGCGAGACGTCACGAGCGGAGTGACGTGAGCAACCAGGAAGCATAAAGGCGCATCCGGCAAACGCACATGTTAGTTTCTGTGGAAGCAAGCGCCTGCAGGGATGCAGGGAGACGCAGCGTCTCGTTCCCTTCGGGGAACCATGGTTACATACGTAACCTCGAGACGTTCCCCTTCAGGAACTCGAGCTGCGTCGAACGATTTGGGAACGAGAATACTCACTGTGCCATACGAGCAAGTCCCTGTCTGATGTGTGTCTGGCGAGCACATCAAGACAAGAGAACTTGGGACCCCAGGGTTGGTGTCAGGTCCAGACTGTAAAACCGGACAAATGTGTGCGGAGAGGACCAGCCCGCAACAGCACAAATATCCTGGAGGGCCACGCCCACTGATAAGACCTTGGAGGCCGCCATACTCCGGGTCGAGTTCGCTCTGACTCTCATCGGTGACGGGGGATCTAACCTCTGTCTACAGTGTGCAGGACCCATTGTGAGACATTTGGCAGAAGCTTCTACGCTGTCAAAAAACACCTCTGGTGTCACTAGAGGAGCCACTTCGGTGCCCTGAAGCAGTTGGCCGGCAGGGAACGACCGACCTGACTGTTCTAGCGCGCTCATCGAGCTTTCCTGGGTGCGAGGTATTAGTGAAGCTCCCTGAGGGCACTGAGGAGGATCGGGGACCGTATACTGAGGTGTGTACCTCTCCTCCCCAGGGTCGGCTGCCCTCAGGGTCCCGACGGTGGAATTGTCAGGACTGCTTGGCCGAGGTCCTCTTGGACATAATAACGGTCGGATTCCTCTTCCTCCCTATCGTCCAGGTCTTTTAGCAGGTTAGCCTGGTATGCTTGCAGCACCGCCATAGTGTGCAGACACGCACCGGCCTGACCTGCCGCCACACAAGCTTTCCCAACCAAGCTGGATGTCAGTTTTACTGGCCTGGTGGGAAGCTTCAGGGCCTTCAAGGACGATGCTGAGGACGGAGATAGATAGCTCGCGAGCGTCTGCTCCACCGCCGGCATCACCCTATATCCCTTCTCATTAAACCCCGTGATGTTAGAGTAATTGGATACTGTAGGGCTGAAGAGTCGGGACGAATATGGTTTATCCCATGAAACTTGAAACGCCGTCCGCTCATCACAGATTTTGTTTTACACTTAGGCATTTTGAACTCACTTTCTATACAGAGTAATTCCTGACTGACTGAATGCTTTTTGCATACACAGAAACACATACACAGACACGCTCGCTGAAGAGCAGAAGCTAACATGTGCATTTGCCGGATGCGCCTTTATGCTTCCTGGTTGCTCACGTCACTCCGCTCGTGACGTCTCGCTTCTCTATTGGACTGATTTCACACACACTTCATTATGGGGTCTCGCCGGGGGCGTTCCCAAAGCGTGACTTGCAATTGTGAGTTTATATCACACAATTCTGAGAAAAAAAGTCAGAATTGTAGATAAAAATCACATTAATCTTTTTTCTTTTTCTTTTTTACTTGGTGGTGCATGGAAACAGGCTTCATACGTTCTTAATGACAGTTCCTCGGCTGGTACAGGACCCTGTGCAGCCTGGGGCCAGTTGCGTGAACAAAGTCACTATGTTGTGTCTTAAGAACTAGTTTGACCAACTATAGCAGTTAGTTAATCATTGTTTCTTTTCTGATTCAAATTGGGCCAGTCTACCTTTGTAGCTGATTAAAAAAAAAAAGTTATGACCAGTCTTGAAGAAAACAAATTAGATGACTAACTTTTTAAGACAAGTCTAAGCAGTTTATGCAACCGGCCCCTGGACTCTGCCATCTTTGCGCATGGGTACTCAGATCCAGGAACAGTCGTATGACAATCACTCATCAAGGACAGCAAAAAGGGTAAATCATGAACACAATAAAATATCTGAATGGGTGAAGCTGATTGACTGATTAGTCAAACAGACAAACACTTTGACAGTTCGCATTCACGAGAGAAGTGTGTTTCTTAAAGGTACAGTGGCATAACAACAGCCACACACACACACACACACACACACACACACACACATGTGCACACACGCACACACACACACACGCATGCACGCGCACACACACACATACACACACACTCGCACGCACACACACACACACACACACACACACACACACAGAAATCATAACTTTATAAGTTATAGCCTTATAAATGTATGATAGACCCCACAATCTTCTCTTTGACACTTGCAGGCAGTAGGGCTATGCAAATAAAATTGCTTGACAAAGAATGAAAATGGTTTCAAGTCAAGTAATTTTGAACAGAAATTCAGGCTGCGTGAATACTGAGATTAGTTATAGTATCTTCCGTTTTAACAGAACTGAAATTGTTAATTCTAACAGAAGAGAAGTGGTGAACACACCAGTGGGCCTTCACCTCTGACAGCACTTAGTCAACAAGAGCATAAAACTGAGAATATATGGGGTTAAAGGTCAATGGCAGATAAGTCATGAAAAGCCTTGATGAAAGGTAAACTGTGGCAATGACAATAAACAGACGCAGCTTGAATAAAGGGTAAAATAAGTCAAAATGATGAACGATTTAACTGAAATGTGTATGGAAACAGAAAGTATCCAGTATATCTGATAAGTGTTTGAAATGGTGAGCCATTTATTTTCAAACTTTGGGTATCAAAGTGTTATGAAGCTCTAACCAAATGGATATTTGCATTGCTGTTTTAAATGAAATTCAGGTTTCAAGAAAAGGGCAACAGTGAGAGGAAATCCATTGTTTTCAAGCTGACAAATTAGCAATGGGAAGATCTGACAGGGTTGTTAGGACGGCATGTGGTTGAAAGAGAGAGGATTATGCATTAGTGATGAGAAAGCAAAGCATTTCCGTGTTTCTTTAACTCTGGGCACTTTTATGTCCCAGTTGCTGATTTTTATTAAAACAGATTTCAACTTTTTCATTTTGTTTCATTAAAACTGTATTGGAAACTTTTTACCATGCCTTCGTCATTTATTTTTTATACTTTTCAAATTGCATTTATATATTTGAATGTTTTAGCTTATCCCAGGCAAACATTTATCAATCTGAAATGTGTAAATGTAAATTTTGTTGAATTATTTAAAGTGCCCCTATTATGGATTTTTGAAAATGGCCTTTCATGCAGTGTGTAACGCAGCTCTACGTGAATGAAAAAACATCCTGCAAAGTTTTAAATCTGAAAGTGCACCGTGTATAAAGTTATTGTCTCTCAAAAGAAAGAGTCGACTGAATCATTGAAACGAGTCGTTTTTAAAACGAATCCCATGTTGACGACAACATGAAACATTTGCATATTGCCCGCCCACTTGGTCTTTTCGTGTTGGTCTGAATGAAAATGCAAATTCATTCTTTGCAACTAGGTGCCGCTTTTGTAGCGTTTTAAGGCTTTTGTAGCATTAAAAACAGTGGTTTTCCTGGTAACGCTGTACACAAAGCAGCACTGCGCTCACAAACACTGCTTTTTCAGGCATTACAGGCAAGATGCCATGAAAATGAGACCAATCCCCACAGATTAGTGTCACGCAAAGGAGGGGTTTGGAAAAATGAATCGCTAAACGAATTGTTTGGGAGTCTTTGAGCAAATAAGGTAAAAATAAATGCATATTATAAGACAACGAAAGAGTTTTGTGACCTTGCATGCATGTCAACCTGTTGTTGGGGACTCCCAAAACCAAAATATGAACCTTTCATTACCCATAATAGGTGCACTTTAAATGATGTGAAATATTAGAATATTAGTAGTTTTTATTTAAGATACATAAAATGTTAAAATTTTATTCCAATTAATGCCATTTTATTCCAAAAATGTCCGTATCGCGCCTGTTTACATAGAAAAACAGTTTGAAAGCAGTGCAGCCGGGTCTATCATGACTTTATTCACTGATAAGTAAACCTAATGAGACATTATTTGTTAAGTGAAACATGTTTAATCTTCAAATAACAAGCTCTGGACACTAGGCTAATCGGAAAACTGCATCGCAACGCCACTGGATCAATTAAAACGAGTGAGCGTTAATTTAACATTTCCATTGTTCACAATGTATGTAAGTATAAAAGCTAAATAGCCTACATCCTTCCTTAGCTTTTTAAGAACATGTTTGATTGTCAGAGAGTCGTTAAGAAATCGGTTTGAGTCACATCAGCTTTTTATTGTCAATTTGTTGTTTAGAAATAAGGCCAAATAGAAGATGAATGCAAAATGAGGCAGTTTGTTACTTGTGTAGTTTTAATAAACTGCATATGGCTCTTGAATAAGTGCCTCGGGATAACTAAACTATTCATTATTTTCCTGATATGTCGCAAACCTATACATTATAGGCCTGCACCGGACATGTGATGCCCAAGGGTCCAATTAAGAGCTTTTGTCAGTGCATGCACAGTGATAACTACTGATGATAGATGATTATAGTCAAATAGCCAAGCTAGGAGTTTAAAAGGATGTTTTCTAAGGCGCAAAGCCGAAGGTTGGGGAACGATAAATGAAACCTTTTACACAGTCCAGGTCATCAGTGACAGACAAGTGACGGCTGAACTAGCGGTTTTGTTGTTTAAAAATGGTCAAATGTAGTGTTAACTAGAGTATGTTGAACTATCAACTGGATATATAATGGAAGGGTTAAAGTGAAACGTTTCTGGACAGGAATGACACAAAAATACAGAACCAGGACTGTGAATCAAATTAAATTTGTCAACATGCATTTAAATTAGAGTTGCTAATATGCATAATTTTAGAATTTGTTTTATTCTAGAAGGAGTTTTACATAATATGTGTATTATATTTGCTATATTTTTATGTCATGCGAGTTATTTCATTTGTATTTCATATTTTTAATACTGATTCGGAGTTAGTAATTTTCTGTTTAGATGCTTATGACACAATATAGATGCTGCCCTTTGGTCAGAGTAATGAGGGACGTGATCCCATAACCTCCTGAGACATGTTATTTAAAATTGTTTTGGTACATAATGTGCGTGAGAGCTATTGCTAACCTTCTAATTTTATATCTACGTTTTTTTTTGTGTGTGTGGAAGATTTGATGAGCTTAGATTGCGTCTGTTTTATGTCAGAGGTATACAATTTTGACAATCGTAATGAAAACAAATTCGTCATGGAGCCATGGGATACACGTCTTTGACATTTGTACATGGGAATGAAGCATTTTAAGTGTTCTAAGTATACTGTCTCCCACCAAGTCCTGTCTAATAGATGTATGCATATTTATTTATTTTTAACAGGATGACAGGCAACAATGGTCATTTTAAGAAAAGTGTGAGTATGCATTTATGCATGTATACATGTTTGTACCCTTATTTTGATGAGAAAAGTTTTATGCTATACCAAGTTCCCCTTTAGTCATGAATACTGAATAAGGAAAGGTATGTTATAGGCATGTATTGCACCTTGACTGCCTATAAAACTGCTGCAAAAACAACACGTTTATAACATTTCAAATGTGGGCCAGATGTGAGACAAAGAAGTGTTGTGGACCATTTTCTTAAGCATTTCTCAGTTGCAAGCCTTCAAGCTGTCAAAATATAAAAACAAATCTGAGTCAAACTAAAAGTAGATGATAGATTTGTTTTTTATCTGCAAGAGGTTATACATTTCTACATTTGAAGCAGAAACTGCTCAAATTGAATGCACGTTTGTTTCTCCTTAAACTTTAATCTGAAAACTTGTTCTTTTGAGGAACTTCAACTTCCCCTAAAAACGTTTGAAAAGAGGTACTCAGAGATTCATAAATGTTTTAATAATTAATTCCTCTTACTTGAAGAAATAGAATTAAACACTTTGTCGTTAGCTGTGAATTTTAATGTGTATGAACAATGATAAGTCACATATGTAGAAAGTA
>NW_015548217.1:773237-788005 GCF_001515605.1 Sinocyclocheilus anshuiensis | reverse complement strand
CCCCCCCCAAAAAAAAAATGTTTTGGATGATTATATGGGAATATTCTATACATGCAATAAAGTAAAATATTGGCATCAAAGCAGAAGCATAAAATAGTTTCTAATCATTTCAGAATCATCAGTTCAGAATATATTATCAAAAAGTTACAAAGCATAATTACTTTAAAGTAGTGATGTCAAACGATTAATCGCGATTAATCACATCCAAAATAAACGTTTTTGTTTATAATATATGTGTGTATACTGTGTATATTTATGATGTATATATACATACAAACACATGCATGTATATATTTAAGAAAAAGATGTTATGTTTACATATTAAATATATTTATATATGAGAATATGAATATATAAATGTATAAACGTGTAAATATTTTCAAAATATATACTGTATGTGTGTGTGTGTATTTATATTATATACATAATAAATATTCACAGTACACATACATATATAATGTAAACAAAAACGTTTATTTTCGCGATTAATCGCGATTAATCATTTGACAGCACTACTTCAAAGCAAAGAAAAAAGCAACCCCCTCCCCCCCAAAAAGTAGCAAAATATATATACATAAAAAATCAAATAACATATATTAAAAAATCAAATAAAAATATACATTACCCTGTGTAGATTATATAATAAAACATGGTTATTTAAACAAATGTTGGCCATTAACATCATATTTATCAACTGTTTTCAAACAAATTCACAGCCACATTCCTTTTTCATGTGTCATTCAGAAACAGTCACACAAAAGTCCTCAAATATTTGGTCCAAGCTGGATGCCATGACAACCATGACATCATCCCGAAGTCCACAATCAGTTTGACAGCACTTGTACAGGAGGGCAGAAATTGCATAATCATCCTTACAACACGGCCCTTCCTTTGCACGGAAGCCAAGCAACTTTGCCTTTGTGGTGAAATAACATTGCTGCAGCAAAGTGTGAGTTATCGACTTCCACTCGCCACTTATCACGCCTCAGTCTGCTCATGTCTTTTTCTCTATTGCACAGAAGCAAATGCAGTCTCAGAGACTGTACTACAAAAATGTGGCGAGCAAAGCTTGTCTGTTTATGCATTGCAGCACAAACCCTTCTAAATATTTAAAACAAAGACATACTAAGCTAGCATGCTTTGTACGTTGGTGTCATGCAAAACAAAGCCCTCGGTGTCTCTGTCGCAGTGAGTCCGTGAGCTCTTGTGAGAGCAAAGTAGGGCGTGGAAATGCCTTCGAAAGGTTTCCGACAAACATGCGTACAGTATTGGATTGGCACAGCTCCACGAGTACGACAGCAGCACCACAAACTCAAAGCCACGCGTGAAATCGAGCACCAGGTCTATTCGGTGCAGGGAGCAAAAGTTGAAGACGTAGAACGGCAGCCAGCAGATGCCAAACACCAAAACAACCGCCACTACCATCTTAGTAACCTTTTTCTCAAACCTGTGACTTTCCATTGAAGACGTTTGCTGTCTGGTGTTTATCAGAGTCACTAGAAGTGCTGTGTAAAACACAATCATTACGGTGAACGGCAAGGCGAAGCCCAGTATGAATGTGTAGCTAAGAAAGGCCAACCACCAGGTGTCAGATGCAACATGAGGGTCAACGGTGCACAAACCATAGTTGGCAGAAAAGTGAATAGCCATTGGAAGCACTGGAAACAGAGAGATAAACCACATTAATGTGGCGATGATCTTCGCCCGTCGCGGCGTCCGCCAGCGAGCGAAGCGCAGCGGGTCTACCAGAGCCATATAGCGATCAACACTCATCACCGTCAAGCAGAACACACTTGTGAACTGATTGATGCCATCCAGAACCATAACCAGCTTACAAACAGCATCTCCGAAGATCCACTGGTCCTGGAAGTTTTGGATGGCGATGAACGGGAGTCCCACCATGAAGAGTCCATCCGCCAAAGCCAAGTTGAAAATGTAGACGGTGGTCGCCGAAGACATTTTGTCCAGTTTCAGAATGGCGACGATGACCAGCGAGTTCCCGGCCAATCCCACGATGCACACGGCCAGGTACAAGACGGCCATGGTGACGCTGAAAGCATCGAAGTCCTCCCTAATGTAGACGTTGTTTATCGCAGCGCTGTCCAGATCTACGATCGACACGTTGTCGTAAAACATTCCCAAAGGTTTCGAGGTTTCCATTTCTGGTCAGAAACGGTTTGTAGTTCTTGGAGGAGAAGATCAGATGTATTAGATCTTGATGAAATTTAAAAAATGGTTTGTGTAGTCGTTGCAGGAGAAGTTCAAATGTAATAGATCTTGACAAAATCTCTGGTCAAAAATGGTTTGGAGTCCTTGCAGGAGAAGTTTTAATTAAATATTGTAACTTGCTGAAATTTCTGGAAAAATATGGTTTGTAATCCTTGCAGAAGTTCAAATGTATTTGAACTTGCCAAAATTTCTGGAAGAAAATGGTTTGTAGTCCTTGCAGAAGTTCAGTCGTATTAGAACTTGACTAATGTTCTGGTCAAAAACAGTTTGTAGTCCTTGCAGTCCTTGCAAGTTCACATGTATCAGATCTTGCCAAAAATTATTCTTGATCTCCACAGGTTTGCATCCACCTTGTCCTTGAAGCTGGTTTATTTTCACATCTCAAGAACTTCCCCAGTTGGTCTTTGAAGATATTTCAGCTTAAGCTTGGAGGAAAAACAAGCTTCACCCAAAAGTCCTGATTGGTAGGATATTTGTTGAAAGATCTAGACTCCAAAGCAGAAATCTAGTGGGTGTTTGACCCTCCTAGTGAGATCTTATATATCCCCCCAGCAGCGCCCAGTGTGTGTGTGTGTGTGTGTCTAAAGTCATCCGTTGACTCCGATAAACTGCGCCGGCTCGTTCCAATCCGCCGTTAAGAGGTTTCCAGGGTGCCATCTGTTACAATACTTTTGTTTTCATAACTAAACACCCTTGTCAGAAGGTCCATCCAGCCTCTTTCTTTCACACTCCCTTGCTCTCATTTTCCTCCTTCTCTCCACCCCTCTGTTTCCTCCCTTTCCTCGCAGTTCAGTGGGGGGTCAATCTGAGCCGATCAACCCCCAACCTCCCCTCTGGGCCACCCACTTTCCAAATACGTCCCCAAAGGATGAGTGATGAATCTGGCCTGTCTCCCTCTGCTTGTTTTAATGTGCTGCGTTCCCCCCTTCAGTGTTTATATTTCTCGCCGATTGTTTGTGAGTGAATCATTTATCACGCGCAAGGCCTCGGTGGGTAGAAGCGGTTGCAGATAAAAGGGCAAGAGTAATGAGCGATCACCTTAGTCCTGTTCCTCCTCTGACACGCATAGTTGGAATGCCGCAATTCTCACAGTGAGCTTCCCAGGATAACAGTAACTGAGGGAGGTAATGCTTATATAGTGGGCTATATACTCACCACCTCACTGACATGCACAGTATGTCTTTATGCAATATGCAGATTGTTTTGGAGATTTTCGCTCTACTCCCAATTCCATGAAATCATTCCTAGAATTTGGAACTTTCCATTGGCATGTTACTGTAAACGTGGAAATGCTTTGAGCTTATTTAGAGGTTTAAAGGGCCTCGGGTGACTTGAGGACAGGTATCCAGAGCTCTCCAATAAATCAGTCGGCATTTGGTTTCACTGTTCTGGGCTTGAGTTTTCTTGTATCTCTTAACAAGGAACATACCGGTTTTACAAATAGCATGCTTTGGTTTCTAAGAATTGTAACTATTTGGGAAAGAAGAACTAGGATATGTTTCAAAATGTTCTGAAACGTTCCCTCCAAAAACCTTTTAATGCGTGTTCCTGGTCTCATCTGTGCATCTCTTTGTTCCTTTGTCTTTCATTTGCATGTGTCTTTAATTAGTTCCATTATTTCTGTTTTCAGTTTTACTGAAATTATTCCCCTTTTATCTTTCATCTCTGTTCTCTGATCTCATTTCTTATGGCTTATCGTTCATCTTAAGCCGAATTACAAATCTCAAATGCACATGGCCTCAGTGAATCACCTGTGAAGTTCAGTGATGCTTTATTTTTTTCCCATTTTTACAATTTTTCTGGTAACAGTTCCTAAAGAGAAATCCAGTATAATCTATCTGCCACAATAAAAATAATATAGTCATGTTCTATGTGACGGAAGTCATTTTAATATTTCAGTTTGTGGTCCCCTGCTATTTTACAAACTTCAAACTTCAACGAACAGCCCTGATTCTCAAAGACGAACATACATCAGATATGCTTAGTGTCATGAAAGAAACCACAGTCTGCTCACCGTAAAGGAGACAAGAAGCAGCACAGGATACATAACCAGATGCATTTCTAAGAAAGCTGTCGTTATCAAACAAGACATTAGAGCAAATAAATGAGAAAAGAGATGAGAGATAAAATGAGAGAGCAAATATAAAGGAGCTAATTAAAGAACACACATGAGAAAAATAAAAAGGTAAAGGACTAGAGATTAGAAAAGGTTGATTAGAGAAATAATGCAATATAAAAAGTATTACATTTTATAATTGTATCATTGATGGGATTGGAATATAATTTGAACGGGGTTCAAACTCAGGCCACTTGAATATAAAGCAGCGTGAAAGTATCAGAGCACATGCTATTACGTATACAGAATAATACAGTCAGGGGCGCAGGGAATAATTAAAAAAATTATTAAATTAAAATTCATAAAATTAAAAATAATAATTCAATAATTGTATTATTGTTTAATTTTATTTATAATAATTGTATTTATTACTCTGTTCTTCATATTATTATTATTCTGTATAGACTACACTGAACATTTTTTTTTTTTTACTTTTAAACAATGTTCACTCAGAAATTGCTACTAGTGAAAAGACTGAAATAGTGTTTTATTACAAAACGTACTCAAGTAATCTTTGTTTTATTACAGAATCGATTTTTTAATGTTATTATTATGTTTTACAGTATATACAGCAGCAGGTCACCATATCAAGAAGTACATTATATTTATAACTTTATGTATTTATAATTATTAATTTTTTCCCCAAAAGGTTAACGCATTATTTTCTCCTAATAAGTTTCCAAATGCTTCCAGAATAATCTTGCATGGAGAAAAAGATATAACTAGTGAAGTTTCTTTCTAATCTATTAAAGTTCACAGCATTCTTCATGCGCTAACCTGTTGGAACGTAGCTGACGTGGTCCCTTTAAAACTCCGGTGCGTGTGAAACGAACCAATAGGAGCTCGAGGGGGGCGGGACTTCGGCCGTAACACAGACACGTGTACACAGGGAAGCAGGAAGTGAAGCTGTTCAGTTGGTGTCTGTAAACAAACAGTAAGTACTAACTTATTCAGTAGTAAGTTGTGTATTCCGCGGCAGTAAAATGAATGAAATCAAGCGTAAAAAAGCACAAATCTGTTAGCGACGCGTTTATTTTGTGTTTCTGAAATACTGGAATGTTTAAATGCAACAGAAATTGACGATGGTCAAACTTTGCAGGAGTCTTTCACTCTGTTATTTCATAAAATAGCGCTGCATTTTCTTTATTTGATCATTTATGAGTGATTCAACTGCTATTAAACACTGTTTCGATAGGAAGGAACTGCAGTGCTAGTTAATACGTTTAATTGTTTGATTAAATGCATAATGACAGATGTTGCACTCACTCAGAACTGACAGATATATCTAGTTCACGTATATTGTGACCCTGGAGTACAAAACCAGTTATAAGGGTACATTTTTGGAAATTGTGATTTATGCATCATCTGAAAGCTGAATAAATAATCTTTCCATTGATGTATGGTTTGTTAGGACAATATTTGGCTGAGATACAACTATTTGAAAATCTGGAATCTGAGGGTGCAAAAAAAAAAAATCTAAATATTGAGAAAATCATCTTTAAAGTTGATCAAATTAAGTTCTTAGCAATGCATATTACTAATCAAAAATTAAGTTTTGATATATTTACGGTAGGAAATGTACAAAATATCTTCATGGAACATGATCTTTACTTAATATCCTAATGATTTTTGGCATAAAAGAAAAATTTATAATTTTGACCCATACAATGTATTGTTGGCTATTGCTACAAATATACCCCAGCGACTTAAGACTGCTTTTGTGCTCCAGGGTCGCAAATGTGGCAGAGATTAAACAGTAATTCTGAACTATATACTGTATGGTGAGCTTGTCATTAAGTGAACCACCTGTAAATAAACATAATGGTTTTAATGCACAGAGCTCAGTGTTTGCAGATATCCTGGATAAACAGGATTTGGTTCACACACACGTCTGTGTGAGGAATAAAGTGTGTTTGATTTGCACAGGCACCATGATTGCAGGCGTCAGTCCTGTGCTTCAGGCCCTGCTGGGGACCCTGTTCACCTGGGGCCTCACCGCAGCTGGAGCTGCTCTCGTCTTCGTCTTCTCCAGCAGACAGGTGAGACGGGTTACTTCAACTGATTTACATCAGTCAGGGTTTCAATATAAAGGGATAGTCATTCTGTCATTATATGCATCATGCGCACAGAAGAAGATATTATGAAGAATGCATGTGACTCTTTTCCATATAATGAAAGTTAAAGGGATAGTTGCTGGTAGACTTGCATAGTATTTATTTTCCACACTATAAAAGTTAATGGGTACCAGAAATTGTTTTGTTACCCACATTCAGAAGAAACAGATTTAGAACATGCAGGGGATTTAAATGATGACTTCATACATTTTTGGTGAATGTACCCTTTAATGGGGAAATTTTAGTTCATATTTCTTCAAGTAAAATAGGTTTGGCTTAACATTAAGTAATGAAAATATATATTATTTAAAAAAAAACTTTTGTTCTTCTTAATTTTATAATTTCATATTTTTTATAATTTTTATTTTTATAAGAGTCAAGGGGAATAAAACGTGTGAAGATTTGAGTGTATAACTGTAATTTTAATAGTAAACAACTATAAAAATGCGGTGGTAAAAACTTGGTTAAGAAAGTTCTCTAACTATATACAGTAAAAAATGTGATCTAACAGGATATTTCATGTAATTTTAGAGTAAAATACTGTTAAATGTAAGATTTTTGGAAGTGAAAAAGAATGTTACCTTATAATTTACAGTAAAAAACTGTCAAAGCTCACATTTGATGTTGTTTAAAAAAAATAAAAAAAATAATGAAATTATGCTTTTTCTTAGTTTGTGGATAACAGTTATGTGCTTTAGGATTTAATTTAACATATTATGTTGTTAAATGAATGTTTATTGCATTATTTTAGTGTTTTGTATTTCACTAGGTCATAAGGTTGGTTTATTAACATTATATAGTTAAAGCTGCAGTCCGTAAGTTTAATTATTCCAGCTGCTGTGAGAAAAGGCTATAAACGATCCGTCACCTGCAGGATCCTCACATGCGATAGCCTAGTAGCCATGACAACTTCTTTATGTTTACAGACGTGACGAATTTCCCGCGAAAACCTACCCGTAGCACTCAAATTAGAAAACATTATTATAAGCTAACCGTTGTGAATAGGGCTAAAGTAAGGCGATAGTTTTGAACACTGGCTGGTTATGTACTTGCTCAAATATTGATTTCGGATCATTTTTAACCAAAAAAAGTTACGGACTGCAGCTTTAATAAAATATACAAGTTTTACTGTAAATTTAAGTTCAGTCTGTAAAACCTAAACTGTTGGTGCTGTATTGTTATGGAAAATTTCTGGCAACCACAGTTTTTTTTTTTAATTGTGTTGTTGTTGATTTTACAGTAAATCTTTTTTTTCCTCACAGAAGCGCGTCTTGGATGGCAGTCTGGGATTTGCTGCAGGGGTAAGAAACCCTCAACCCTATTTTTTACTTTCCTTCTTTGCTTTACATGTCTATAATTTCTTCCCCTTTTTGCCATACATTCTCATGGTGTGCTTGCATCACATCTCTTTCTCTTTACACAATGAAATATTCATTCAGTGAGGGCAGGCAGGAGCACGTTATGCGCTCTGTTGTTCAGGAAAACTGTCAGTAAGGCTAAAAAAAAAGAATAATGTTTTTTTGTTGTTGTTGTTTTTAAAAAAAATCTGTGACCCAGAGTTAATTACACTGTTCAGTTTTGATTATCTGCAGTGTTTGAATGCAACACCAGGTTTGCCGAATCCTTATCAAATGTTCAGAAACATCAGTTCCCCTTTTGTAGTCGCCTGAAGGGCTGTGAAAAATTGTCTTGCATTGAAGACGGAAAAATATCATTTCCATGATATCAAATATGCATGTTTTGTAGATTGGAATTGAAAATCCAGCAAACTAATAAATGGTTTAAATGTTTTTTTTTCAGCCCCCATGTTCTAGACATTTGAGTCATTATAAGTTCGTACATAATGAGAACTTATATAATGATACTCAATCCTCAGTCGTCTAGCATAATTTTATTGCTCTGCTCGGGGTGCAGAGATCGACAGTGTTTCAACATTTAAATATGTTTGTACTTGACGACAGTTTACCTTTTAAAGAGCATACTGAGCTACAAAACTGAATAAGAATGATATTTTTTTGGTTGCTAATTAGAAACGAGTTGCTCCTACTTTTCTAGACTTCCGTGACATTTTATACAGCTATGCTGGTGTTTGATCTTGGCAGATGCTTCATAGTTTACCATGGTGTGATTAAAGTAATTACTGTATGTAGCTCGTTGTAATCTGTATGCAGATGTTAAATGGCTCTCTCTTGGCAGTTTCATTGGCTCAACTTTGTAAAATCAGTTTCTTGCTTTCATATTTTGCAGGTTATGCTAATATTCAATCAAATTCGTATTAGAGCCTAGTCTACTTTCAGTTAATAGATTGTGTGTTCTGGTCCCAAATATGATGACTGAGTTTGGAAAGAAGGCTTTTGCTTCTTCGTAGAATAATCTTTATAAAATGTTGGAATTTAAAGACCTTCTACCTTTAAGTACTGTAAAGTCAAACACTTTAAATTTCTACTTTGGCATGTGCCAGTGTTGTTTATTTATTTATACGGTAATATATATATATTATATATATCTGTGTCAGTCTGTGTCTGTGTCTGTGTCTGTGTCTGAGTCTGAGTCTGAGTCTGAGTCAGTGTCAGTGTCAGTGTCAGTGTCAGTGTCAGTGTCAGTGTCTGTGTCTGTGTCTGTGTCTGTGTCAGTCTGAGTCTGAGTCTGAATCTGAGTCTGTGTCTGTGTCTGTGTCTGTGTCAGTCTGTGTCTGTGTCAGTCTGTGTCTGTGTCAGTCTGAGTCTGTGTCTGAGTCTGTGTCTGAGTCTGTGTCTGAGTCTGGTACTATATATAGAATACAGTATATACATAAACAGAATATACTGTATATACATAAACACATTTTTTGCAATGATCATATTCATATATATATATATATATATAATTTTCTGGATTATGTTAAAACCTGATGTAATATGGACACCAGAAATTAATACATTTATATTTTTAATTGTCATTTTTGGTTGGTTATCTATTATATTTCTTAGAATAAACTAAGAAATTGATTGAAACAATGGACCCTATGTGAAAACGTGTGCAATGTGCAATTACATGCTTTTATTATTTATGGGCATATGATCGGGATTATTATTTTTACAGGACTTAAAATAGGGAAAATTGAATTTGGCCATTATAAACTATATGTGAACAAATCGCAGCTGCACTCGCTCTTCATCTGTTTACACAGACAGTTATTATACACAAATTTTCACATCTGTGTGACAAGTAAGGCATAGTCATTCTGTATCGTGTGTGTGCTAATGCGGTTATGTTCTTGTGAATGACATGATTTGAAAGCTTCGTTGCGTAAAAGACATCAGAGTGGGTTTTGAGGTTGCGATTTCTTTCTTAGTTTTTGTCTGGTTTCTGTTAATGTTTTCTCTTTATGAAGCAAAGCACTGATAGTCTGAATGATTCATTATTGGTTTTTCATTGGTGTATTTCATTTGTATTCTCATTCATTTGTGTTCAGTTTCAGATCTATTCATGTGTTGCTCACAGAGTCGAGGGAAACTGCTAGAGTTTCTCTGTTCGTTTCATTAACATGAAAACCTGTATGCGTCATTCAATGACATATTATTTGGAAATTTGCAATCCTACAATTCTGCAATCTGCTGGTGAGCTTTAGTGTTTCCTCTGGACCTTGGAGTGAAGTCTCTTTATTTTCTTTCAGTTTGTTGTGTCTGGCAGGTTTCCTTCTCAACGTTCCGAGGGTTTTTGTGGTGATGCAACATTTTTGTGAAACTCATATTTGACTCTGTATTTTAATATACACGCTCTAATATGATTACTTGGTTTGTTGTGGTGGAGGGGATGGAGTGGCTGCATGCCGGTTTATTATTAAATAAGCTATTTTACAGTGGAATGTCAAAAACATAAACTTAAAATTCAACAGCAATATTTGGATTGAAATGTTAACTATCCATTGATTTAAAAACATTATTAAATAAAATTTGTTTTTATTTAATGAAGGTCTTATTTATTTATTAAATAATTTATTTATTAAATACATTTATTTATGTATGTAGTACATTTCTGTATTAATTAAAGCTTTTATTTCTTTATTTGATCAATTTATTTCTTTATTTTAATTTTAATTAATACTTTTTTATTTATTTAACCTTTTATTTGTTTATTAAGTGTATTTATTTGTATTCATTAATTTATGTATTTTTTATTTAGTGTTTACATCTTATTAAAGATTTAATTTATTTAATTATTAAATAAATGTATTTACATATTCAATTCATTTAGTAATTTATTTTTTACATTCATTCATTCAATGCATTTTATTTTATTTATTTATTTGATGCATTATTTATTCAATATATTTATGTATTTCTTTATCAGTTAAAGCTTTTATTTCTTGTTGTTCACTACATTTATTTATTTACTCCTTCATTCATTCCAAATATAAAATGAGTGTTTTCAATGTTACCATGTTGTTATTATTACGTTATTACTCCATGTGTCCCCTTTTTTTTTTTCAAATTACATATAAACCACATCCAAAAAACAAAACACACACACACAGACACACAGACACACACACACACACACACACACACATCAGTGATCAGCTTCAAACAGAATAATTGAGTGTGAGAGGAAACACAACAGCACATCTACTGACAGTGTGTTAAGATGAGGACAGAAAGTGTCTCCACCTGAAGGAAGGCTAATTAATGAGTTTTCCTTCATACTGCAACACAGAAAAGGGGTTTTCAAGAAGGATTAAATGTTCCTTGAGCTGCTGAAAAGTAATTAGGCTTTAGCTGTGGCTCCATAATTGGACTGCAGTAACACTGACCTAAAAGTACTTCACAGTCACTCTGAGTGCAGGATGAGACGTGACCAAAGAACAAACATATCTTTGTTTTATACTGTAGATCGGAATGAGCTGTGATTCAACAACATTGGTCCACAGCTATTAATTTATGTAAAATCTTGTGCATACAGTGTCTTGAGTAAACCTCTTCGCTGTAAAACATGATATCATCAGTAAGTCATGGCAGCTTTTGTTTTTACATGAACTCATCAAAATTAGTTGAGCAATTTCAACTTTTTATATGAAGTTTTTCCCAAATTTGATTAAATTAATTTTTTAGGAGAATTAGATTTTTTTGTAATAACTGTCATGTGGTGATACCATGCAGACAAAAAAGGAAATATAATGAAATGTAATGATATTTATGAATAATAATTACATATTTTTTTATTTGTTAATTTATTTTATTTTATTTTATTTTAATTTTATTTTAATTTTAGTATTTTATTTTAATTTTTTTGTTATGTGCTTTTGTAATTTTTATACGTTTTTATTTTATTTAAATTTTTTATTTATTTTTAAATATTACTATTCAGGTTTAATCTATTTTTATTTCAGTTATTATGTACTGTATAGTAGGCTTAACGTGGTATTACATATGATTTTAATTTTAGTATTTTAGTTTTTTCTTATTTTGTTATGTGCTTTTGCCATTTTTTTTTTAAATATTACTGTTTAGGTTTAAACTCTGTGTCCATTCATTGCATTTTAAATACATTTGCTCTATTAAAAAAAAGTAATGTTTTAATTTTTTATATAAAAATACATGGTGAATAATTTATAGGTAAATTAATTAATAATTCATTAAAATAACTAATAAAAATATTATTGGACAGAAGATGGTACAAATTGATATGCTTGTTGTCTCTGGTCTGTTTTGAGCACCAGGATCACGAGTGTGACCCTAAAATTAAGAATACAGCGTCTTAACTTACACTTGGGTCAATCTTTGGATAATTCTGGAAAATATGAGAAAACTAGTGAAAGCACAAGTTGACCTTTATCTCCTGTGGGCAGCCGTGCATCATTCCTCGGTTTCTGAGACTGAGTCTCGAGATCTCTGTGAATCGATCGGACTCTGAGTCTCTGTTCAGTCACAGCGTCAGTAATTAGCTATTAACTGAGCAGGTTATTACGCTAAGACGTTATTACGCCGTCTTCTGCTCAGGCAAACGGCTTCCTCCTATGGAAAGATGTGCACAAGAAAATGAAATAACTAACCCCTTTCCAAGAGAAAATAAATAACACCCCTCCTAGAAAACCTCAGTGTTTAATTGACCTGAAATGCGCAGTGAAGTTGGCTTCATTATTCTTAATGGTGGCAGAGAATAGACTGTCATTATAGAAGAAGTCCTGCATTAACCTTAATAACAGCTTTGCCCTCAAAGGCAACAAAACAGATGCCAAATGGAGCAGGACATGGAGGTTTTCCACAAGACATAATAATAACAATAACAATAATCATAAAGTGCCGCTCTGGCCGCTAAAGACATATAGGTGTAATTTCCAGAGATAGGTTGCAGCTTGTTCATAAGCTTTACCTTTTATGTAGGGATTTTGATCAGCCTTAGACTATTATTAATTTTAGTCTAGTAATGTACACTAAAAAAATCACTCAGAAATTGCTACAAAATGTAACAATTATTTATAAAGAAACTGCAAGAAACACATTGAATTAAACATTAAATTTTGAAGTAGAAAGACTGAAATAGTATTTTATTATATGCTTCAATAATCTTTGTTTTATTTATAACTGCTAAAAAGTTTTAAGGCTGCACGATTCATCAAAATAAAACCCAAATCACCATCATATTCCTCCAAAATATTTAAACTGCACTATATCCTATCGTTTGAAAATTAAGAAATTAAGGCAGCAATAAATATTACTATTGTAATTTTACTTTTGTATTGCAAAATACTTTTTTTCTTAATACTTGATTGTTTTTTAATCCACGGTGAAATATTCCAATATTTCTTCTGTTGTTTCATATTTTTATTTAGTAGTACTAACAACAACAATTATAAATAATAATAAATATTATTATTTTACAGTAATTTTGGTGTATAATCACAGATTTGCTTGATGTACCACTAATGCTAAAACATTCACAAACTTAAATTATTTTGATTGTTTTTCCTTTCAAAAATGTTAATAATGTTAATAATCTGATGGACCAGGTAGTAAATTTTCCATTTTTAATCCATCAGTAAAATTGCATTTGTATTTGTAATGCGACATTTTACGTGATGCGTCTCTCCTGAAATCTTCACTCATGTCAAAATTTTTTGCTGTGGTGCTTTAAAACTTGTGTTTGTAAAGTAAGCATGCTCCATTGACGAAAAGCATTCTTAATTATTCATCGTGTTTTTTAAAATTGGTCAGTGTCAAATTTTAGTTAACATGCATAAAAAATGATTTACACCAAACCAAACTGAACCAAATCTGTTTCCGATCTCATTCAGTGCTATAGTGGAAAGTCTGTCAGTCCAAACCATGAGATTTCAAGTTGCTTTTTGAACATTTGTAACATTTTGAACATTTGTTACTTTTTGAACATTTTGAACTTTTTGAACATTTTGAACTTTTTGAACATTTTGAACTTTTTGAACATTTTGAACTTTTTGAACATTTTGAACTTTTTGAACATTTTGAACTTTTTGAACATTTTGAACTTTTTGAACATTTTGAACTTTTTGAACATTTGTTACTTTTTGAACATTTGTTACTTTTTGAACATTTTGAACATTTGGAACTTTTTGAACATTTGTTACTTTTTGAACATTTTGAACATTTTGAACATTTGTTACTTTTTGAACATTTGTAACTTTTTGAACATTTGTAACTTTTTGAACATTTGTAACTTGAACATTTGTTACTTTTTGAACATTTGTAACTTTTTGAACATTTGTAACTTTTTGAACATTTGTAACTTGAACATTTGTTACTTTTTGAACATTTGTTACTTTTTGAACATTTGGAACATTGGTTTACACTGTTGCAACATTTCCTTGTGATCCTGTCTCTGAGTTTGTGCTTTTCTTACATTAGATGGTGCGTGTGTGAAATAAAATCTCCCCTCTCTGATATAATACACAGTGCTGCTGTGTTCCTTCAGGTCCTGATATCATTACCAGCATGCCTACAGGACAAATGAACAAGTCTTCGATCACGATTTGTCCAAATGTGTCGGACAGCATAGAAAAAAATGGATGATTTTAAACTTGCTTGAGGGTTTTTTTATCACAGTTTCACTCATGAATAATTAAAAAGTCTACCGATGCAGGCTGGAGTTCGGAAGATTTGCACACTGTTTAAACAGACTTTATTGGCAAAGTGTAAAATCAAAGCATATAATATAACTCCGTATCCTAACTTTTATCTCACATAATCTTCCTGTAGTATGCATGCTGTGAGCATATTTATGAGCATGCATGCATGACTAATATATATATATATATATATATATATATATATACACACGCGTGGTCAGAATTGTTG
>NW_015548217.1:768047-772422 GCF_001515605.1 Sinocyclocheilus anshuiensis | reverse complement strand
ACAGTACACGTAGCAAGGTGTATATATATATATATATACATACATACATACATACATACATACGTAATACATATACATATACATATACATACACACACACATATATATGTATATGTATATATATATATATATATATATATATACATATACACACATATACACATATATATACACATACACATACATATATAAACATACACACATACACAAATGTGATCAAATAAGGCTGTGAAAATAAATCTGCTTTGTTAATCCTTTTGATCTTTTATTAAAAAAAATCACAAAAATGTAACCTTTCATCGGAGAATAAGAATTTAAAATGGGGGGAAATATTATTCAGTCCAGTAAGTGTTCATCTGGAAATATGACTACTGATAAAAATCAGTCGAGATTTGACAGAAAAAAGACACGTGAAGCAGCAGCTGAAGCTGGACGTTTCTACAATTGCACTACAAGAGCTTTGACCTGTTAAAAAACTCTAAACTGTCAATCAGAGACAGAAAGCATGGAGTAGATTGAGTGCGACCGCTTTAACAGCATCATGTAGATCAGTTCGTGTGTTTAATGCTGTGGATGAACAGTGTGTGAGAGTGAAATCTCTTCTCCTGCTCCTGTCCTCAGGTCATGCTGGCGGCCTCCTATTGGTCTCTGCTGGCTCCTGCTATCGAGATGGCCGAGGAGTCTGGGAAATATGGCGACTTTGCCTTCTTCCCTGTCGCTGTGGGTTTTGCGCTCGGGGCTCTGTTCGTTTATATCGCAGACCTGATGATGCCCGTTCTGGTGAGTTGTGCAATCATTTCCAACATGCATTACAAACAGGGTCTCTAATAAAATACTGCAAATCTGCCAGTTGGTTCTAAATCAGTTTTATAATTTATGCAATCAAAAGTGTTCAAAGAAATCACTTTGCATGAATTTAAATGTTGTTTACGCAAGTAAATACAGTGTATTATTAATACATATAATAAAATGGTATTTTGGTACATTTTATTTTAGTGTCATTTGCTCTTAAAGTGTTTTTTAGGTTGTTTAATCCACATTACAACTATTGTTTTTATTTTTTTTAATAATCTCTATCATATATTCATACTCATTACATGGATGTGGTATGATATTGATGAGAATGATGCACAGTATATTAAGAATCTGTACTTCCTTCATCCCTCTCATGACTTGACATTTGGAAAATATCCCCTAAATTATTAAGATATGCAGATAATTGAGATATGGTTCCTGTGGCTCAGTGGTAGAGCATTGCGTTAGCAGCGCATAATCAGTCGTATAAATATATGGCATTCGTCTGTTCCCGTTCCCATTAATGCAGTGTCAGTCAATTATTTATTGCTACATCAATCACATAATGCTATATCAATAATACTTTTTCCCCCAATTGTATGATATAAAATTCATACATACTGGTAAAAAATGTATAGCCTGAATGCACTGTACGTCGCTTTGGATAAAAGCATCTGCTAAATGCATAAATTAAATTATACATTATAAAAATTAGATAATTAAAGTTCCTCGCTGCAATGAAACTGCTCACTGGAGTGCAGTCAGATGAGCTCTTATTAAATGGTAATTTCGTATTTATTGCAATTCTGCGATAAAAAGGCATTATCTTGAAAATGGGACATTTTGAATTGTACTAATTTAAGGAAAATCCTGCATGCAATGTATGTATGCACTTTGGAATAATTAAAAAGATATTTTATTTTTTTAATGTTTTTTCAAGAAGTCTCTTATGCTCACAAAGGCTGCATTTATTTGATGCATACAAAAATACTGTAAAAACAGTAATATTGTGAAATATTAGTACCATTTCAAATAACTTTTCTATGTGAATATGTTGTAAAATGTAATTGATTGCTGTGATCAAAACTGAATTTTCAGCATCATTACTCCAGTCTTCAGTGTCACATGATCCTGTTTTTGTGGAAAATGTGATACAATACCAGTGAAAAGTTTGGGGTTAGTAAGATTGAAAAAAAAGAAAGAAAATGAATAAAAACAAATTAAGAAAATGAATACTTTTATTAATCAAGGCTGCATTAAATTGATCAAAAGTGACAGTAAAGACATTTATAATGTTACGAAAAGATTTCTATTTCAAATAAATCTTCTTTTGAACTTTCTGTTCATCTGTGAATCTTGAAAAATGAAATGCATCACAGTTTCAACAAAAATATCGGTCAGCACAACTGTTTTCAACATTGATAATAATCAGAAATGTTTCTTGAGCAGCAAATCAGCATATTAGAATGATTTCTGAAGATCATGTGACACTGAAGACTGGAGTAATGATGCTGAAAATACAGCTGCGCATCACAATTACAGTTTAACAGATATTCACTTAGAAAACAGTTAGTTTTTACACACACACACACACACTCACATACTCACACTCACTCGCACACACGCACACACGCACACTCGCACACTCGCACACACACACACACTCACGCACACACACACACTCACACTCACACTCACACTCGCACACACTCACACGCACTCACACTCACGCACACGCACAAACACACACACACACACACACACACACACACACACACAACACACACACACACAGCAGGTACAGCACAGCATGTGAATGAGGACTGGAGGGACTTGAGATGATTCTTTTACCATCTTACATTTACTCCGATGACCTTCAGAAAGTTCAGCTCTTCCTACACACACTCTTTCATTCAGGTTCGGTCTGTTTTATCTTTTTTCCTTATTTCCCTCTATATCGTCTCTCTCCACTTCAATGCCATTTTCCACACAGTCTCACTAATGTCTTTCTTTGCATGCGTCTCTCATGCTGTCAGACTCACACACGCTCATGGTGCTGGATATTGATTCTGACAAGCAAAAAACATGATCTTGTTCATTTTACATCAGATTGACTGGCCCTCACGTACAGTACGCGTCAGAGTCTGATGTGATTGATATAACAGAAGCCGCTTTATTACTGTGTAGATGTCATGAGACTCTCAGGTTAACAGCTTGTGTCTCTCACACTAGCGTATATTATTCCATCATTACTGTATCTGTGAACGCATTAGCCCCTGCTGTTGTGTGAGACATGAGGATGAGAACTAGCTAACATTTCGTTTTCATTAAGCATGTGTGAATAACTAATAGTAGCAAGTTTGCTGGGTGGCCCTAAGCAATACTTCACCCAAAATAAAAATTTTCACACTAAGGATGATATTATTATTATTAGCCTATTATTATTATTATATATATTTTTTTATTTACTAAACGCATATGAATGTCTTTCTTGCACAGAGCATAAAATGAATACTTATATAATAAAATACTATAAATGTTTAGTATAATATACGTATGTGACCCTGGAGCACAAAACCAGTCATAAGGGTCAATTTTTCGAAATTGAGATTTATACTGCGCATTAAATATCGCATGCGATTTATCGTGCAGCCCTACATATTACACATATGCATACTTCTTTTTATATTTATTTTTATGTTTAGATTTTTAATGATTTAATATAATATTGAATATTTATATCTATATTTATTTACTTATTATAAAAATGGTACACATATTCGTACAGAACATTTCGGTACGGGTCTTTCGGTTCGGTGTGTTTTAACCACTGCACGAGTGGAACTTAATTAGAAACTTCCAGTTTAATATATTGTTACTTTTGATAAGAAACAAAGTCTCATCTTTCAAATTATGTCCATTTTTTTCAGGAAATTCATACAATGCATGCCAGTTTTGGTGCTCTGTGATGTGACAGCTTGTTGGTTTGCAACAGAAGTGAAGTCTAGAGAAGAGCATTTAGTGAAATATTGCACTATATATTCATATTTGACTTTACCTGTTAGTGATGTCTTCATTATTGAATGCATGTTTAAATAAATCTGTTATGAAACAAGTTATGACTTGTATCACTGTGTAAATGATTGTATTTCAACAACAAATAGGCCTAGAAATTAATGTAAAAACTGCGTTATGTGCAATTTACATGTTTACATTATTTGTTTGATTATTATATTTAAAAATAAATAGTAGCCTAATTAAATTTAAGTTTTGGGGTCTGTTGTTAACTGTAACCTTATAGTAATGTAAAAGGGCTCCCTATTTAGAGCATAACCTAAGGTAGATTTTAACCTTAAGAAAATTTTAATTGTAATTGAATTTATTTAAAGAAAGAGCAATTTGACACACACACATATATACACACAGTATATGTACTCTATGTGTGTGTGTGTGTATATATGAGTGTGTGTCAAATTGCTCTTTTTTTTAATTTTGATTAATTTATTAAATTCACGGGCAACAGCTCTGGTGGACATTCCTGCAGTCAGCATGCCAATTGCACGCTCCCTCAAAACTTGCG
>NW_015548217.1:767848-768037 GCF_001515605.1 Sinocyclocheilus anshuiensis | reverse complement strand
CAACGTATTGTTGGCTATTGCTACAAATATACCCCAGCGACTTAAGACTGCTTTTGTGCTCCAGGCTCACATATAGTATTTGTCTGTGTATATTTATTTAAAGTAAATACATATTACTAGGGCTGCACGATAAATCGCATGCGATATTTAACGCGCATCTTATCAGTAAAGCCAGTTCTATAATCAGCG
>NW_015548217.1:766931-767621 GCF_001515605.1 Sinocyclocheilus anshuiensis | reverse complement strand
CAACAAATAGAAATTGTATAATTTAGAAGTTAATTTAAAAACTGCATTATGTGCAGTTTACATGTTTGCATACAAAGTTTTAATTTGATTGTTGATTATTATAGTTAAAAATAAATGGTAATTGAATTTAAGTTTGGGCTCTGTTGTTAATTGTAACCTTACAGTAATGTAAAAGTGTTCCCTATAGATTAGAGAAGCTGAGGCAGATTTTTATCCCTAAGAAAATTTTAATTGTAATTGAATTTATTTAAAGAAAGAGCAATTTGTTCAGTAAACCATTGTTTAATAATAATAAAAAAGCAACTTTATGTATAGTTTTCCCCCCTGCTGTACCGAAACCATACCAAACCGTGACGTAAAAACTGAGGGATGTACTGTTATGTTTCATGTTTGTGTACTGTTACACCCCTAATATATATATATATATATATATATATATGTGTATAATAAAATGTGAAAACATAAAACGTATATATAATGTAGATTTATATTTATATTTGCAAATATTTATATGTATATTTATTTACTTACTATAAAAATATTTATATTTATGTATATTTTTTAAATATATAATTATGTAATATATAATATTATGTAGTATGTATAACAAATGTTTTAGATTTATTAAAGGGGTCATATGATGCTGCTAAAAAGAACATTATTTTGTGTATTTGGTGTAATGAAATGTGT
>NW_015548217.1:766366-766913 GCF_001515605.1 Sinocyclocheilus anshuiensis | reverse complement strand
CCAAGAGCTTGTAACACTCCAAAGAGAAAGGAAAAATTGAAATCGCATCATATGACCCCTTTAATATTTACGAAAGCTGACTAGATTACACGCATGTATTTATATATTTATGAATATTATTATATAGTCATTTTTTTTTGCAGACTGTAATATTTATTTATATATATTAAGTAAATAAATCAGTAAATGCTATATATATCCTGCCATAGTTTTCGCAGGGTGGGCTGTGACACAGTGCTGGTTGAATGCAGTGACATTGTAATCAGTGTGAAATACGTGTGTGCGCTCTCAGGACGTGTTTGGACAGCTGCTGTAGTCACTTTTACTGGCACTGTTGGCAAACAGTCTGAGTGAAAGAGCGTGAGATGCCAACCCAGCGACCCCCAGCGAAGTCATTACCATGGCTCCGCTCCAGAGCCGCTCATCCTCCAGCATTTCCCACATCTCCATTGTCTCCCGCTCCTCGTCCTCAGCTCGGGTGACCGCTGCAGGATTGACACACACACACACACACACACACACAAACACACTGACACTCACACTCACA
>NW_015548217.1:756971-766263 GCF_001515605.1 Sinocyclocheilus anshuiensis | reverse complement strand
CACACACTCACACACACTCACACTCACACTCACACTCACACACACACACACACACACACACACACACACGTCTCGCTGCTGTGTTACTCTGATTAGTTGCCGTTTACTCTGGATGAAGCTACAGTATAGTTTGCTCTTGGGGTATTTGATGGTGTGATGGTTTTGTTCTGAGAGCAGCTCTGGGTCTGATCTGAGGGGAACATCAGACTATTGTCAGAAACTCTGGGTCTCCTGGGGACTGCTTTACTGAGGTTGAGAGATGAATGTGGAAGTGTGTTGTGTGTGTGTGTGTGTTGTGTGTGTGTGTGGGCTGTTTGTTGAGCTTGTGTAATGCAGGATTTCTTCAAGTGTTCATTGAGCTCATTGCCTTCATGTTAAGTGATGAATGATTGTTTCACTGAAGCCGTTTAATGTCAGACATTGTTGATTAGATTTGCTTTTGCATTCATTTCCTTCCTTTGTCTCTTCTTTGTCTTCTTCTTCTGTATTTCTTTCTCTTTCTCTTTCCCTCTTCCTCTCGCTCTTCTCTTTCCTTTTCCTGTTCCCCTCCTTCCTTTCTATACCTTTGTCTTCATTATCGTCTTCTCCCATTTTCTTTTCTCTCCCACTTCCCGTTCATTTCCATCCTTCTTCATCTTCACTTTTCTCTTCCTTTCTGAGTGATAAGTGACAGGTATGGGTATCAGCTCGTGCTATATCTCATTACCCCTTGTGTTAACCCGCCCTTATATTTCCTCATTAGCATCTCAAAGACTATTTTCTAGGGCTGCATGATAAATCGCATGCAATATTTAACGCGCATCTTATGAGTAAAACCGGTTCTGTAATCAGCGGTAAATCTCCATGCGCAGCTCGTCGGCGAACAACGGCTCTGTGTAGTTAATGCTGCTCAATGTGAAAGCCCGCAGGTGATGGAGATTTACCGCTGATTACAGAACCGGCTTTCTGACAAGATGCGCATTAAATATCGCATGCGATTTATCGTGCAGCCCTACTATTTTCTCTGGTCTGCCCCACGGGTCCCATAATAATGCAAATTACTGTATTATTTTTTCGCTTCATTAGCTGCCAGCATGCTGGGTGGATGCTGGTCTGGACGCTGCTCAGTTTCTGCTGATTGGCTGTCAGAGCGACACTCCACTTTTAATGTCACTCCCAAAATACACACATGCTGCTTTTATTTCTCTCATGGCATTGGATATATGGTAGCCATATATATTTTTATTAATCCATAGGGCCAGGAATGAAGGAAGATTGTTTTTATGTTTGAAGATGACCACCCAGTGACTGAACCTAACAGAAAAGGAATTAAGATACATTTAAAAAAAAAATATATATATATTATATATAATATTTCAAATTAATCTTTATGATGATAATGATAATAATACCATCCATCCATACATCCATCCAAAAAAAAAGTATTTATGCCTGATTAATTTTCTTAATTCATCCAATATTGGCAGATGTGGCCAAAATGTTCATTTGCAATGCAGCCAGATATTTATGGAAAATCAAAGACTACAAGCAAATCAACAAAACCAAACTTGTTTTCAGAGAGAGCCGTTCTTTTTGTTGCTGTTAATATGCATCCCAATCTATGTGACCGGAGTGAACTGGACCGTTTGTAGTGTAGCGGTATCACTCCTGCTCACAGATGCACAATTAAAACGCTTTCATCTGACTGCATCGAAGCAGGAGCGGGCTGGAGGAACTCAAGATCCTCAAATAGCAACCCTTGAGTCCTCGTCTTGACACGCTGTATAGCGTTACAGCTCGCAGACACTCGATCTCATCACTCATGCAGATCCTTCCATAATGACTTTGAGTGGAGACTCTTAGAATGCCATTCTCTCCTTTTAGAGACTAAAGCGCCTCTGATTAGGATCTTTGTGTGAGGTGGAGAATCGCTTTAGTCCATTTCTTGTTCTTTTCAGTGTGACAATATCTTTATCTGCTGAATCTTTTAGGTCACATACTAGGCAGCTTTTTTCATGCATTATTAAAACAATAAGATATGAGAAGACATTGTTACAGTCTAAAACCACAGTATGATAAAAAAAAAAAAAACATTTCAATGAATAAATACACTTATTCACATTAATCAGTGGAAACCCTTTTAGAAAGTGCTGGTCTGTACTTTTAGCCCTGTAATTTTACATTTACATGCATTTAGCAGGTGCTTTTATCCAAAGCGACTTACTATGGAAGCCCGTTTCTGCTACGCGATTAAACAACAAAAGTAATTATTTTTGTAATTCTGGTTTTTGAGATTTTTTTATCTGAATTTTGAGTTTATATCTCACAGTTCTGTTTTTTTTTTGTTCCCACCACAGAATTGAAAATAAATAAAGTGTGACTTTTTATCTTACAATTCTGACTTTACGTCTTAGAATCGCAAGTTTATATCTGACTATATATTTCAAAATTCTCTCTTTATATCTTGTAGTTAGACTTTATATCTCGCAATTCTCACTTTTTTGTCACATTTGAAAAGTTTATATCTCACAATTACAATTTATATCTTGCAATTGAGAATTAAAACTCTCAGTTGTGAGTTAACACCTCACAATTCTGACTTTAAATGTTGAATTTTTGCTTTAAATATCAAAATTTTGACTAAGTCTCAGAGTTCTGAGTTTATATCTCACAGTTACAACTATTTCTGAGAATTGTAGGTTTATATGTCGCAATTCTGACTTTAAATCTCCAGATTTTCACAAAGTTTATGTCTCTAATTCACAGTTCCAAGAAAAATCCCAATTATGTATAATTATTAAAAATATATAATATGTTATAATTGTGAGCTAAAAACTCTTATCTTTTTATTTTTTAACCCTTTTTGGAAACGCTCTTCCATAACTGACAGTGCATTGCATTGTATCACTTCATGCATTCCCTGGGATTCGAACCCATGACCTTGTCATTTACTGTTTGAGCAGGAATACACACTTTTAGTCATCCGCTTAAGACTTCTATGCTCTTTTTGTCTCATAAAACCCAGAATCATTCTCATCCTCTTTGATCTTCTGCTTTAGAGCAGGAGAGCTATTTACTTGCATTATCTTTGTGTAATATTAAAATTTGTTTGATGATCTGAATCTTTTAAGTGTGACAAATATGCAAAAAATTTAAAAAACAGGAAGGGGGCCAACACTTTTTCACATCACTGTATATATAATAATAATCTGCAAATAGTTTATTGAACTAAAAAAGTAAATATTTTTTAGATAATTTATAAATTTGCTTTAGTAAAATGACAGTATAGAAGCCAGTTATTTAACATTTTTGAAATAATAGTTTTTCTTGTACAGTATGAATAAGTCTGTAACGCATGCATATACAGTTTATTATTATTATTATTATTATTGTTATTATATTTTTTGGTTGGGTGGAAGGAGGTCCTGTGATGATCATACTTTTAGGTTAGTTATAAAGGTTCCTTGGCATCCGTGTTAATTGATATTGTGTTTTTTCTAACTAGTGATTGATTGATTTCATATGTTGATTCAGTGTTTATGGAAATGAGTCTTTGCTCTTCATACAGTATGGCAGTGACTGGTAAAGGCCACTGTTTGTGTTTTCCTCTCTCTCTCGACACTCATCATGTTAATGAACTGAAGGGGTTAGGGTGGATTTATAGCCTTCGTTACTTAGAGAGGAGCTGCACTATCCTACACGCTCAATATCAGCTTCATTTCATTTCTGTTTGCTGCTAAAATCAGTGTGTCATCATCAAATGACCTGCACATTCAGAGCCATTGATAAACGTCTTTCTGTTCCTGTGTTTCAATTCAAGTGTGGCTCACCTTGATCTCTGTGGCCGATAACACTGCATAGATGCATAGACACGCGTCTCCATGGCTGCTGATGTAACTCACGCTTCAATATACAGTGATACTGTGGCATTTGTGGGCAAACGGTCAGAGAGAGATGAATGAAAACCAGCTGCAAAGTGACATATAAGAGTGTTAAGATAAAGAGAAGGAAGTATCTAGTTTGAAACACATGCACCAAGTGCTCTTTATATCCATGTTAGTTTCATATGGTTTTCAAAGGCTTTATACCATTTGTAAGAAAAGTTGACATTTATTATGGTGTTAAATAACATGTTTCCTTACACCTGAAATACATGTGAGAGTATGCATCTTAATTATTTTCATAATTACTTATATTCTTTTTTATATAATAAGCGTTTTGTTTACAAATATAATGAATTGATTCATATTAAGATTCATAAATATCATCATCTTTTAAATGTGTGCATACACATCTAATTCATTATTTTCAAGAAAGCTTTCAATATAGTTTGAGAAAATCCATTAATAAAAAATATTAATATTAATTCGTAAAAATAAAAAGCATTATTTTTAAGGATGTTTTAAATGGCTTGAGATAAAAAGTGTTAAATTTAAATTTGTTAATATTAACTTATATACAATTAATATTAAGATATCAATAATATTAACTTTCTTAATATTATTAAGGAAGCTTTAAATATAGTTTTAGATGAAAGGCAGTTTTACAAAGATCATCAATCATATTAATATTAAGTCATAAATATAAGTAATTATTTTCAAGAAAGTTTTAAATATAGCTTAAGATAAAAAGCATTTTTATAAATATAAATTATTTAATATTAATATTACTTCATACATATAAATAATTATTTTAACGAAAGTTTTAAATTATAGTTTATGATAAAAATAATTGTTTCATACATGTGTATTATGTTATTTCCTGCTGTATTTTTTCAGAATATTTCTGCATGTCCTACATTACTTTTAGTGGACACAAGCTTTTCTTTTTTCTTTCTTTTTAAATAAATAAATAATAAAACAATTCGCTACTTATTTTTTTTTCATGAATTGTGTTCTTTAAAAAAACCTTTTTATTATTATATTTATATTTATAGATTTATATGTTAAAGCTTATTTTTTAGTATCACCCAAAACATATAAAAATTAATTTGAATTCAGAAATTAAAACCATGATAGTCATAGAAGAAATTTAAGTTACTGTATATGTGAATTGCATTAATATATTTTAAAATAAATTAAATTGGTTGCTTTGATCGAACTATACGTTAGGAAAAACAGTTTGGCCATTTTATTATTATGCATAATATGAGCCAAAAGTCTAGACAAAGCAAACACGTTTGCACTTTCTTCTCCTTATATTCCCAGTGTGGCTCATAAGCGTTAGTTTAGCACACCTGATCAATGATTGCGTTTTGCAGAAACCTCAGGCTGTTAATATGCTCATGTTCCTCTCTCTCTCTGCTGACAGGAAGGTATTGCACTGCTAATCATCAAAGTATCTGCTCATCGCAGCCACGGCTCTCTCATCTGCTCCTTGTTATCTTTAATGGTAATTAACTCCGGCTTGACTCGTGAGAGACTGAGAGAGCAAGAGACATCCGGCAAACTCTTCCAGGTTAATCGTGATTTTGACTTCAAGTGGTGGTTTGGGATTAATTCGCTCAACACAATCTCATGCACCCAAAACACTCTTTAATTGTGTTTGTTCCTGCCAATCATGCATTGGTTTTGTCTGTCAAATGCAAATTAAGCATTGAAGGTATAGCTGTCTGTGTTTGAGATTTGAAGTTCTGGCTCTTACAGTGGAAAATGTTCGCCTGTGCTAAAGATGAGAATTGAAAAGTACAAGGAGCTTTGTGCACATGTGTGTTTGTTTGATTTATGCTCTGTGAGGAAAGGAAATAATATGTGAGATTGCAGATGCATTAAGAGAGAGCAGGTGGGAAACATCATTGTTTGCAGGCAGTGGGAGTTTACGGAGTACTAATGTTGTTGGTTTGGAATTGCATCCAAGAAGTTACTGAACGCCTGTCGTGGGTCGTGATCCAACAACAAACTATTGCAACTACTTTTTGGTGTTCAGTGTTGACTGATGTTGGCTGTGTATCACAGTTTCCACAAAAATATCGGGCAGCACAACTGTTTTCAGCATTGATGATAATCAGAAATGTTTCTTGAGCAGCAAATCAGCATATTAGAATGATTTCTGAAGATCATGTGACACTGAAGACTGGAGTAATGATGCTGAAAATACAGCTTTCATCACTGCCCCCAGTGCCCAGACAAGAGCCAATCATGATTTTGTCTGAGCTATAAATAAAATATAAAAATTAAATAATTTATATTTTCTCATTTTATTTGTGTTGTCTTATTATTTTAGTGGATTGAATAAGTACGTTTTGGGCTAAATTCATTTCTATGATATTTAAGCCCCATCCTCGCGAGCCACGACTCATGATTCTTAACTTGTCGCGATAGGCTACATAAGAGAGGTCTCCCTTTTCATTATTGTCCCGCTTTAGCTGAATAATGGAAATTCGTTGTATTTTTTAATAAACCCGAGAATAAAAATTTGGTGGACTGAGTCACTGCTGGCTGAATTGGACGGTCGATTTTCACATGAAGCGTTGGCCTCGAGTGTGGCGTGTGACGCAGTATTCAGTTGTGAGAAAAACTGCATCAGTCCTCTAATAAGCATGTACGCAAGCCTTAAGCTTCACCCTCAGCTTGTGACAGCTGAAATGGATCTTGTGAAATGTGCGATCGCATCGCCGATAAATCTTGAGAAACTTGAAGATGAAGTAGGCTACGGAAAGACAAATATCCAAACTTTTTCAGACTACTGCAGCTTGCACTCAAGCTGCCCGTTGGTTCGGCTACATCAAAAATAAGTTTCTCAGTTATGAGGAGAATAAGAAACTTGCTCTGATTAGAGCCCTGCACCGGCTGCACGGGCCTCAAATAGCCCGGCCCGTGTCCGACAGTATACTACTGTTTCAGCTATTAAAATAGTTCAGTTTTGTATGTAATGGCAAAGTGATTATATTTCATTTTGTTTTTTTATTAAGTTGAGCCTATTGATCAATTTAGCCTTCTCAAATCATCACGACTTGACTAAAATAAAATCTATAGATATAAAACAATTCAAGCATATAACAATGTTTAAACATTAAACCTAGATAAATGTGCGCTGTATCCAATACATAAACACATTTCATTACACCAAATACACAAAATAATGTTCTTTTTAGCAGCATCATATGACCCCTTTAAATTCGAAATAAAAATAAACAATAATTTATTATACTAAATAAATAAAAAACAAAAACTCCTTCATTATAAGCATAATCCGTAAAGATGCACTTCTCTCTAAAGGTGCGTCTGAGGAGATGGCGAGTCAGGATCGGCAACTTCATCCTTGTGACACCGACTCAGAAAACACTAGTTTATTAGTAAATAATTCCAGTATCTCCTTACTATTTCCCCCTGACACATTTATGGTAATTACTTTTGCCGATGCTTTGAGGCAAAATTAAGCCTATTGCGTGCATTTGAACACAGATCTGTTCAGCTGCGCTGACGGCACGCACCATACATACTGCTGCTGCGGGACACTAAACACCGTTGAGCCGCTCTTGAGTCATGGTAGCACGGTCTCGTGTTGTTTCCACCAGCGCAGCAATTTTTTTTCATCACTAATTGATGGATGTCTAAAATTTAAAAATAAGGAGAAGCCTAAAACAACGGCCCGCGTCTGAACTATGACGTGAAAATTGTCCCTGAAATACAGGGCTCTAGCTCTGATCTAGCACACAGAAAACAATTTGACTGAAAATTTATCAGAAGAGATGAAAAAAAGATAGTGGTCATCTATGATATACGGAAAAAGAGGCGGGCGGCCTTTCTGCATTAGGTATGTTTGTTTTTTTTACTCTTTGTATAGCAGTTATTGTTCATTCTAAATGTATTTTTAATGTAGAATATGTGTTACATAAATACATAAAATGTAGAACATATAAAAAAGTGCTCATCTGCCAGTAGGTGCCCCCCCCCCCATGCATAAAAGTGAAACTCCGCCTATGCCCCCGCTGCGTTACTGCGTAAAGTGTAGGGAGAATAACCCTACAAAATGACCTCAACCCAGTTTTTCAGTAGAAAAATAAACCAAGCATCTTCACTACTGATCAAAAGTTTGAAATAATTACTTATTTCTAAATATTTTTTTAAAAGAAGTATCTTCTGCTCTCCAAGGCTGCATTTATTTGATCAAAAAGACAGTAAAAATTGTGAAATATTATTACAATTTAAAATAGCTGTTTTATAAGTGAATATCTTTTAAACTGTAATTTATTCCTGTGATGCGCAGCTGTATTTTCAGCATCATTACTCCAGTCTTCAGTGTCACATGATCTTCAGAAATCATTCTAATATGCTGATTTGCTGCTCAAGAAACATTTCTGATTATTATCAATGCTGAAAACAGTTGTGCTGACCGATATTTTTGTGGAAACTGATCGATTTTATTTTTCAGGATTCACAGATAAAAAAACAGCATTTATTTGAATTAGAAATGTCTTTACTGTCACTTTTGATCAATTTAATGCATCCTTGATGCATAAAAATATTATGTTATTCCAAATCTTTGAATGGGTTTCAGTGGGTTTCAACATGAACAATATTAAGAAATACTTCCTGAGCATCAAAGAGTTCTTTTAAATTGTAACATTTCACAATATGACTGTTGTTACTGTTTTTTTAATCAAATGAATGCATCTTGTTGAGCAAAAGAGACTTCTTTCAAAAACATTATATATTATAGTATTTATAAATTATATATTATCGAAATAATCCCTCCATCAGTCAGATGTTGTGGCTTTTAATCAGGAAACATGCAGGTGAAACTTGCAGTCCTTTAGATTTATTATTTTTACCCTCTTCTCATCTTTTCTTCAGCATAGGCCTGTATCCGTTTACGCAGAAAAAGAACGATTTCTATTCACTCTTTCCATTAGTGTTTTATTTCCTCGTCCAGGTGGTCGTGTGTTGACGTGATTCTCGTTAGCTTGGCCGCAGAGACACTCGTGCTCCTGACGACAGCCTCACGGCAACAAGTTCCATGACAACCGCCTCTTCCTCTCGCAGATGGCTTAAGCCGAATGCACCGATCTCCACCAGCAGCATCATCCATATACTTGAGTTCTTGAGTTTTGCACAACTGTATGATTATATTGAGCCATTGCATTGCTATTAAGAGGCCTTTTTTTATTGCAGTGCAGGAAAGGTGCGACACGACTAAAGAAGTGTGAATCTAGGGAGTCACTGCAGGTTATTATTACTTCACAGTTGCATGGTTTTTCTAAATACTGTATTTGATGCGTGGAGGCTGGAGATGCAATGCATTGTGGGATGGCGGGTTGGAGTAACATTAATCTGCAAAACAGTTTTGGCACTTCTGTGATGATGTTGGAAAG
>NW_015548217.1:739288-756949 GCF_001515605.1 Sinocyclocheilus anshuiensis | reverse complement strand
CGTCGTGTGAAAGTGGAAATTTCCATAAATGCGTATTCAGAGTGTGCTCGGATTCGCGGCTCTCTTATCTCATTTATACAGTGTTGCGGTCCAGCTGTACTCCATCCGTCTGTCCGCGCTGGAGGAACTGATAAACACCGGACAGCGGCTCATCCGTCTCTCACGCTCTGGTCCTGACAGTCCCGTGACGTTTAGGGTCCTCATGAGACCCTCTGGGTTTGTATCACTGCTCAAGCGACACTTAAATCCTTGAGATGTTTGGATTGTGGAAATAAAACATGGTTGTCGCGTACGTGCCATGTTTAACGTCTTACTTTGGGGATCTAGCATCATATTGTATTAACCCTCTTTTTTTTCATCAGAATGGTATGAAACTTGGTAAAGGTTTTTGCACTTGCTATGTGGACACACACACACAAAATCATGGGCGACTGATGATGATAAAATGCTGATGAAAACAAACAGTCTTGAAAAAAAGTCACTGTTGTATTATTCACGTTTTATTTATTTATTTATTTTTTTTAGATATCATCCTCAAATTTAGAACACAACTTATAATCCAATATTAAGAGACTTTTAAAATATTTTTGCATGTTTATCGGCTGATATTGTATTCTAGTTTTAATTTAAATGTCACGTGCCAGCATCTACTCACTCTTAAATCCTTAAGATATTTAAAAAATATCGGTAATGGTAATTTTGGAAATTTATCGGCTGATACTTTTTTTTTTTGCATGCTCATTTCCTCTATTTTTGCATTTAAATTACCTCTGTTGGCATCTACTGACACTTAAATCCTTAAGATAATTTTAGAATATCGGTAACAGTAATTTTGTAAGTTTATCGGCTTATTTTTATCTATTTGTGCACAATCTTTTCCTTTATATTTGCATTTAAATGACTTTTGTTGTCTTAAGATGAATGTTTTGTTTCATGCGTAAATCATTTTAAAATGCTAATTAAATTAAATCTTTGGCAAATCTCAAATCTCACTGTACCTTATAATGCGTTGATGCAAATTCACTCGTAGCAATTAAAATGATTGATTTTATTTTTATTTGTTTTTTTTTTACAAAAACAATATTATTTTTTAGATTAATATTGAATTTTAACTTATTTTAAATAATGAGCAAGTTATTGGCCTAATTATAAAAAGATAATTCCTTAAGATCAAAAGAACAGCATTTATTTGAAATATTTTGTCACAGTATACATGTCTTTACTGTCATTTTTCATCAGTTTAATGCATAAATATTTATTAGATCAATTGTGCAGCCCTGTGTCACTTAATCTCAAATAAACATCATTCTCATCTGTGATGTTCTTCAGCTCCAAACTCACCTTTTTATTTGAATCTGGGTCTTGTTCTCATGCTCTGGGCGAGTCGGAGCGATGCTCTCGGTCAGCTGTGAGTTTCCATAGAGGATGTGACATTTCGTTATTTTCAGTATGTTGCATGAGAAACCCTGAGGGAACTTATTGAACATGCCATGCATTTCTTCTTTCATATTAATGCAGTTCCAGGCTTGTTGGAAATGGACAGTCCAGTGGCGTATGTGAGAGTGTGACACAGTGTGACACAGTGTGTGTCCGTCAAACAACACTGTAATGCTTCCAGTGCTTGCATAACTTTTTATTTTTAAATTTATGCCACTGGACTTGTCGTTCAGAGACTGCAGTAGTGGGCAGGCCAGTGTTTAGCGCTCTGAAATGACTCCGTTCATCACGCAGCATCAGCGCTTTGCTGTTTCTGGCATGTCCAGCGCTGTGTAGATGAACGTGTGTGAGTGGAGAGAATATCCACGCAGCTGAGATGATTTGGGTGTGAAACTAAAGCATCTCAGATGCCAGATTCATATTCAGGCTCTCTGCATTGTTATAAACGATGCAAAACCTGTGGGCGGCACTTGATTAGTTTCAGGGGGTTTTGCAAGAAATATGAACCCTGAATCAGCTCAGACCATCTCAGATGTACATGCATAATGGATATACTTTATTTTCACTAAATCCCAAATATAGTTGTTTTTATAGGTTACTGTATAAAGCTAATATCAGTTTATGAGGTTTAGAAACAGCAGATCACATATGAAGTCATATGATCCACAGCTAATCGACTCAAAGCCAGTGCGTCTCACTGTATATATGGTTATTGACTGATTTTAGATAATTTTTGCTTTTAGCACTATTGGTCGATATTGAATATTTACATTTTTGTATTGTTGCATCCTTAAGAAATCTAAAAATTTTCACTATAGAAAATTGATTCACTTTGAAAGATCAAAAAGTAAATTCATGCAACCTATTTTATTAGTTGATTAAAGGGATAGCTTTCAATTACTTGTTCTAAACATGTATACTGTAAAACACTTTGAGGTTGGTGCGGTTTTGTGCTCACCAAGGCTGCATTTATTTGGTCGAAAATACAGTAAAAATGTGAAATATTATTGCAATTTAAAATAGCTGTTTTCCATTTGAATATATTGTAAAATGTAAGTTATTCCTGTGATGCGCAGCTGTATTTTCAGCATCATTACTCCAGTCTTCAGTGTCACATGATCTTCAGAAATCATTCTAATATTCTGATTAGAATTTCCAGGATTCTTCGATGAATAGAAAGCTCAAAAGAACAGCATTTATTTGAAATAGAAATCTTAAGTAACATTATAAATGACTTTACTGGCACTTTTCAACAATTCATTGCAAGCTTGCTGAAAAGTATTAATTAAAAAAAAATTAATTAATATTTTTTTCTTTTTCTTTTCTTTTCTTTTTTGATGAAGTGGATGAGGAATGAGTGGAAGCTCACAAAAGTATCATAAAAATAGTACATACAAATGGTGTCTTCTAGAGTCGTGCGGTTGCGTTTCTGCAAGGAAAATGAGTGGAAGCTGTGTTGTTTCTCACATATTTGTTCTCTGTGGCAGATCTGAATGTGTGAAAGTGGCAGGGATTGCAGAACTGGGACAGTCTCTCTAAGACTCCTAACAATACCTTGCCTTCCCACAGACTGAGCACCGCTGGCTTACAGGATCCAATTAAACCATAAACACGCAGACGACTGAAGTGACTTTCCTTCAAACTTCGTACCGCGTTCCATCACATTAATTGCTCTTTATTAATAACTGACCCACAAGAGCCCCAATGATGCGGAATATAGACCGTAATTGTTGAGAAATGCCATGAGAGTCTGCCAGCATTAACATTATTAACGGTGATGTGTGTGTGTGTGTGTGTGTGGCCTCATTAACTGGTGTCCGCTCTCCTGCATCAGGGCCAGTGTGAGCACAGGAAGTGTGGAGTATTGAAGCGAACATTTGAGCGAGTCCCGGCGCTGCACTAATTAACCAGAGCATGCAGCTGCTGATCTGCTCGTCGTCACCTTCCTGTGTGTTTCAGTGTAGTTTGTGTTTTTTAATCAAAGAATAGAAAAAAAAGACAAATGTTTACTGTCTTCATCACTTAATTAATAAAAAAATAAATATACACTGCCAGTCAAAATTTGGTAATAATTAAGATTTCTTTCTCTTCTGCTCACCAAGGTTGCAAAATACAGTAAAAATAGTGAAAAATTATTACAATGTAAAATAGCTGTTTTCTATGTGAATATATTGTAAACTGTAATTTATTTCTGTGATCAAAGCTGAATTTTCTGCATAATTTCTCCAGTCTTCAGTGTCACATGATCCTTCAGAAATCATTCTAATATACTTACATATTTAATTATATATTTAATTTACTTAATATATTTGTGGAAACAGTGATACATTTTATTTCTCAGGATTCTTTGTTGAAAAAAAAATGTTGCATGTATTTGACATTTTGTAGCATTATAAATGCCATTAATGTCACTTTCGATCAATTTAATGCATCCTTGCTGAATAAAAGTATTAATTTCTTCATTAATTTAATTTTTATTTAAATACATCTTACTTAAAATTTTAAATGGTGTGTAGCATGGTTTTCAGAGAAATATTCGTGAGTACAACTGTTTTCAACATTGATAATAATCAGAAATGTTTCTTGAGCAGCAAATCAGCATATTAGAATGATTTCTGAAGATCATGTGACACTGAAGACTGGAGTAATGATGATCACAGAAATAAATGACAGTTTACAATATATTACAATACAAAGCAATGCAATAATATTTCTGTTTTTACTGTATGTTTCATCAAAGACATCTTTCCAAAACATCTTAATTATTCCAAACTTCACACAATATGTAGAGCTGGGATTATGTATCAGATTTCACAGAATATGCAGTTTCGGTTCTGTTGTGTGCATGCTAATGGAGAACGTGTAAGTGAAGTATTGGACTCTGTTACCTGCAGCATGTTTGCATGTGGCTCTAATGGGACTCGAGCGGAAAGAGCGCAGGATGGCATAGATTCTCCACGTCCTCGGTTATGATAAACAGCCATCCACCCGTGATTGACACGCTCTTCATTTACCATCACGCAGGCAGGTTTAATGTAGCTCCCGCACAGACGAGGAGTCAGTATTTGATTTATCTCATCTTTCTAGGAAAGCAAGTGTTGTGCAATTCCCCGACATGCTTTTATTATCTGGATACAAATTAAATCCAAATAATTAAGCCAAATAATTTGGTTTTAAATAAAATATAATCTAATAATTTGGCTGAAAATCATGAGAAGAGGCGATCAATGTATTTATTTATGAATTGATGGATTCATTTATTTTTGTTTCTTCAACTATGGGCAATAATTAAATAATCAGTAATGCCAAATACATCACAGGGGAATTCAGTGTAATTTTTGTCTTTTTTTTTTTAGCATGTAAATTTCCACCACATCTCAAATCATATACTATGTTTCTTATTAATCTATGGTGAAAATTAATTCATCTTTATTATTATTATTATTATTTATTTAGCAAAATGGCCAACTCTTGTTCTTTCACAGTCAGAATCTTGTGTCATTAATATACATAATAATTATTATTATTTATTATTTTTTTGTATTTTCTTTTTTTGTTCATTGTTTTGGTAATTTGACATTTGTGACCCTGGAGCACAAAACCAGTCATAAGGGTCAATTTTTCGAAATTGATATTAATGCATCATCTGAAAGCTGAATAAATAACTTTCCATTGATGTATGGTTTGTTAGGATAGGACAATATTTGGCTGAGATACAACTATTTGAAAATCTGGAATCTGAGGGTGCAAAAAAATCGAAATATTGAGAAAATCGCCTTTAAAGTTGTTCAGATGAAGTTCTTAGCAATGAATATTACTAATCAAAAATTAAGTTCTGATATATTTACGGTAGGACATTTACAAAATGTCTTCATGGAACATGATCTTTACTTAATATCATAAAAGGCATAAAAGAAAAATCTATAATTTTGACCCATACAATGTATTGTTGGCTATTGCTACAAATATACCCCAGCGACTTAAGACTGCTTTTGTGGTTAATTATTTTTAAACATTAAATATTTACAAAATGTATTTAACTAAATGTATTTAGATTATATTTAAAATATTATGTTCAGTCGGTTTTAATAACAGCACTCAAAATGTTGAAGAAACACCCTCAAACACATGCTTTTACTTAAGAGATCGTGAAGTCACTCCGGGAACTGAATTCTAATGCACTCGATCACAAACGTTTGCACGATGCAGCTGTTCGACAGAGAAGTACCACAGTCAGATGTTTAGTCACTTCTCTGTTATTCGTAAGCAGTGAATATCATTGAAATAATCGTGACCAAAATCACGTCTGTTTGTGTGACGCTGTGCTTTCACAGCAGCCCAGCAGAGTAACTCGCAGCATCGGATACACTTAAATAACTCCTAAATATGGACTAGTGTTTCTCTGTTCACGCTTTAGAAAGTCTGTGGCACAGCGGGTGCAAATCAGACAGTAAAAGCAGAGCTGACTGTCTCCATATATCAATGTACTGTTGAGTTATTTATGGCTCAGTTAGTGTGCAGATGCCATTCTGACAAACCGAGCTTGAGTTTTGATGTGGCGTCTGTAGACTTTATTCTGGCGTCAGTGTGAGCGGTCAGCCAATGGCTCATATTTGGACACCGTTCAGCGTGAAACCTCTCCTCACAAATAACGACTAAAGATGTGCTGGATGTATCTCAATAGGTTTACTTTGTTTCCCTCATTTTGGATTTGAATTTGCACTTTGATCCTAAATGCATTCTATTTAAATACATTTACAGGTTGATCCTTAAAGGGTTTAAATTGAATTGAATTTAAGATTAAAGTGTAAATATTCGTTTTAATTGTTAAATCTATGTCATGCATTGTCAATATGATATGCAGTTCAGTTTGCTTTCATAATTTGGTGTAGTCTGATTAAAACCTTATTTATAAGGTGCTTTTCACATTACACATCAGAGCAGATTTACAGAAATTCATCACTTTAATTTATAATATCTCTATAATGTCAGTGCATTAAGTAGATTAGAGCAGTGCAAAAATATATTTAATATATTGATGATGTACGCAACCAAGCAGTTTTTTTTTTCATTTTGTGAAGCAATCTAGAGCTTAATCGTATCCAATGAGAACTGATTTGTTTATGAAAAGTGGTCTATATATGGCTGAACAATAAAAATAATATAAAGAAAACATATGGTGAAAAGGAGGTCGATGACATTTTTTTTAAATGTAAATAAAAAATAAAAAAATGTTGCATTGTAATTTTCTACTTTATTTCAAAGCGTAATTTATAACTAAAGTGAATGTTCCAAAGACATAAATATTTGTATAATATTTTGGCAAAACCCTCACACAAGATCTAATGTCTTTAGACTGAAGCTGAGAGGACGATTGAGCCTCTTCCAACACATTTCCACGGTTTGTTCTGCCGATCCTGTTTTGTGCTGTATTTACACGCGAGTTGGGATTTCTGATGTCAAACAGCCCACAGTCATGGGTTTCTGTGTCAGACGTGACCGAAACGCTTTGATTTGAATTGTTTTACATTAATTCATTTTGATGGGCCTGTGAGGCATCTGCATGGCAAATGTTTGATCATTTCTGATGTATAGCTGTAAGACTGACGTGACTTCCCCACATTCATTATTATCATGCACTTTCTTTGCTTTTCCGCACAAATTTCTGCCGGTGTTGGTATGTCTGCTCTACACGAGAAACTCACTTTTAAGATTCCTCTGATGTCTTCATGGCTCACGGTGGGAGGACAGATGTGTGACTTTTCCCAGGTCTTAAAAACGCGAAAGCGCAGTGCCCTTAAACCACACTAAATCCACACTATCTTGAATACTGCTCCGGAGCGCTATTCAAAGCTTAGTGTATCCCATCATGCATCATGTTTTGAATAAATCGTGAGATTTTTGCCAAGATCTTGCAAGAGGTCACGGAAACCTTTCCAATATAAGTTAAATATTGCTATAATAATTAGAAAGGGCCTATTATTGCATATAATTTGGTAGAAAAATACAGTGTTGCATGTTTTATTGGTGCAAAGATGAGTAGAGGTGATATTTATTTTGTAAACAACCTTTTTCTATCACTTTTCATCACTTAATTAGAAGCACCACAGATTAAATTGTGTCATGTTATAGGGACTACTGAACAGACATTTAGAAGTTGATTTTAAAATGCAAAGTATTTAAAATTAAAATAAAGCTATGTAAACACTTGCATTTTTACGACACTATAAGTGTGTCCCATCAGGCAATGAAAAGTTCGACACACACATGTAGTCTTCATCCTCACTTTAACACTTGGGCCAAGTACAGGAGAAGTAGCAAGTGGTCAAGTGCAAAGACCACAAGTGTGGGTATTAGTATAACCACAGTTTTACTACAAATACCATGGTGAAGCTATATGGCTAGTATAGCAAAACCATGGTTAATGTGTGGTTACTTTAGTTTAACTATTTAATTTAATTTAATTTTTTTAGTAAAACCATGTTTAATTTTCATAAAGGTACATATGTAATTAAAACATGTAATTGAGTGCAGAAATGAAGGCGAGTAACGTTAATCTTACCTGATTCTTTATTTGTAGTAAAACTTTGTAAAAAAAAAAAAAAATTGTAGTATGTTTTATTTTCATAAAGGTACATAATTAAAACATTATGTAATTGAGTGCAGAAATGAACGAGAGAAAGCTTACCTGACGCCGATATTACAGTAGCCAGTCTTAACAGTTTACGTGATCTGGCTCTTGATTTTATTATTGTTATTTTTTATTTCTTTGCCCGGATGCAAACATATAAAAAATGTGCACCGTAAGAGCGTCTACGGTAATTCACGTTGGCCAAAACACACAAGGAAACGCATTGTGAAAAAAAAATATCGTCTGCAATCACAGACATTCGCATTCGGACAGGATTAGTTTTCTCACAGGATCACTGAGTTTGCGAAAAACAGTAGGTCATTTGCGAGAAAAACACAGACGTAGCAGATTTGGACGGGATTAAAATCGCAAAGTACGTCTGTGAAACCCAAATTTCTCTAACAACCCCCTGTAAAACTAGTCCCGTTAGAATAGGGCTTTAGTGTGATGTACTGTGTACCTTCTCTGAAGATCTTTGACCTGCAGTTGTTATACAACTTGCTTGTGTCCAAAATAGCATTTAATTTAATTTAATTTAATTTAATTTAATTAAATTTAATTTAATTAAATTAAATTAAATTTAATTTAATTTAATTTTATTTTATTTTTTATTTAATTTAATTTGTATAATTAATTAAATTTTTTATTTTATTAAATTTTTTATTTGTATTTTTATTTATTTATTTATTTTTATATTGGTGTATATTGGATATATGTTTAATTCAGCTATAAGCAGCTCTACAGACGACAGTACTGTTATTATTTAGCTCTACGCAATTCTTTTTTTCAGGAATTTCAGCTATAAAACAGGTTATATATTAAAAAAAAAAAAAAAAATTGGTCATTTTTGTTTTTGTATTGTTCCATGAATTAAATATTTGAGGTATATTAATATATTTAAATAAATTATACATTTGTCATTTGTAAAAAAAAAAATCCATTATATTCTAAACGTGAATTCTGATTTCAACTTTGAAAGTGGTAAGAACATGTTATTTGTTTTTATAAATATTGGTCTATATTGGATATATATTGGCCAATATTGAATATTTAAATGTATATATTTATTAACCCTAATTTTACATTTAAATTAATTTTACTAACATCTAACACTCACTTTAAGTTAATCTTTAAAAAACCTGATAATTTAATAACTGTTAAATATAATCTTTAGCAAATCATAAAATAATATCTGTTTTCATGCAGTAAATAATAATGTTGTGATGCCAAAATGCACTTCTAGCATAGATTTTAATGTCTTTTTTTTTATTTGTGACAATATAGCATTTAATTAATATCTGCTTTTTATTGGCTATCAACCATAAGATGAAAAAACATACTGTGTTTGGTATGTCAGAATTTTAATATCAGTGCATTCCTAGTTAAAGCAGCAATTTTATTCTGAACCCATATGACTTTCTTTTTTTATGTGCAACACAAAATGTTTGAAGAATGTCTTCTAGACTTTTTCCTGTATAATGAAAGTGAATAGGGACTGGGTCATGCTCCCAGATGACAAAAACATATCAAAGGTACTCCATGCACTTTGTGCATTATATTATGTGTGCATATAATGGCTTTGTGTGACAAGTAAACTGAAATTGAACTCATTATTCACTGACAGTTTTTAGGGATTAATTGTTTAGGTGGCAAACGGCTCCAGATTTGTAGTCTATTTGAAGAAAGATTAAACTAAATACTGAGAGTATTTTTTTTTTGGTTGCGCTGTCCCTTTAAACAGTCTTTAACATTAACATATTTGAATAAATTGTGGCGTTTAGAAGTGAAATGTCATGTGGTGATAACTGCGTGTGCATTTGCATATCTTCAAAACTCTGCTCTGTCGCCTCAGGAGCGGCGAGACCCTCATAAATCCTCATTCACACGGGGCTAAAAATAGCTGCAGGGAAGTGTGGGAAATTGCTGGTTTTCTGGGCAGGTTTGCCGCGAGCGTCGCCAGTGAGCGTTTGTTAGGGATCTTGCTGCATGGATCGAGCATTGACACGCGTGCTGGACTGTCGTTAGACGGCTGGGATGTTTGCAGATGTCCTGTGGTTATATAAGCCAGACCTCCGGCTGACTCACGCTGGCACAAGAGTGTGGCTTGTTTTCCTGATGCTCTTATTTAAGGGGGACTCGAGAGACTCTGTCCTGTGGTGATTAATGCCTGATTTCACATCATATGGAACAGGTTGAAGTGACCATGTGGCTTATTCTGGACGAGGACCAGAGCAAAAACAAGCCGTTTCAATGAGCAGAGCTTGCATTTGTTTATATGACAGTGTGGCGAGGCCGGAAATGAATGGCGGTTTGGTGTAAATCTTGCATTTACGAAAAAAGAAACCCACATGTATACATTATATACAGATATATATGTGGGACATTAAGATGTCCGCATCAAAAGAAATTTACAAAAGTAAATGCTTATTCTGACCTGTACATATTAAAATATATAAAATAATACGTGAGCGTATTAAATTTGATTGTGTTTTAAATGAGTAAAAAATTCTTACTGACAATTGGGCAAAACCTAGGATAGTGGCAAATTTTAAAAATGTAAAATTACAACTAATTAGTATTTGGGGTGAAAATAATTAGTCTTTTAATGTCATAAATTGATTTTTGTTGTAAATATGCCTGACAAGATTGTTACACTGAATGACATTTTAGTGGGTCTCTTCTGTAAATCAGGGGAAACTGTATGATATTATTTTTTTTTCTCAGAAAAACAAAAACTAAATTGCAATTAAATTAAACAGAATTTTTTTTTTTTGGGGGGGAAAAACAACAACAATTTAAAGCAGTATTACACTTATTGTTTTTATGCTTAAACCCTTTTTCGTCTTTGACCCATATATATTTAATTTTATATTTTAAATAAATTATTTTAAATTATTTTGTATTTAATTTAAAAATGTAGAAATTTATTATTGTATTATTTATTTTATTTCTAAACATTTTATCATTTTTTAAAAATGTAATGAATTGTATGTTTTCATTTTTAGATATTTTATTTAATTAATTGTATTACCACATTCTGTGTATTGATAAAAATGGACAAAAGGGCTCGAGTAGCACTAAAAGTGATTATACACTAAAATTCTCAGGTGCGTATATTTGCATAATTGTCAGAAACTGTTTCGATCAGTGTTGCTGTGGGGCTTGATCTGGTGCGAATCTCGCAATTGTTTCTCTTTATTATTATTTTTGTCTTTTGAATGGTTGCTCAATAACATTGCGGTGAGCAGAGCCTCGGACAGATGATTCACAAATGCAGTGCTGGCCTTCCTGAATATATTACCATGAAAATGGCACCATAGACGCATGTAAACAGTGTGTGACGAAGCTGCTTGAGCGGTAGCTTCTGTGCTGTTTAATACCTGCTGTACCATTGGCTTTGTGGCCACGTTTCCTCTTTTTCTTTTTGAAGGTTTTGAACAAGACTGAGCTCAGCTGCTCTCTCTCTCTCATACAGTAACTCTAAATGACCACGCTTTCCACCTCTCTATTGCAAACTGATAGCATGCACTTTGTGTTGAGGAGTCCGTCAGAGAAGTTTTTTTTGCAGTGACAGATTCCTCTTGAGATGTGGTTGGTTTTTGAAGGACTTTGGCAGCCGCTTCTTTGATTTGTACACTTAATGTGGAAGGGTCAGGCAGAAAAAGCATCTAGGTTTATGGGAATTGCACATATTGCAGCTATATTTAACATGTCGTCCTATATAGCAGTGTAAGATGAGGAGCGATGCCCCTTTTGACCTTTAATTTTCCTTTAGATGTCACTACATCTCATCTCAGCACATGCATTCAATGCTTTTATTAGTCTTGACCTTTTATCTGAAAGGTTCTGAGGTTATCTAATGCATTGTTATTGTTAGACTTTTATAATAACTGAAATAATTATTCATATTTAATTTAATTTATTATTATTTTGTAGCGAAAAGTTCAAGAAAGATCCCATTGGCATGTTGGTGTGTTTAATAAATCAATTTCTTGTTTAAGAAGTATTAAATAATAATAGTTATTACTTAGTTTAACAAGTTAAAATTTGTGATTTTGAAAAAAAAATTATTCCATTCATTACATTTAAACATATAATTCAGCATAACTTGTGTTAATTGAGTGGAGTTATTCAATCTGAATTCATAGTTTATTAAGGTGAGTAAGTAATAAATAAATAAAAATAAATAGGCTAATTGAGTGGAATCATTTATTCTTAATTGACAGTTTTTTTATATTATGTAAATTAAATTAAAAACATAACAAATTAAAAATGTAGGCCTGTATATAGTATGATTATTGGATTTATTTGACATTATTTAATTACATTTTCAAAATTCATGAATTTGCAGAGAATATTTGATACAGTATATTTCATCGCATCTTTTTAAAATAAATAGATAAATAAATTTGCATAGAATATTTGATATATTATTTGACATAATGTTTAAAAAAAGACAAAAGAAATAATTGGATAAAAAAATATAACGTTTTTTTATGTATTTTTATTTTTGCAAAAATGAACCCAGTTCCCTATGCCCATGTTTTACAATTTTGTTATAACAACTAAATTATTAAATGCTTACATTTGTTTTCTTTAATATATTCGATGATGCATCGTTACTTTGTACATGCACTCTAAATATATCACATATCAGATTGTTAAGATTGTCAATATGAAATGCCTTTTCATGTCGTGAATCAATGATCCGTTTTTTAAAACGTTGTCTAGCTCTGTTATCATGAAAAGAAGAGGTTGCATCTTACATTTAATTCAATTTCTCCTCAGCGGCTTTGAGTTCCAGTGTGTTTGTGACGGAAGGGCCTGCAGGAGCGAGTTTTACTGGGTCAGGGTTATAGAGAAAACATGTTCTCTCCACAGGTGGTGGAGCGAGAGAACGAGAACTGAAGGAACGCGGTGCTCGTAATCATCAATGAATGCATCTGTTCATCTTCGTGTTTCGTGTGTCATTCCCGGTTGTGTGGGTTAGAGGAATGAGATCTGGGTCGTGTGTCTCTCTCTCTGGTCACCAAAATCCATTGGAAGTCTTGAGTCATTTTGGGCTGAAGAGGTTGAACTCAAAAATAGACGCTGAAATAGATTCCTGAGGTTGAGAGGAGTCTTGGAAATGGGGACAGATGGACGGCATGTTCAATTATTATTTATTTTTTTTTGATTTTGGTGTGACATTTGAGCTATTTTGGGAAGACTTGACCCACCAATGCAAATGCCGTCCAAAGTTCGAATTAAAAATCTGGGATGAAAAATGAATTTAAACCTGAAAATAAAAGAAAATGCTTTTGGATGCATTTGATTTGAATAATTGATTTTAGTTTTTTTTTACATGAAATGTGAGCTATTTTGTGGAGAGTGAAATTCCGAAATTCCAAAACAGAAATTCCGAGTTAAAAACTGAAGAAAACAATGTTTGGATTAGTTTAAGAAAGTAAACGAAATAAAATAAAAAGGATCATGTATCAAATTGTTATTCTAATAAATTTGTGATTTTTGGAATGAAATTGAACTCATTCCAATAATGAAAGAATTTAAAATCTAATAAATAGATTCCTGAGGTTGAGAGGAGTCTTGGAAATGGGGACAGATGGACGGCATGTTCAATTATTATTTATTTTTTTTTGATTTTGGTGTGACATTTGAGCTATTTTGGGAAGACTTGACCCACCAATGCAAATGCCGTCCAAAGTTCGAATTAAAAATCTGGGATGAAAAATGAATTTAAACCTGAAAATAAAAGAAAATGCTTTTGGATGCATTTGATTTGAATAATTGATTTTAGTTTTTTTTTACATGAAATGTGAGCTATTTTGTGGAGAGTGAAATTCCGAAATTCCAAAACAGAAATTCCGAGTTAAAACTGAAGAAAACAATGTTTGGATTAGTTTAAGAAAGTAAACAAGAAATAAAATAAAAAGGATCATGTATCAAATTGTTATTCTAATAAATTTGTGATTTTTGGAATGAAATTGAACTCAGTCCAATAATGAAAGAATTTAAAATCTAATTAAACTTTTTGGTTTTAGTTTAGGAAAATTATTAAATATTTAAGATATTGAAAGAATGCCCAATTTGTGAGATTCACTTTGTTTTGATCCTGATTCTAGATCATTATTAAATCATGGTGCATAACATGATCACCATTCAGATTGTTATGCAATAAAGCAATTATTAATAAAAAAAAAAAAAGGCATCAAATTAGAATTAGAAAGAAATATGAGAAATAAAAAACTGCATTTTCACTCAGGTGTATGGTAGCACCTTTACCTTTGATCTGTGGCTGATGGTGTCTAACAGATATTCTGAGCACCACTAATGATTCATAACAATGTGAAATCCATCTCAATTTTGTTGGATCCCTCTCTTTGAAGCTCTCATAAGTCCCACGCAAATCTGAGCTCATATTCCTGTGCACATCTGTCAGTGTTCAGGAGCCCAGCTGTGGACTCTCACTAATCAAGCACATCTCATTATGCACAGATAATGAATGAGGCTTTGATCTGATTGGTGCAGGACGTCATGATGAGCCCTTATTTCCACTATAGCCAGTCTGGATGCTCATATTGAAGTGCTTCTGTAAACAGATGACCGGTGTTCCTTAAAAGGCATAAAACAGCACTAGTTTCATGCTCTCAAGTGTATCTTCTCACTCTTTTCTTATCTTTTCTTCAGCGGATCAGCAGGAGCTTGTGAAATCCCAGTTCACACATACTTTGCTGCTGTGCTCGTTCAATCATTGACAAGCAGTCTCTAAGCTTGCTTTCTTCACACCACAGTGAGAATAGATTGTCAAGTGATGTGGTCTCTAAAAAAATATAAAATTATAAAATAAAAAAGTTCTTCCTGCAACCATCTCAAAATAATAAAAAAAGCAAAAAGAAATAGCCTATCTGTCAACACTGTTGGTTATTTACATACTTAATTTTTTTCCTCTGAAATCATTTATATTCTTTTATTGGTTGCTCCAAACGTAAAGTATGTAATTTGCAAGCAATCTGAATATGAACTGAATTTCAGTTCACATCAGGCTGAGATTCAACCATAGGTGAGAAACCACAATTATAACCGTGTTAATATTCAGACCAACAGCACACTGGTGAGTAAAAGCGCTGTTATACAATAGTTAGAAAGTTAATATTGAGTATATTATATTCTAGACACAATATTGATTCCGGTTGAATAAAATGATTCAATAAATAAAATGAACAAAACAGTTAAATAAATGATTCAATGACTCAGACATAAAGATTAACCTGTTTCGTTTCTGAATGAATCAGTGTTTTTCAACAAATCAGTTGAGTGAATGATTCAATGACTCACTCATAAAGACAAACTCTTGTTTTGTTCCTGAATTAATTAGTGAATTAATGATTCAATGACCCACTCATTGACAGCCATTTGTTGCCACCTACTGGTGTAAAAATGTCAACAGTTTGAGTGAATGCTTCAATGATTTTAACTCATAAGGAGTCACTTGTTTTGTTCCTGAACGAATCAGTGTTTTTCAACAACCGTTTGAGTGAGTGAATGACTTACTCATAATTAGTCTTGTTTTGTACCTGAATAAATAAGTGTTTTGAATAAATCATTTGAGTGATTGTCCTAATAACTTGCTCATAAAGCCAGTCAGTTGTTCTGTGCCTGAATGAATTAGTGTTTTTGAACAAATTGGTTGAATGAATGATTCAATGACTCAGCCATAATGATTAACTTGTTTTGTTCCCGAATGAATCAGTGTTTTTGAACAGATTATCTGAGTGAATGATTCAGTGACTCATTCATAAGGAGCCACTTGTTTGTTAACTAATAACTCACTCATAAAGACAGAAACGTGTTTTGCTCCTGAATGAATTGGTAAATAGTAAATTAATGATTCAATGACTCTCTCATTGACAGCCATTTGTCGCCACCTATTGGCATAACAATGTAACTTGAGCATGCAATTGCTTTTTAACCAATATCCAAAATGATTTTAGTGGATGTATGAGGTCAGTCCTCCTCAAGTTCGTCATCACGTTAACTATGAACATGATCCAATAATGTTTGACAACCACAAATTGTCGTAATTCCTTTGCGGGCCACTGAGTGCATGGTAGAGTATTTTTACTATGAAACTAATTTATTTCAAAAGGTCAATGAAAATGTCTTTTTTCATGATATGATGCCTTAAAGAATGATTGTATCTTGTACTCAGCAGCAGCATGTGTGTTAAGTGTCCAGTTGGGAGCTGCTGCGTGTCATCTGGTGTATAGAGTGCTGATAAGAGCGGTCCGTGATCATAAATCGCCCGTGCGTCCTTCCTCTATAAATCCTGCTAACGGCTTGCTCATTTGGATTGATTGCGTACGTCAGCGCTCGTAACTTACCCACAAACAAAGGACAGAGGATGACAAACATGATGCATTTCTTGCACGCTGACACATGCACAAACGCACCGTCTGTGATGAAACAGAGCGCTCATTCTGTTATTCAAAGAGAGGCACGTGTGTTCCTCTAAAATACTGGACATTCGTCTTGATGCTCACATGCATGAATATCAGTCGATACCATGTTGAACTTCTATTTGCATTAGTCGAGGAAAATTTGATGTGTTTGGGAAACGGGAAAGGACACTGCTTGCACATGTTATTTCAACGATAAAGAATCTTGTTTGATTTTGTTTGACAACATGGTGTGCATTTCATTTGTCAATGCAACGGTAATGTCATAAACGCTCTGAGATTGTGAGGACATTAGATAAGAGCAATAAATTGCAGGTATAAAATCAGACTCTCATGTCTCACATGCATATACAAACTTAACAGGGTTTTGTAGATCTCAGACCACAGTTGGACAGTTTAAACACCCTCTGCAATCAGAATAGTCATTTATGTGCTAGTATACACTACTGCTCAGAAGCTTGGAATAATTAATTTTTTTGAATGTCTCTTCTGCTCACCATGGCGGCTTATATTTGCTAAAAAATACAATTAAAAACATTAATATTGTGAAATATTTTTACTATTCAAAACAGCTGTTTTCTATGTGAATATATGTTAAACTGTAATTTATTTCTGTGATGCGCAGCTGAATTTTCAGCATCATTACTCCAGTTTTCAGTGTCACATGATTCTAATATACTGATTTGCTGCCTTTTTATTATTATTGGTGCTCAGTTACTAATAAATGTTATTTTTCCCTCTTATTATTTTTTTTACTGTCACTTTTGTACAATTTAATGCATCTTGTCTGAATAAAAGTATTAATTTCTTATTCAAATAAAAAAAAAAAAATCATTACCCGAAGTTTTGAATCGTAGTATATTCTGGGCATTTTGCACCAGCTGAACAACTGCCGTGATGTACTTATAAACCTAAAACACAATTACACTCGTGTTTCTCTTGCTCAGGTGCTTTGTGTTTTCATGCATAGACTGATATCATATCTGTAGTAAAAGCAGTATAGTGGTCCCCCGTCTCGCTCCTTTGCCTTCATGCCCTTCATCTGTGTGTGTGAGTGTGTGTGTGAGAGTGAGTGTGTGTGTGAGTGAGTGAGTGAGTGAGTGAGTGAGTGAGTGAGTGAGTGAGTGAGTGAGTGAG
>NW_015548217.1:736573-739167 GCF_001515605.1 Sinocyclocheilus anshuiensis | reverse complement strand
TGTGAGTGTGTGTGTGTGAGTGTGTGTGTGAGTGAGTGAGTGAGTGAGTGTGTGAGTGAGTGTGTGTGAGTGAGTGTGTGTGAGTGTGTGAGAGTGAGTGTGTGTGAGTAAGTGTGAGTGAGTGTGTGTGAGTGAGTGTGTGTGAGAGTAAGTGTGAGTGAGTGTGTGTGAGTGTGTGAGAGTGAGTGAGTGAGTGAGTGTGAGTGTGAGTGTGAGAGTGAGAGTGAGAGTGAGAGTGAGAGTGAGAGTGAGAGTGAGAGTGAGAGTGAGAGTGAGAGTGAGAGTGAGAGTGAGAGTGAGAGTGAGAGTGAGAGTGAGAGTGAGAGTGAGAGTGAGAGTGAGAGTGAGAGTGAGAGTGAGAGTGAGAGTGAGAGTGAGAGTGAGAGTGAGAGTGAGAGTGAGAGTGAGAGTGAGAGTGAGAGTGAGAGTGAGAGTGAGAGTGAGAGTGAGAGTGAGAGTGAGAGTGAGAGTGAGAGTGAGAGTGAGAGTGAGAGTGAGAGTGAGAGTGAGAGTGAGAGTGAGAGTGAGAGTGAGAGTGAGAGTGAGAGTGAGAGTGAGAGTGAGAGTGAGAGTGAGAGTGAGAGTGAGAGTGAGAGTGAGAGTGAGAGTGAGAGTGAGAGTGAGAGTGAGAGTGAGAGTGAGAGTGAGAGTGAGAGTGAGAGTGAGAGTGAGAGTGAGAGTGAGAGTGAGAGTGAGAGTGAGAGTGAGAGTGAGAGTGAGAGTGAGAGTGAGAGTGAGAGTGAGAGTGAGAGTGAGAGTGAGAGTGAGAGTGAGAGTGAGAGTGAGAGTGAGAGTGAGAGTGAGAGTGAGAGTGAGAGTGAGAGTGAGAGTGAGAGTGAGAGTGAGAGTGAGAGTGAGAGTGAGAGTGAGAGTGAGAGTGAGAGTGAGAGTGAGAGTGAGAGTGAGAGTGAGAGTGAGTGTGTGAGTGAGTGTGTGTGTGTGTGTGTGTTTGGAGGTTCTGAGCAGATGAGATTGGCTCGATCTCGTCTCTGAAGTGAAAGAGGTTAATAGCTTGCACATTGGCACTTCTCTAACACACACGTCGATGTTTACAATCATGTTTCATCTGGAATAAGGAGCAGTGACTTTCTGCTGGAGGTCACACACTTTCTTCTCTGCTGAGACTATGTGAAGTATTTCTTAAGTTTTCTCTGCATATCAAAGTATTTCATTAAAACAAATGACACTTCACCATCAATCTCTGATGATAACTAATGCTGCTTTGCTGATGTTACTTTAAATACAGATGCTTCTGATCTCATCTGAATTGATGTATTAACATTTGAAGCATTTGCTGAATTATTGGACAAACATTCATCCCACGGCCAAAAGCTCACAGATGATCTGCATTGAGGCGACTGATTATATGTTTGATTGATGATGCATGATTGCACTGCATATATTTTTCTACGTCAGTCAGAGGAATGCTCACATTTTTTAAACTTTAAATGTTGTAAAAGTCATGGCACTGCACACTGAATGTGTGTTTGGATGATAGTGATGATTCTGTATAAAGCTCTTCAGTGCTCGTGTTTAATGCAGAACTTTGCTTTTAGTGAACTTCTGATATTTTTGACATTGAAATTGTTTTCATATAAAAAATTTTAGAGATGAAATGCTTTTTAGTTTTTAGTTGATGGAAACTATTTCCCAGATTGCCTGAAAGAGCTGTTATTGATTTATTTGGCGAGTGCAAGTGATGGTGACTGTTGATGTGAATCTGTCCTGAAGTCTCAGTTTATTCATTCATTGAAGTGAATGCAAGGTATGTCAGTATTTATAATAAATATATGACTGCATGTGAATATTATCTCTGTATCTGAGGTTGTTGACAGATCAAGGAAAAGCATACAGATAATGGATATAATGGAAATATAAAAGTAATAATACACATACATACTGTGCTGTTCAAAAGTCTGGGATCAGTAAGATTTTAGAGTTTCTCATGCTCATCAAGACTGCATTTATTTGGTCAGAAATACAGCGAAAATATTTTGTGAAATATTGGAATTTAACATAACATTTTTATATTTTAAAATACTTAAAAATATAATATTATAATATTATATAATATAATATAATGATTCCTGTGAAGCAAAGCTGAATTTTCAGTATCATTACTCACTCTTCAATGTCACATGATCCTTCAGAAATAAGTAATAAATAAATATAAATATAATAATAACATTTAAGTAATATAGTAATCAATTACTATATAAATTTATTTCAATAAATAAAATGTGATTACTTGAAATAATTAAGTAATTATCATAATTTTTATTTATTAATTTAGAACAAATGAATAAATACATTTAATAATTAAAGTTAACGGTATTTATTTGTTCATATGATTGTTTATAAACATCAAAAAATACCAAAATAAATATATTTAATTCAATTTAAACTAATTTATTTCAATAAGTAAATTATGGTTACTTGAGTGAATGAATGAATGAATGGATCGATCGAACAAACGAACGAACGAACAAATCAATCAATAATTAATGAATGAACGAGTCAATCAACAACCAATGAATGAATGAACAACTCAATCGACAATCAATGAACGAACGAATCAATCGACAATCAATGAA
>NW_015548217.1:725693-735969 GCF_001515605.1 Sinocyclocheilus anshuiensis | reverse complement strand
TTTACTTGAACTCAACATGAAATCAACATGGATCTGTTTAAATTAAGACAATCCTGGTCTTAATTTGTGTTTGGAATGTTTCATCAAAATGTAATATGTTTTGCCTCAGGTTTATACACTGCTGTTCAAAAGTCTGGGATCAGTAAGATTTTAGAGTTTCTCATGCTCATCAAGACTGCATTTATTTGGTCAGAAATACAGCGAAAATATTTTGTGAAATATTGGAATTTAACATAACATTTTTATATTTTAAAATACTTAAAAATATAATATTATAATATTATATAATATAATATAATGATTCCTGTGAAGCAAAGCTGAATTTTCAGTATCATTACTCACTCTTCAATGTCACATGATCCTTCAGAAATAAGTAATAAATAAATATAAATATAATAATAACATTTAAGTAATATAGTAATCAATTACTATATAAATTTATTTCAATAAATAAAATGTGATTACTTGAAATAATTAAGTAATTATCATAATTTTTATTTATTAATTTAGAACAAATGAATAAATACATTTAATAATTAAAGTTAACGGTATTTATTTGTTCATATGATTGTTTATAAACATCAAAAAATACCAAAATAAATATATTTAATTCAATTTAAACTAATTTATTTCAATAAGTAAATTATGGTTACTTGAGTGAATGAATGAATGAATGGATCGATCGAACAAACGAACGAACGAACAAATCAATCAATAATTAATGAATGAACGAGTCAATCAACAACCAATGAATGAATGAACAACTCAATCGACAATCAATGAACGAACGAATCAATCGACAATCAATGAACGAACGAATCAATCGACAATCAATGAACGAACGAATCAATCGACAATCAATGAACGAACGAATCAATCGACAATCAATGAATGAACGAATCAATCGACAATAAATGAACGAACGAGTCAATCGACAATCAATGAACGAACGAATCAATCGACAATCAATGAATGAACGAATCAATCGACAATCAATGAATGAACGAATCAATCGACAATCAATGAATGAACGAATCAATCAACAATCAATCAGTACGTACATACATATTATTTGACCGGCAAAGCATAATAGAAATCTTTTCTACAATAACCCTGATATAGTGTCAGAACTGTTCAAACTCTACTCGCACAGTAATGCTGTATGTATGAAGATCAAAACAATATTCACATAAATTACTTCATTAATTTATTTCAGTAAATTACAGTTACTAAAGTAAATAAATAAAATGTAACTCTATTTGTTTGATGTTTTTGGCTGGTTTAAGCTGGTCTCATTGGTTTAAAGGGGTCATCGGATGCCCATTCGACAAGCAATGAACGAACGAATCAATCGACAATCAATGAATGAACGAACGAATCAATCGACAATCAATGAACGAACGAATCAATCGACAATCAATGAATGAACGAACGAATCAGTCGACAATCAATGAACGAACGAATCAATCGACAATCAATGAATGAACGAATCAATCGACAATAAATGAACGAACGAGTCAATCGACAATCAATGAACGAACGAATCAATCGACAATCAATGAATGAATGAACAACTCAATCGACAATCAATGAATGAACGAACGAATCAATCGACAATCAATGAATGAACGAACGAATCAATCGACAATCAATGAATGAACGAACGAATCAATCGACAATCAATGAATGAACGAACGAATCAATCGACAATCAATGAATGAACGAACGAATCAATCGACAATCAATGAATGAACGAACGAATCAATCGACAATCAATGAATGAACGAATCAATCGACAATCAATGAACGAACGAATCAATCGACAATCAATGAATGAACGAATCAATCGACAATCAATGAACGAACGAATCAATCGACAATCAATGAATGAACGAATCAATCGACAATCAATGAACGAACGAATCAATCGACAATCAATGAATGAACGAACGAATCAATCGACAATCAATGAATGAACGAATCAATCAACAATCAATCAGTACGTACATACATATTATTTGACCGGCAAAGCATAATAGAAATCTTTTCTACAGTAACCCTGATATAGTGTCAGAACTGTTCAAACTCTACTCGCACAGTAATGCTGTATGTATGAAGATCAAAACAATATTCACATAAATTACTTCATTAATTTATTTCAGTAAATTACAGTTACTAAAGTAAATAAATAAAATGTAACTCTATTTGTTTGATGTTTTTGGCTGGTTTAAGCTGGTCTCATTGGTTTAAAGGGGTCATCGGATGCCCATTTTCCACAAGTTGATATGATTCTTTAGGGTCTTAATGAAAAGTCTGTAACATAGTTTGGTTAAAATTTCTCAATGGTAGTGTAAAAACACATTTTTTTACCCTGTCAAAAACAGCTCTTTTCAGATCAAGCCGTTTTTGTAGCATTCCCCTTTAAATGTTAATGAGCTCTGCTGACCCCACCCCTCTCTTCCAGCCACTGTCAGAGAGATTGTTTACTTCAGCCGCATTCATCATGAAACTCCGAGTGGATTTTTATCATTATAGAGTGGTTGTGTACACACGCTGCCAACACACATTTCAGTTCAAACAACTTGTAAACGTTCATGTAGCATCCTATGACCCCTTTAAACTTCTTTCTTGCCTAGCAGCTGTCAGCGGTTCCCAGCTCGTAGCGCTTTGCCTCTTTCTGCTCTCCACATGCATCAGACTGAACAGAAGACGATGTTATTAAGCCTGTTTGTTTTGAGGAGAATTTGACTTTAGAGTAGAATTGTTCAACATTCAGTGAAGTCACATAAAGTTCAGCGGCGATATCAGTGTAGAATGTTTGCAGAGTAGAATCATGTAGCATTTGTGTCACTAAAATCATACTCAATTATTTGTACAGTGTGAAGAGTAATTATATAATTCATTTGATTTTCATATTCAAAGGTTTGTTGTGAATGGACTCAGTAAACATGTATTAGCCTGTCACCCATTATTAGGCTGAATTTTGTTTTGTAATGGATTTTAGCTTGTAGTAATGTGACTTCTTCTCTCTCTGTGTATGTGTGTTTACTTAATCAGAGCGAATGCAACAGCCCGCGGAACTTCATTGAAATGGATGCGTGCAATTTCACCGTGCTTGTGTTTTCAAAAGCGAATGTTTTTTTAAAGAAGGACAGATATCAGTGACTGAAGCCCATTGGCATTTGGTTTGTGTAGGTAGATATTTTCTTGGGTGACGTCGTGTCAGACTACGTCTTTAATAATGTTTATAAATGACAAACACAAGCTGTGAGGCTTTTAAAGGCTTTCACTGTGTGTCTGATGCAGCAGATTTGAGCTTTATTAAAGATGAGATCTCACTGAATAACATTAATTAAATGCAGTGGCTCAGTTGATGGTTTTCTGTTATTAAATGGCTCTCTGGAATACTTGATTCTGATTGGTCAGATTTAACAATTCAATTCAAGTTTATTTGTATAGTGCTTTTCACGATGCAAATCGTTGCAAAGCAGCTTTACAGAAAATTAAAGTTTCTACATTATATTTAGTAATAGCTTATAAGTGGGGACTATCTCAAGTTGATGTCCATATGGCGGAAATGTACGGTAAAAATCAAGCAGTTAGTTAATGGCATGTAAATAGAGTACAGTCAAATATTTTTGAATAATTACCCAAATTTTTGAATAATCAAGCTATGTTGCATGGTCATATTGTGTGTTTTGTGCATGTTTGTAGTTATTAATTTGTTCGTTTGTTTATTAACTGTGCATGAAACAAGACGTATTCATTTATTTCAATAAACAAATTAGAGTTACTTTAAGTAAATAAGTAGATAAATAAATAAAATTAAAGTATTAATTTTTTTATTAATGTATTTAACCATGTATGAAGATCGAAACAATACTAAAAGAAATGGATTAATCTATTAATTTATTTCAATTAATAAATTATGGTTACTTTAACTTAAGTAAATAAAATGATTTATTTATTTGTTTATTTAAGTAACCATGTTTGAACATCAAAATAATAAAAAAAAAAAATTAATTTATTAATTTATTTCACTAAATAAATTACTGTTACTATAAGTAAATATAAATATAAATGAATGAATGAATGAATAGAATTATCATTATTTCTTTATTCAAGTAGCCATGTGTGAATTTCAAAACAATACTAAAATACATAACTATATTAATTAATATCAGGAAATAAAATATGATTACTTTAAGTCATTAAGTAACAATATGACAACAATATGATATTTGTTGACAAAAACAAATGAATAAATCAATTTAATAATTAACTATTAAAATTAACAGTATTTATTTATTAATGTAAGTGTGTATGAACATCAAAAAATACTAAACTAAATAGTGAATAAGTGAATAAGTATCAGTAAATAATAGGGATGCACGATATTATACTCGTCATACTCATGAGTATGTTTTGATTTAAAGGTCAGAAGCTATAGCTTACATGAATAAAAAAAATCACAAACATGACATATATGCTGATTTATTCATTAATGTGTAATATGTTATATTTTTTAAACAAATTATGAGCTCTAAAAGATTTTCAGAATTTTTACAACTCTTTGCTTTAGACACATCTACAAATGTTAAATCTTAAAATAAAATGTCTTAAAAAAAAAAAAATGCAGCGATTGATATATAGTTTATTTATTGTAAGTTTAATAATTGTAAATATACCGATGTATTCATTAATGTGTAATGTTTTTTTTTCTAACCGATTATGAAAAAATGCAATAATTGATTTATAGTTATTTTCAGCTTTCAGTGTGCTCTCATAATAAAAGAACTTCATTATTGTTTATTTAATTCTAACAAATAAGTTCTTGTTAAAAACTAACCAAAATGTAAAAAATTATTTGCTTATAATTTCCACACAGGAGAGGCTTGGTGTTGTTTCCAAACAAAAGGAAATATGTGAGCCTGGAGCACAAAAGCAGTGTTAAGTCGCTGGGGTATATTTGTAGCAATAGCCAACAATACATTGTATGGGTCAAAATTATAGATTTTTCTTTAATGCCAAAAATCATTAGGATATTAAGTAAAGATCATGTTCCATGAAGATATTTTGTAAATGTCCTACCATAAATATATCAAAACTTACTTTTTAATATATTAAAATTAATTAATTAATTAATCGTTCATTCATTGATTGTTGATTGATTCGTTCATTCATTGATTATTGATTGATTCGTTCGTTCATGCATTGTTTGTTGATTGATTCGTTCATTCATTGATTATTGATTGATTCGTTCATTCATTGATTGTTGATTGATTAGTAAAAAAATTGACCCTTATGACTGGTTTTGTGGTCCAGGGGCACAAATATCGGTATCGGCCAAAATGAGTTGAAAAATATCGGATATCGGCAAAAATCCAATATCGTGCATCCCTAGTAAATAAATTGCAGTTGCTTAAGTAAATGAATGACATAAATAAATACATACATACAATATTATTTGACTTGCAAAACATTGAAATCTGAATTGAAATCTTTTCAGTTGTTTAAATCTGTCCATGTTGGTTGTTTCGGGCAGGGTGTTGGGATGGACCCTCATGTGGCTCTGGCGCTGCCGTCTGATGCCAAACTGACCAAAGAGAAGAAGAAGAGCTCGATGGAGGAGGAGGAGGAGCTGTCTATCAGGATAGGTAGAGCAGGAGTTCACTCAGGCAAGCTCTTCTTCACCAACCCACAGTCTGCTCTCCAGAGCTGCCAACAACACAGCTGCACTGATGGCTCTCTCTGGCTCCTTCTGTAACCGACAGGATCTTACTTTTTTCCTTCTGTCTTGAAACCTAGTGTCTTATAAACCATTTTAGGCATTATCGGCACTTGTGATGTATCAAATTATATATACACAATCAGACGTTTGTAATGTTTTTAAAAAAAGTGTCTCTTCTGCTCACTGAGGCTGAATTTATTTGATCAAAAATGCAGTAAAAATTGTGAAATGTTATTAGAATTTAAAATAGTGGTTTTCTATGTGAATATCTGTTAAACTGTAATTTATTTCTGTGATCAAAGCTGAATTTTCAGCATCATTACTCCAGTCTTCAGTGTCACATGATCTTCAGAAATCATTCTAATATGCTGATTATTAGAAACATTTCTGATTATTATCAATGTTGAAAACAGTTGTGCTGCACAATATTTTTGTTGAAACTGTGATGCATTTCATTTTTCAGGATTCACAGATGAATAGAAAGTTCAGAAGAACAACATTTATTTGAAATAGAAATCTTCTGTGACATTATAAATGTCTTCACTGTCACTTTTGATCAATTTAATGCAGCCTTGATGAATAAAAGTATTCATTTCTTACAGGAAAAAAAAAAAAAAAATTGCCCCAAACACTGATAAGTTACAAAATGCATCGCAGTCTCTACGACAGCTGGATGTGAGGAAGATGTAATTTAATCTATAATAAATATCCCTTTAATAAGATCATTTACCCCCAAAATGAAACTCTGCCATCATTTACTCTCATTTGCCTTAATTCCAGGCATTAACTAATTTATTGAGAATTACACAAATATTTTGTACAAAGGTAATTCGCAGAAAAATAAAACAAAACAAAAGCTGTAAAGCTTCTGAAGTCAGGTTTTTTGAAGCTTGAAAACGGTGATTATGTGAACTTTCAATGAATGTAAAAAAATATGATGAGAGAATATTAAAAAATGTCTCATCTGTGTCCCAAAGATGCACAAAAGTCTTATGGGGTTTGGAACGAGAGTAAATAATGACAGACTTTTAATTTCCAGATGAATTATTCCTTGATTTCAGTGAATTAACTAATGATGCTCTTGAAGATGAAGCTCACTAGGTTTTGCGACAGTGTTTCAGACTCACTGACAAAAACACACTTGGTTTTTCTTCTTTTTCCCTCTGCATTACGGCGGTTACACACTCCCTGATGTTTTGATCAGTATCCCTGTCCTTCACTTACTGTGAATCTGCTCATCCTCAGGCTCTTCTGAGACAGGATTGGGGCTCTAAGTCTCTTTACTGTAGTGTGCACTATAAAGGGCTGGTGGTGGGTCTCTTTTAATTGCTTTGCCATGAATAGAGCGCAGAAGGATCGTATGGTTTTCTCAAGCGGTGCTTAATGCAATATTTATAGAAATATTGCAGTGTAACTTTTGCAATTTAACACCATGAAAAGAACACAGGCAGATCAGACATTTGCTGAACTCAAGGGAGATTTTGCTTTAGTGTATGTATGTGTGTATGTGTGTGTGTGTCTATATATACAGTATATATATATATACATCATCATATCAGAATGTATATATACACACAGTGCTTTGTGAAAGTAATATCCCTTCATTTTTTCACATTTTGTTGCTGCCTTATGTTAAACTGCTTTAAATTACTTTTTTTCCCACATCAATCTACACTCCATACACCATACTGACAAAGCAAAAACAGAATTGCCACAACATGAAATAAGTATGTTGCATAAGTATTCATACCCTTAACTAAATATTTAGCTAGTCTTTTTTGTTTGATGCGACAAGCTTTTCTCATCAGCATTTTGCAATTATCTGTCATTCTTCACCTCTCAAGCTCTGTCAGGTTGGATGAGGGCAGATGCACATTTTTTTTTAGGTTTCTCAAGAAATATTTGATTGGGTTCAATCCCAGGCTCTGGCTGGGCCACTCAAGGACATTCACACAGTTGTCTATAAGCCACTCTTGCTGTGTTTAGGTTCTTTGTCCTGTTGGAAGGACATTTAGACCATATGGTGACAATAAACCCACTAAACTACAGAGATAATACTTTTTTGCTTTCACAATTGAATTGTGATTGAGCTGTGCTTCATCTCTGACCCTGGCTGATATTTATAATATCAAGCTTTTCTGAATATGTTTTTTTTTAATATTATCTGCATAGCTCAGCAGAAACTGAAATCACCATTCTTCACTCAACCTGTTAAGATTAATAGTATTTTTATTTTAATACCTGAAATTTTCCCAAAGAAGTATAGTTCAAGTGACTCATGAAAAACGTGGATTTTATTATCTCTCTTTATATAGAAAAAAAAACCATAGCTGGATTTCTCTGGCCTGGAGAAGATTGTTAAATGTGTGCAGCTGTAATTCCTGAGGCAGAATCCACACAGGCTAATTAACCGAGCTAAACGAGTGTGAGAAGATTACATGATGAACAAGTGAAACGGCCGTAGCCTCAGTCAGCTTCTGACTTTATAGACACAGAGAACACCACAAATAAATAATCAAATATTATCTATATATAATATATACTAGATTGTTTGAGTAAATGAGCAAATTGAATAAATGCATGTCAGTTCGGTGTAATTATCACATTTTTGCTTTGGTTAATGGCATTATTACGCTCATAATTTCATGACTGCATTAAACCAATTTCACACAGGATTAAAATGACTCACACTGGGCTTATCATGATTATCAGCGATTATTACGCTCAGTAAAATTCACACAGGATTACTAAATGCAAACCTGTGGGAACTCAGTTATTTATTTAACCGTGTATGAACATCAAAACAATGCTAAAATAAACGACTTAATTTATACATTTTTTTTTCATTTAATAAAATATGATTACTTCGATTATTATGATTACTTAAAATTAACATTATTTATTTGATTTGATTATTTAAATTTAGTTTATTATTTATTTAAATAACTGTATGACTATAACTATATTTGTAGCAATAGCCAACAATACATTGTATGGGTCAAAATTATACATTTCTCTTTTATGCCAAAAATCATTAGGATATTAAGTAAAGATCATGTTCCTTGAAGATATTTTGTAAATGTCCTACCGTAAATATATCAAAACTTAATTTTTGATTAGTAATATGCATTGCTAAGAACGTCATATGGACAACTTTAAGATCCTAACAAACCATACATCAATGGAAAGCTTATTTATTCAGCTTTCAGATGATGCATAAATCTCAATTTCGACAAATTGACCCTTATGACTGGTTTTGTGCTCCAGGGTCACCTTTATACTAGCGTTGATCCAGAATCCAGAATCGGATACTTCTTGTAAAATTAAAATTTCGATTCCGACACTTGCGATCAGAAGCTGAAAAAGCTAATGTATAATATCTGTGCTAGCTAAACATGTTGCAAGAGAGGCGTCACCACCAACATGACAAAGCACTTTAATTGAACAGATCGTTAAAGATCACGAACGCGATTCAAACACCAACGTGATTCTATTCCTAAATGACAGTGATTCATTCCTCATCCTTTGACGTGTGCGATCACAACGTGATCAGATCTTGGTTCGTCAGTGCAGCGTACGATCACATCAGTGTGATGTGAACATTTAATCCTGCGTTCGCGCGGCCGCAGACCTGAAGAGAGCAGCTGCCATGAATATGAATGAAACAGCTTCACAGTCTTTTCAACCACACAGTGTCATTAATTCTGTGCTACTAACATTCAAATAATCACAGACGTACTGGGATTGATGTTTATAGTTCGGATATAAACTCAGATGTGTACGGTAACGATCAAAATAGAGTAAATCACCTTTTGAAAGTAATTTGACAGTTCAAATAAAGATTGATCAATTACATTGTTACGCCAGTAGGTGGCGAAAAGGGCCTGATTCATCCAGTAATATCTTGAGTGAGTCATTGAATCATTCATTCAGAAATTGCATGTGATTTTGTTCAGTTGTCTAATTTTTTTTTTCAGAATCGTGAGAACCACAATCTCCATAAAAAAAATAAAAAAAACTCAATTTATTCAGAATCATGCAGCTCTATTTTGCACACAAACTGCTCTTAAACGAGGCCAGTTTTTATGTAACCTGCATATTTTTCTTCATGGTATTCCACTGCAACTAAATGTTTTGCAAAAAGAGACACAGAATAAATATGTTTTATATCTAAATGTTTGACTTCATTTTGGAATTGAAACTTCCTCATAAAATTCAAACGATACCCAACCCTAGTTTATGCAAAGTATTTATAGAGTCAAACTTTGGTAACAGGGTTGCATGAATTGCAAAGTCCATAGAAAATGAATAGAAAACCGAACTGTATAGTTTGTAGTATGTAGTATATAGTTTGACTTCTTTGTAATTTTTTGCATTTTTTTAAATCTACGTTTATATACTTTTTAATTAATTTTATTTCAGTTTTAGCTATTTTAGTACACCAAGTTAAACTAAATTCACATTAGAAATTTTAACTATCAGGAATAATAATAATAATAATAATAATAAAAAAAATATATATTTTTTTTCTTTCAGTTTTATTTT
>NW_015548217.1:714423-725189 GCF_001515605.1 Sinocyclocheilus anshuiensis | reverse complement strand
TAACTATATTAAGCCTGCTTGATGATTGACATTATTAATTATTAATCAGTTTCAGTCCCAGTCAGACTCGTATAGGGCTCAATATTCTGTGTTTGCACACAAAGGGTTCGAGGGAAAGCTAAAGGTTTGACAAAACTTTCTTATCTTCTGTGCTTCTATTGCAAGAGCGTGATTAACTGCTTTCTCTCAAATCTGTTTCGCTTGATTGAACAGTTTAACAATTAATAATAATATTCATATTTATTCTTTAATTTATTCTAATAATTTGTATTTTGAAAGTATTTAATTATATTTTCAATTACAGTATTTAATTTATAAATTAAGCAGCAAAATTTCTTTTTAAAATCCAATGCATGAAAGCCAGATCAATGGCATCTAGTGGGAGAAATATGTAATATTTTATGCAATACTTTTATATAATACTGTATTTACTTATTATTGCATTATACAAGATACATATTTAGATACATATTGCATGTATGACTATTTTAAAGACCATTATTGTTCAGCTATAACAATAAATAAAACAAACAAATAAAACAGTAATCACCAGCTGTAACTTTGGGTGAGGTTTTATAAATAAATCAATAAATAATACATGATATAATATAGGAAATTAATACTGTTCATTTCTTTCAAGATTTTTTACTGTTTACCAAAGAATAGGAATGAAATATAATTTATTATAACTGTGGTTACAGTTAATTAAAATGCATTCTGGTTGCTTTAGTAATACCTTTATAATGTATTTTCATATAGAGGCTTCATAGAAAGTGTTAGCATAAAACTGCTTCCTATCGTGTGATTTCCTTTGGGTGTTTTTCCTTTCCAGCCATCACTGTACACATCGTCCATCAGACATGATCAGAACTAGAGAGAGAAATGTGGGGTATGCAAGTGAAGATGTCGGTTTGCCATTTTTTACATCACATGAAGATAAAACCAATGCAAATGCATGCTTTTTTTGTGGAAAGTATTGCAGGTTTAGTTGTGGCCAGTGTTTCTCAGCACTGCACATGCAGCTGATTCAGATGCATGAGCTGAGCTGAGTTTGTTGGGAGACAGTGGGGATGTTCAGTGCTGGAGGGGCCCTGCGAGAAATCTGATGCATGCATGTACTTTCACTTAATATAATGTCTTGGGGATAAAAGCATCATTTGCCTTTGCTTGTCTTTGCCTTTGGCCGTCATGTGTTTTAGGCAAAAGTTGGCTGATTTCTCCGATTTGATGAGCTGTCCAGTTACATTTTTAAAAATGTTGAATGTCAAATAAAGCATTCAGCAAATGCATACAAATATAAGAATAAGAATATGCTGCTTTTAAATGTTTATTTAAAAGGCTTTTATTTAAAAGACATAAAAAATAAATGTTTATTTATTTAAAATTTGATAAATGTATTCGACTAGTTTCAAAGGGCAATATCAGGAGGAATGCAAATTTCCTAGCAGAAATAAGACAAGCAAATGCATTAATAATAATACACTCTAAAAAATGCTGGGTTGTTTCCACCCAACTTTGGGTCAAATATGGTTGTTTACATAGGATATATACTGTATATATATATATATATATATATATATATATATATATATATAATGTATTTTATTTTTTGATGGGATTATATTAGCAGGAATTATATATTTCTTGCTATTTTGAGGTAAGAGTTCAATGTATTATATATATGTAAAAAAAGAAAAACATACTTGTGCCGTGTCTTTCAGAATTAAAGAGGCTGTTATTGAATATCATACTGTAGCTGTTAAAAACTAAATCGAATCTGACCGCAAAGCAGCAGCCCGTAACCAAAGCCCCATTCCTCAATCCAAATGTGAAGAATGCGTTATGAAATATTAAAGGCACAGCAGCCGAAAACAGTCTGTTTACGTCTAATGGTCAGCGAGAGAGAGGAAAATGGTTATGGAAAACTAAATTGCAACTGATTTGATGCAAAAAAAATAATGAAGCCCTTCTGTATTTGCTCGCCTCTCTGATTGACGAGCAAATGTCACGCTATCGTGCTTGCCTCCGTGTTTGCAACTCTTCCTTTCTCTGCACGAGTGTTTATAATGTGGAGTATTTGCTGTTTTTTTGTGAAATCCCTTCGGCCCCCGAGGCTCCTGCTTGTTATGTGAGATAGTATTTGAAGGTGAAGATGGAGGCGGCGCTCATCAGCCGAGCTTTTGCCAGGAAACACAGCAGGCCTCCATAGACAGGCATTATCACTCATTCTGTCCTCCATTACGGAGGGTTTCAGCAGCAGAATCTGAGCAGCTCGCGCTGAGCCCGTCCTAACTTGGCTGCGTCTTTCACGTTACAGCAGCAGCAGGGTTTCGGCAGACACGACGCAGTGCTGTTTGGAAACACAGTCATCATGAATGCTTCAAGGTGAGACAGAATGAGGCGGCTGCGCCAAGTAGGACGTGTGTTGCTGGATGGACCTGGAACACTATTCTTGTCAAATATATAGTTAAATAACTCCAGTCATAACCTAAAATCTGACCGATGAAAATATATGTCCTACTTGCCAAAGTCACTTTAAGTAGCTTTTATTCCAAAATGAAGTATCACTGATACCAACACTACTGATGTCTCTATAAAATAGTTTTCCCCCCTAATATTTAACCATTGACTATAGCCATTCAACATTACAGTATAACTGAGAGCTATCAATTTTAACATTTATTAGACTTTAAAAAATAACTTCTAATTTAAGTGAACTTAAAACAATCTTCACATAAACCCATTATAATATATGTCATATTTACCTGTGCCCTTCAGCAGAAATATACAGTTATATACAATTAAAAAATTGAAGTTATCAAACACTAAATTATAAATTAAATATAGATGAATCCTTAAGGCTGTGAAAGTTATTGATTTCCTCTTTTTTTCTTGTTCTCCTTTGATTAACAGATATCATGCAGCTGGTTATTAGGTTGTTTTGGCTGCTATTACTTTAAGAGCTGCCGCTGCTGAACGTGACGCAGATCTGACACGCATCATATTTTCTCTCAACTCTCTTCACCTTTTCTGACCCACTTCAGGTCTTAAAGTCTCTATTAATGAGCTGACGAGCTGAATTGGGTGTGTTAGATGAGGGAGACAGTGCTGCGGCGCTCCAGGACAGTTTTAAAAACCATTTCAGAGGCATGTTCTTAAATGTGACTCATATGTTGTATAATATAGTACATGCATGCATGCACAGTTTTAAGGCAGCTTTAATCACCTTTTTGGTAACTTCATGACTTAACTGACCACAACATTGCATGCACGTAGTTTCATTCACAGTGCCGTTTCCGCACTCGTTTGACTCGCGCCTGGTGCTGAACTGAAGTGGAGCGCGCATCTGAAACGTCTTCGGTTTGATGTGGTCATAAAGATGTTCTGCGACTGAATAAATGCACTTCTTGTCAAGAGAAAAAGTGACAGAAACAGAAAAGTTAAACTGAAAAAATGAATCGCCTGCGTTGACGCGCTCATTTTGACAGCACTAATAATAATGAATAATTATAAATATAAATTTAAGTGTTAATTTTTCTGCAGTTTACATATGTTCAATTAAATTTGAATTAGAACACTTATCTTTAAAGGCTGTTTTCTCAAAATGAGTCAAAAATCTCTATTTCAGCAGCACTTACACCAAGCTTTACTGTTTTTACAGAGGGGTTTGTTCATATATAAATTGCCTATTTTAAACCATTTTTATAACATCTAAAAACATTGCAATTATTTTATTAATTTTTTTCTGACTGTTGACAGTACTTTCTGGTTTATGGAGTGAAAAATAGAGAAATCCATAAACACCTTTTAACTCTAATAAATCATTAAAATAAAACTAGAATTTTTAAACCTGGCTTTATCCAATGTTCTGGCAATGTATGCAAATTAGTGCATATTTAATTAGATAAAACCTCATTTTCATATTCAAACATAACATTTCCAGTACTACAACAACTGTAATTCTTAATGTAATCAATCAAATATGGTAATATCTATTGGTTTTTATTTGTTATTATTTATTTTTTATTTTTTACCATATTCACTGGTGGTGTCTTTATAGAATCTTAATAACAGTTATTCAGAATATTATTGCATGAAGTGTATAGTTACTATTTCTATTCTCTTAATACTGAAGATGCTCACGTGTACTGTTTGTTTTGCTGCTCAGTAATTTATTAATTAATTCTCCTTCACATTATGTTAAAATATGTGTGCACCAAACCAGTCCTGAATGTATCACAGATCTTATGAGGCGGTGAGAGACTTCTGTTACTTTCACCTGCTTGTTTGTTTATTGATTTATTCTAATTTCCTCCCTCTGAATGTATGCTTGACATTTCACGGCTGATATCTAGTTTACATGCTTTTAAATGCCCCAAACAAACTTGAGTATTTTTCAGCAATTTGCCACTAATCTGGAAAACATTCAACACAGACTCATTGGAAAATGCAAAACTCCAAAACACTCGTGGCTGTAAATCACAAACAAATTGTATTAATTTTCACACAAATTATGATTACAGGGGCAGATTATTGATTAATAAAGACTTAATTTCATTCAGCTTCTTGCACATTACTATGTTATTAGCTCAAAACACTTTTACTGTAGTGCACGATTTGTAAACGAATACATTTTGACTTTTGCATCACATCACCAGCTCAATATGTTTGTCTTTTCTGACGTAGTAAACTTGCTCAGTAGCGTACCCGGTACAGCATTGCACTTGTGATATGAAGTGCTCCTGTGAAACACGAGTCACGATAAAAGAGCTCAAAGACTTGTAGAAGCAAGATAAAATGACACGGTTGCTTCAGCAAATGTGTTTTTATCTCACGTTTGCCTTTGTTAACACTATTGGGTAGGTTCGAGTTTAGTGTAGGTTCCCTCATCTAAATCCTTCATGAAGAATATCACAGCCTTCTTTCCTTTCTTGCATTAGCAGTTTAACCATGTATTCAATTTTCTGTGGTTAGATTGAACACTTTTGAGTTGATGCCAAGCTTTAGTACATGAAGGGAAATCCAGGACTGTGAGTTTTTGAGCATCTTTGAGCATCTGGCACTGAAATTACTGATGAAATCTGCTCACGAAGTTGATAGTTGGCCAGTTTCCCTTTGAAATCCTCTTTGTTTCAAAACAATTGAAACTGTGTTTTTAATTAAACCAAGGGAATCTTGAAATGGCAGATCTTGAGTAATCAGTTCGTGCAATTATTGAGGTGTTATGATTGTCTTATCATAAGCACCTGATAATGAGAGATTAATTCCCAGTGGTGATGCATGTTATCAAAACTAAGTTGCTGTGGTTATTTGTGTGCGATTACCAAATGTCACAAAAGAAAAAAAAAAGAAAAATTGGAATTAGATTTTTATTTTCTGTTATCATTTTAATTTGAACAAATATCACAAAAGATTATCTTTTATAGTCCTATATATGAGATATTTATCAGTATTATTTTAGTATCATTGATACTTTTATATTTACTGTTAATATTTGGAATTGTGGGCCAGTTTTACTAACAGCTGTCTTTTGGCGTTAAAATAGTACTGTCAGGTTTTACTAAAGACGCGCAGTGACGAATTAGCGCTGAAAAGGCGTGGACAGTTATTTTTGCGCCTGACGTTATTGAATATGCATTTGTAGGAGTTTCCCTTTAAGACGCAAAATTTTTGGGAGGAGAGTATTCAAATTAATCACGCAACACGTTTTACTAACGTTTGCGCTCGTCAAATTACTGGCATTTGCGCCATTATTTAACGCCCAAAAAAAGCATGTCTTAAACTATTTTGCTCTTGAAATGGAGGCACCGCAGAGAACAGAGAGCACGTGGTAGAAGAAACACTCGTGGCTGTAAATCACAAACAAATTGTATTAATTTTCACACAAATTATGATTACAGGGGCAGATTATTGATTAATAAAGACTTAATTTCATTCAGCTTCTTGCACATTACTATGTTATTAGCTCAAAACACTTTTACTGTAGTGCACGATTTGTAAACGAATACATTTTGACTTTTGCATCACATCACCAGCTCAATATGTTTGTCTTTTCTGACGTAGTAAACTTGCTCAGTAGCGTACCCGGTACAGCATTGCACTTGTGATATGAAGTGCTCCTGTGAAACACGAGTCACGATAAAAGAGCTCAAAGACTTGTAGAAGCAAGATAAAATGACACGGTTGCTTCAGCAAATGTGTTTTTATCTCACGTTTGCCTTTGTTAACACTATTGGGTAGGTTCGAGTTTAGTGTAGGTTCCCTCATCTAAATCCTTCATGAAGAATATCACAGCCTTCTTTCCTTTCTTGCATTAGCAGTTTAACCATGTATTCAATTTTCTGTGGTTAGATTGAACACTTTTGAGTTGATGCCAAGCTTTAGTACATGAAGGGAAATCCAGGACTGTGAGTTTTTGAGCATCTTTGAGCATCTGGCACTGAAATTACTGATGAAATCTGCTCACGAAGTTGATAGTTGGCCAGTTTCCCTTTGAAATCCTCTTTGTTTCAAAACAATTGAAACTGTGTTTTTAATTAAACCAAGGGAATCTTGAAATGGCAGATCTTGAGTAATCAGTTCGTGCAATTATTGAGGTGTTATGATTGTCTTATCATAAGCACCTGATAATGAGAGATTAATTCCCAGTGGTGATGCATGTTATCAAAACTAAGTTGCTGTGGTTATTTGTGTGCGATTACCAAATGTCACAAAAGAAAAAAAAAAGAAAAATTGGAATTAGATTTTTATTTTCTGTTATCATTTTAATTTGAACAAATATCACAAAAGATTATCTTTTATAGTCCTATATATGAGATATTTATCAGTATTATTTTAGTATCATTGATACTTTTATATTTACTGTTAATATTTGGAATTGTGGGCCAGTTTTACTAACAGCTGTCTTTTGGCGTTAAAATAGTACTGTCAGGTTTTACTAAAGACGCGCAGTGACGAATTAGCGCTGAAAAGGCGTGGACAGTTATTTTTGCGCCTGACGTTATTGAATATGCATTTGTAGGAGTTTCCCTTTAAGACGCAAAATTTTTGGGAGGAGAGTATTCAAATTAATCACGCAACACGTTTTACTAACGTTTGCGCTCGTCAAATTACTGGCATTTGCGCCATTATTTAACGCCCAAAAAAAGCATGTCTTAAACTATTTTGCTCTTGAAATGGAGGCACCGCAGAGAACAGAGAGCACGTGGTAGAAGGGAGAGGATTTTTTCCACACGTATTCATTTATTTTGAATGCCAGAAGAACACATTATCCGAACATATCGTTTACCAAGCCATGCTATTTTTAATTTGTTTCAGGAAATAGAAGATGACTTGGAACCCTCAACTAGGAGTGACGCAATACCAGTCTATCAAAGCTTCTAGCAAACCTTCATTTTTTGTCCTCCGGTTCTTTTTTAACGTACTGTGGCTTCTTTATTTCTTTATTCTTTATTTTTCGGCTGCGCTAATTTGCGCTGCGCTTGGTATATTGCGTTGGTCGATATGTAAATGAAATGTTGCATCTGTGTTCTTTAATTTGCGCGTTGTTAGTAAATCACCCGCAGAAATGTCCCCTCCCATCGGCGCTGTTTTGGAATTGCGCTCTCGCGCTAATTTGCCCTGTTTAGTAAAACTGGCCCTGTAATTTTATATTCTATTATCATTGTAATTTTAAAGTTTTAGTAATTTTGGTGTTTGATTTAGTGTTAGTTTTTATTTAAATTTGTTAATTTTGATTATTTTAGTTAACTATAATAATAATAATAAATGTATGAAATAGATGAATTTGAATAGTTAATTTGAAAATAAAAAAATAAAATGTAACATTAATGTAATATTACTTTTAATAGTTTTCTTCTGATACTGAGAACTTAAAAGACCTATATTGCTATATATACCTATATATATATAGGGCTTTGTGTATGTGAGTGTTTTCAGTGTCTGCATGCCTGTGGACTTGCGCTGTGGAAGTATATACAGCAGTTAATGTCACGTGAGCGTTTTCTGACCTGATGCTACACGATAAAGCATTGAGCGACAAAAGCGGTGCTTCGTTCACACTGACAGCTGCAGGATGATTGGTTGTTGGGGCTGTAGAACTGGCTATAGCTTTTGAAAATCGAACAACACAGTTTGTTCTGTTTGGACAAGAACTTTATTGCTGCCGGAAATTAACAGAGGAAAGCATTTGTATACAAATTTGTGAAATGCATGATGCATCATGTGGTGATATTACTCATTTGCATATAATAAATGTCATTACATTTGTTTTGAATTGGCTTTCATTCCAATTAAGTTTGTTTATTTATTTATTTATTTTTCAGAATTTTTGAATTTTCAGACATTTGTATATTTAAGGTTGGTGAACAGTGTTATTTATTTATTTATTTACCTTAGTGCTATTGATAACTAATGGCTTTTTTCATATTTAATACAGGCAGGTTGCAAATGTTCCATGCATCAAAAAAAATTAAAATTATGTTGTGTAAGTCTCTTCTGCTCAGCAAGGCTGCATTCACTTGATCAAAAATACACAAAAAATTCTGAAATATTATTATAATTTGAATTCTTGTTATCTATGTGAATCTATGTTAAAGTGTAATGTATTTCTGTGATGCGCAGCTGTATTTGCAGCATCATTACTCCAGTCTTCAGTGTCACATGATCTTCAGAAATCAGTATAATATGCTGATTTACTGCTTAAGAAACATTTCTGATTATTATCAATGTTGAAAACAGTTGTGCTGCCCAATATCTTTGTGGAAACCATGATACACTACAATTTAAAAGTATGATTTTTGTAGTTTCAGTTTTAGTTTAGTGTTATTGCTGCAGGCAGGTTGTAAATGTTTCAAGCTTTATAATATACCATGCATTAAAACTTCAAATTAATTTGTGGCATTTTTAGATTTATTTATTTACTTGAGTGTTTTGGAGTCATGACATGTATTTTAGTTTAGTTTAGTTTAATTAAATGACTAAATAACCACTGGCTGGATGCCCACAGTGCACTTTTCAATGCAATGCAACTTTGATTGAAATCGAATGAGTGGAGGTTGTTTAGTCGGCGTCATCATCACCCCGGCAGACAAAATGAGAAATAAAGGGCAGCGTGTTCTTTCAGAATGACAGCAGGTCTGATGATGAATGCATGTGCAACGTTTCTGATCACATAAACGGCAGATGAGCTGAGGTTAAAGGAGCTGCTTCATTATGGAGTGCATACGCTGCATATGCTTGGACTGCTACTGCGACACATGATGAATATACAGTATGAATGTAAGCGTGATTATGCATGCCGTGTGTTGGCATGGGTTCGACTGCGACCGCTGGCCGAGCGTTTCTATGGTGACGTCTGGCTGAGCCTGATAGAGAAATAAGATGGAAATGTTGTATTTCTATAAACCTGCTGTCTTATGATTACTGATAATTGGTGCCTGGATGCCTTTTTCATTTTAGAAGTACATTTCAGATTTGAAGCATTCTGTGCACTCTTCAGTGCTGATAAATTGTATTGTGCTCTCTTTAGATAAATAAAAATAATAGCATGTTGTTGTTTGTGTTCTGAACTCATGACAGGATAAATCAAAATGACTTCAAGGTTATGGTGTCGTATCATTAGCATTCAAAAGTCAACAGTATGACTACTTTATAAATGAATAGAAGTAACATTAAAAGCAAAAGTTTTATATCTTTATGTGATGTGGGGGATATTAGATTTTGTGTTTGATAATTGTTGTCAGATATGAAAAACAGTGCTTTTCAAATGATTTCTCCTCTTTTATATTTAAATCAACACATCAAAACTGGCAGAGATAAATTATCATGTTTTATTAACATTTTTGTTTTTCATAATATATATATATATATATATATATTTAAATTACTGCTACATATATTTATTAAATATTAAATAACTGTCAAATGAAGTAAAAATATTGGTTAAGTTATATTATGAAATGTAATGTGTATCTAATATATTTATTAAAAATGAAATAACTCACATGAAGTAAAAATATTTATAATATTCAAGTTATATTATATAATGTACTGGACATGTAAAATATATATATATATATATATATATATATTAAAATATATTAAAAATATATAACTGTCACATAAAGTACAAATAATTGTAATATTTAAGTTATATAATACAATGGGCATACAATATATTTATATATAGTTATTAAAAAATACATGTAACTTGAAGTAAAATGTTTTAAGTATTTTAAGTTGTATTATATAATGTAATGGGAATGTAACATTTATATATTTATTAAAAAAATAACTGCAGTATGAAGTAAACATTTTGTAAAAGTTAATATAACAGTTAATCTGTTAAATTATATAATGTATAATCTATACAGGTATATATACATATATTTATACACACATAATTTTTTATAACACGTATAGTTAACTTTTATTATTTTGATATTAAATTAACATGTTAAAGTCATATTTGTATATTTTTATTGCTCTTCAAACGCTCAAGTCGACACATGGTGCTTCATTCATCATGATGCAGATATGACAGATGTGTGGATGCGCTCCTCTGTCCTCAATCAAACACACTTGTGATGATATTCGTGAGGGGAATGATGCAAGATCTGTCTCTGGAGGTCTTGAGATCATCTCTGGCTGTGTGTGTGCTTTTCTAGCTGTGTGTATATATACACGTGACGTGCTTGTAATGTCTGTGTTTGAATGACTGGATCGTGGACTCGCAGACAAAGGCTCAGCAAGCTTATAACCGCTGT
>NW_015548217.1:696097-713224 GCF_001515605.1 Sinocyclocheilus anshuiensis | reverse complement strand
TGTTATATCTGTAACTGCATATCAGTCAAACTCATGTCACTTTATGTATTCTGTCAAACACAAAAGGAGATGTTGTGCTGAATCTCCATGCAAAGGAATTAGACGGTGGCTGTAATATGTACAAGTATGTAAATATGATTTCATGTGTTTTAAAGCTACCATAGTTTGGGGTATTTATTTATTTGTTTAAGTAATAATTTTATTCATCAAGGATGCATTAAATTGATTAAATCGTGTCCACGCAGTTGTCCACGTATTGCGCAAGTGTAATTTATTTTGAAGATGTTTTATGCCTGATTGCTGAAGACAGGTTTGAGCCTCCTGGTGCCAAGCCGAGCGTATGCAAAATCAGTCGATGATATGGGATGTAGCTGCAGAACACACATTAGCATATTATGAAGAAAACCAGCAAATAAGCAGTGATCAACAGAGAAACCAGAGACAGTTTGATCGACACAAATAGCAGCCTGGTCTTCACTGACTTGCTGTTCTGACCTTTAAGTAATAATATGTTTGAGCTGAAGATATGTTTTTCTTTTTTGGTTTATGCCACACTGATGTTTAAGTGATGTGGACAGTATCAGGCCTGTGTTTGCATGGATTCACTGGATGCTTATGAAGCTGTGCTGTTATGACTCAGTGTCCTCAGAGAATGTGTGTGTGTGTGTGTGTGTGTGTGTGTGTGTGTTACCGACAGAGACAGCAAAGTGTTTTTATTTTCCTGAGTGCATTCTGCTTGGTACAATCCATGAGCGAGCTGCGGACATGAATGGTATCTCAATTTGCACGGCTTGCGAAGGGTGTGCTATTACTTTCCTAAACTATTTTCACCTGGCAGATGATAAAACAAGTGAAGAAGATGAGAAGTATACTTGCGTTAAGGAAAGTGCAGAGTCATATCTAGACACCAGAGATTTGGGTGTGAACTTGAGTTAATCACAATCCAGTATTTCATTGCAACATCCAAGCAGCAGCTTTTGACCATTTAGGGTATATTATTTATTATTTTTAGAAATATTGTGGCTGCCAACCTGAAAAATGTACTGCAAATTATTGCCATTTGGGGTCTTTCATCCCAGGTTTCATTGAAGAATCTGCAATTAATTCAGCGCATCTGTGGCATGCTTCACGCGTTCCAGTTAAATTATGAAATAAAATGCATCCAGATGTGCTTACTGCTCTTTTAATTATGTATTTATTTGCCTCTGTTAATGATAATGACCCTGCATCTCATTAATTAACAGAGGATTACGCTTTAGTAAGGCTGAAATGGCACCTGTAATATTTCCTAAAATCAATTAATTCTTAATAATTTTTATAATAATCATTGAATATTCATTAAATGCACATGGCTCATTTCATTTTGTGGCTGTGCAGCATATGTGCTCCTGTTAAATTCTGAAATCAAATACAACCAAATGTGCCACATTTTTATTTTTTGTGTATTTATTTATTTTTGTTACTTTTTTAGTGAATTTATCAATGAATATTCATGAAAATTCATGATTTTTCAGCTGTGCAACATATTTGTTCCAGTTGAATTATGAAATAAAATGCAACCAAATGTGCCACATTTTTTTTTGTGTGTATTCATTTATTTATTTTTGTGTTACTTTTTAATGAATTATTTCTATCATTTATCAATGAATATTCATGAAATGCACATTGCTTGTTTCATTTTTCAGCTGTGCAACATATTTGTTCCAGTTGAATTATGAAATAAAATGCAACCAAATGAGCCACATTTTTATTTTTTTTGTGTATTTATTTATTTGTTACTTTTTAATGAATTATTTCTATAATTTATCAATGAATATTCATGAAATGCACATTGCTTGTTTCATTTTTCAGCTGTGCAACATATTGGTTCCAGTTGAATTATGAAATAAAATGCATCCAAATGTGCCACATTTCTATTTATTTTATTGCATTTTATTTTTATTAATTATTTTTAATGCATTATTTTTTTTATTATTAATGGCATTCATTATTTTTAAAATGTTTGAACTATTTCTATCATTTCTCAATGAATATTCATAAAATGCACATTGCTTCATTTATTTCATTTTATGGCTGAAACATTTGCCGGATAAGAAATTGATATACAGGACTATTAGATCCGACCGTGGTGTGACAGCGTCACCGTTCATGAAGCAGGTTCAGCCTTCACATGCTGTCCATCCCTCATAATTATTGCACATGCGATCCTTCAGTCACCAAACTGAAATGATATTTCATATTGCACATGCAAACTCATCTGCAGATGTGCTCCTCATGAGCTTTCAGCCCGAGTAATCTGCGTTGATTATGTGCTTTATTTTGTGCTTGGGAGAGATGTGTTACAGTGAGGACAACCGAAGGTCATCAGTGTTATTCTCTTCTGTTTTCTAATTCTAATACATTCTTAATTGCGCTCTAAAGTGACGGGTAATTATCGGTGTGAGTTTCAGATGCACTCCGGATATCATTTTTATAGCGATTAAAGGAAATCATTGATTTGACGATTGGCGTTTAAGCAGCTGTAAAAAGCTGTGATAAAAACAGTGTAAGCTTTGAGAGATGAAAGCTCAGGTCGGCTTTGAAAAGAGCCGTCCGTTCTGTTCTGTTCTGTTCTGTTCTGCTGATTAGATATTGATCATGGGAAAACAAGTCGACTGCAGTAATGAGACTCAAGGTTGATTTATTGGCTGTATTGAACTCAGTGTTGTAAGTCATTTTTTGACAGGAGCAATCTGAGACTAAACAACTGATTGGTTAATAGTGTATTTTGCACTTTGTGTTGATTTGATCAATTCATTGGTACTTTTCATGAACAAGGTACAAAACACAAAAACAACAGTTTATTTCATTTTCAAGTTTTTCCAAGTACAACATCGACACAATGTTACAACACTGTTAAAAATAATAATTGAAAATATAAAATATAAGTGTACATATTATCTAAAATATTAAATATTTGTATGTAATATTTTATATAATACATAAATATTATAAATATAATATAATATTTCATATTTTATCGAATTATTGCAGTTGCAAATATTGGCTACATAAAAATTAAAATATGAATGAAAACATTCAGTAATGGTCTATTGATAATGCATATATTATCTTTATAAAAAATAAAGGTTATAATTATAAAAGAGTCTATATAAATTATATATATACATATTAATCACAATACAACATGATAGCTATAAAATATCCATAGACCATGTCTTCTGTAGACGTGAAAATTAGTTTCATAATTGATGATTTTTGCAATAATAAAACTGTTATTTTTCTGTTTATAACTGTGACTTTGCTTTGAAACAATTACACTATTTGAATAAATGTGACTTCAGCAAATGGTCAGTGAAAGAAATTGAGAAAACATTGGTGGTTAACCTCTAGAGGTCAGATTTTATGAGCCGTTTTAATGTCTTTTGATTTTCTGTCAGGATTACAGCCCTGTTCACAGCGTGTCTAAATACCTTCTGATTTATGGGATTTTGTGACACTGACTAATGAATTGTTGTTGTATTGATTCTCTCAGTGCATAACTGAAATGTGCTGCTCTCCAGAAGATGACGTTGGAGACCATGTTTGACGTGCGATTTCTGTTCCTCCTTTAGATAAAATCGAGAATGGAGAGGTGTACCAGAGACGCAGGGGTCCCAACAGCGGCCACACGGAGGAGCAGGACGTGAGTCCTAAAGCACAGGAAGTCAGCGCTCAAACAGGAAGCAGCTGGAGGCGAGTCGTTCTGCTGATCCTGGCCATTACTATACACAACATTCCCGGTGAGTCTCTCCTCGTGTATCTCTCTCTCTCTCTCTACACTTTATAGTAGTGTATGTGTTGCACATGATCAAAGATAAGAGCAAATTGTTTAATTTAGAGTTTTTGCACTCTAATCATTTGTCTCACTGTTATTCATGAGTCTGTGTGGCCTAATCCTATGAGAAGGCATTGTTGCATAATTATTCATATCTGCATGTGACCTTTCCCTATGACGGTGATTTGATCCCGTACTGAAACACGAGTTGCATATGTTCTATGCACACTGCAAAAATACAGGTGTTTCCTCACGATGCTGACCAAGCGGCAGGCTTTCGATCAGGACACCTGTGTGCAACACACAGTTCTAACATTTAAGCACCGGTGACCTGGGGCTCATTAAAACAAGATGCAGTCTGACATCAGTATCACATACACATGATTGTATATATAAACATTGTATAGGACTGTTTATATAAAAGGGTTTTAAATGTATATATATATATTTGTGTGTGTGTGACCCTGCACCACAAAACCAGTCATAAGGGTAAATTTTTTAAAATTAGGATTTATGCATGTTTGTGTGTGTGTGACCCTGCACCACAAAACCAGTCATAAGGGTACATTTTTTAAAATTAGGATTTATGCATGATCTGAAAGCAGAATAAATAATATTTCCATTGATGTATGGTTTGTTAGGATAGGACAATATTCGGCTGAGATACAACTATTTGAAAATCTGGAATCTTATGTATTGTTGGTTATTGCTACAAATATACCCCAGCGACTTAAGACTGCTTTTGTGCTGCAGGCTCACATTTATTTTTTCTTTATATATTGTGTATAATTTGCTATGTGAAATGTATACATGAATATATTGTGTTGTAATTATTGCAATGTATTAGAATATACATTTTGTATTATAATTACAATATTATAATTATTGTAATATAATGTATACATTTGCTATGTGAAATATATGGTTTGCTATATCTAAACATTTGTGTAAAAAAACATATATAAAATAATATGTAAACAATATATATAAAATATAATGTAAATTTATTATGAATATGAATAATCAAATAATTAACGTAAACATTTTTTAAAAATTGCTATATCTAAATATTTATAAAAAAATAATATATAAAACAATAAATGTAAATAATATAATAATATATGAAGCATTTAAAAAAAAAAAAAAATGTGTATTAGGTTTAAATATTATATATAGGCCTACACATGTAAAATATATTTATATAATATTTGTGAGCCTGCAGCACAAAAGCAGTGTTAAGTCGCTGGGGTATATGTGTAGCAATAGCCAACAATACATTGTATGGGTCAAAATTATACATTTTTCTTTTATACCAAAAATCATTAGGATATTAAGTAAAGATCATGTTCCATGAAGATATTTTGTACATTTCCTACCGTAAATATATCAAAACTTAATTTTTGATTAGTAATATGCATTGCTAAGAACTTCATCTGAACAACTTTAAAGATGATTTTCTCAATATTTAGATTTTTTTGCACCCTCAGATTCCAGATTTTCAAATAGATGTATCTCAGCCAAATATTGTCCTATCATAACAAACCACACATCAATGGAAAAACGTGATTTCAAAATTAAACGTGTATTCAGAAATGAAATGGTCTAAAATAACAATCAAGTCAGTCAAAGTGACAGATAATGATTATGTGTAGTTGAACTTATCCCTGCTTTTATGACATTTTAAAAGTCTCTTTTCATCTCCTGGTTCTCCTTTGCATTTGCACCATGCTGCCTGCATTCTGCTCTTATCAGCTGTGCTTTGGGCAGCACTTGATCACAGCTCCCTCATTTCATCACACAGTGTCTCTCAGCTTGTTCTTTTCATCCTGGACTCTTAAACGGACATATTATCAGCAAGACAAGCATCTCTCAGAATGAATCATCCGAACGAGGTGCTTTAGCACGGCTTTGAGACGAAGGTACAGCACAAGGTCACTAAGAAAATGACCTGTTATATAAAAACTGATGAATCAGACGTGATGGTTCAACAGAGTACTACATTGATATGAACTCATTATATTTTTCATTACTGAAACAGTCTTTAGTCAAATTCTATAAATTATTATTTTATAAATACATTACTATTCAAAAGTTTTTCTTTTATGAATTAATACTTTTATTCTCTAAGGCTGCATTAATAATCAGAAATGTTTCTTGAGCAGCAAATCAGCATATTAGAATGATTTCTGAAGATCATGTGACACTGAAGACTGGAGTAATGATGCTGAAAATTCAGCTTTGATCACAGCAATAAATTACAGTTTAACAGATATTCACATAGAAAATAGCTATTTTAAATTGTAATAATATTTCATAATATCACTGTTTTTACTGTATTTTTAAAATCGAATTAATGCAGCCTTAGTGAGCATAAGGTGCTTTTTTCATTAACATTAAAAAATCTTACCAACCCCAAACATTGGAACAGAATGTACATTATTAATTATTCAAAATAAATAAATATATTTCACATAATATTTAAATTAAATGTAATTAAAAAAAATATATATTTATTTTTTATTTTATTTTAAATGGAATATACAAGAATTAATTTTAAATTCATGAATTGAATGGGGGGAAAAAACTATTATAAATGGACTTTTTCCCCAACTCTTAAAATAGTGACCTGCCAACAGCCAGTAAATGAAGCCATCACTCTTAAATACGTTTAAATTTAAATACGGACTCTCATCAGTCGAGACGTTGAGGTTGAGCTGGTCCTGTGACCTTAAATGTCCCTCAAAGCACGAACGAAATCACGTAAGCCGGTAATCAGACTCATTTTGTGTCAGTTTAAGCTGTGTGTTGCCTGGTAAACGTTGTAGCGATCTGTTGTCAGTGGAACATTTCCATTGTAGTCCACTGTTTTCAAGTAATTTCATGCAATTTTCTTCTTTGAAAGTTGAATCTGAATGGAATTGCATGTGCGTTTCTGTTCAGCATCCAGGACAGGTGCACAAAAGAGGAGTACATGACATAAAAAACCAGAGCTGTCTCTGCTAGTCTAACAGCTACTGTGGTCAAAATGAAAAGAGGCAAATATAAAAAGCACATTTTATTGAATATGTTGCAGCACTTTATTATTCCTCTGGCATTGAGTCTCATCACAGTGAAGTCTACAGCATTTGGCATGATGTTAATTACCACAAAAAAATGATTAAATCTCTTTAAAATCGAGTTATAGTAGTGAGTCATTACAATCAAGTTAATGGTGAGGCACTTACAATAGAAATAAATCTGGCCAGCAAATTCGGGAGTATAAATATGAGCTCATAATTTAATTAAAGCGCTATTAATTCTTCTGTTTTATGGTGTTAGGCATGTTGTTATTGTGGTACAAAATAAAATTAAATATAAGCGAGTTACGTAATCAGATTACTTTTTTCAAGTAACTAGTAAAGTAACGCATTACTTTTTAATTTACAAGAGAAATTAATAAAAATAATGCAACTCAGAATATGACGCGAACCTGCAATAATTAAATGTTAAACAACACAAATATCCTATTTAATCCCATTCTATTAACCAATGTCTTCGACGATCCAGTTCAACCGTACTAATAAGCACAAATGACTCTAGACAAACATTTGTGTTTTTTTATTTTAAAAACAAACAAGCAAGCCCTGTCCAGATTTAAAAGTAACGCAAAAGTAACGTAACGCATTACTTTCCATAAAAAGTAACTAAGTAACGTAATTAGTTACTTTTTTATGGAGTAACGCAATATTGTAATGCATTGCTTTTAAAAGTATCTTTCCCCAACACTGCAGAAAAGGTTATGAAGCCATTTTTCCCGCACTAAAATCGTAATAAGACTTTTACACAAAGAAAGGATCTTTATTGGCATTGATGGTTCCATGAGGAACCTTTAACATCTGTGGGATCTTTCCTTTGCACAAAAGGTTCTTTATAGCGGAAAAAGATTCTTTAGATCATTACAAATGTTCTTCACACTTTTAAGAACGGGTTACTGAAGGGTTCTTTGGGGTTTGTGACTTGATGCAATGTTAATAATTACTTGAATCATTAAAAATAGCGAATTAAACAACTGTAACTAACTCAGTTTAAAATAGAAGCACTCAAAATAAAACACTTGAAAAGTTAAAATCGAAATATGTTTAATATGTTTTATGAGCGAAAAAGAATAATTTGTGCGAATCAATAAATTATGGATAATCTACAACCATTGTGTGAATAATATGCAATCATGTAATCTATAAAAAAGTAACTGTAACCTGATTACGAGCATTTTAATGTAAAGTAATCTGATTACTTAATCCAGATTACATGCAATCAGTTACTACCCAGCACTGATTACAACCCACTTCATAATCACAATCATCTGCAGCACGAGTTATGTCAATCATATCTGCAGCATCTTACACGTCACGTTTACAATCATCAGCATCAGCTCAACTTCATCAGCTGTCAGCATTTAATATTCAAGTTATCTTGCGACCCTCTTAGATTTTTACTTTGCTTTCAGTCGAGAGCCTCTTTTATTCAGTGCATGATTTAGAAAATATGCCTTCAGGAACATCATCATTACCGACATGGACCAGAGCCCACGATATCATGACCTCCCATTATTTTCTCCAATAAAAAGTGTTCGATGCACAACCATTTCTTGTCAGTTTCTGGGAGTGTGAGAAAACGGGACATGAGCTGCTCGCTGCCTCTTTATTAGCACCAGCTTTCATCTTCTTCTGTGTCACATCAAAGATAGGAAGCACTCCAAAGAGAATCAAAAAGAGCAGTGTCTCCTTGAATAATCCTGGGATGTGCTTTAGGGTCAGACAGAGATATTGGGAGGTTTGGGCTCTTTGTGGCCTTTTCTAACCTCAGATCTTGGTTGCAAAGCCACTAGGCTCTACTGACATGTTCATGAAGCTCTGAAATGAGATGAACCGATGCACTTTGGGGAAAATAACACATGTGGATTTGCTTTCTGCTGCAGTCTGGAGTGTTTCTCCTCGGCTCGGCGCAGGGCTTTGCTCGCATGATTCCTCCGGTGGATTCATTAGGTTCCTTTGCTGGTTCTTAAGCAGCGGTGAAACCCAGCAGGCTTTGAAGAGCCTCACTGTTTCTGTATGTTGTTTTCCATTGCTTCTAGAAGTCTGTTTTTCTGCTAGACAAAGTGAAATGTGCTGCTTTGAACGGTGTTTCCGTGCTCCTGCTGCACATCAGATCTGCTTTTCTTCTGCTAAGACAAACAAGTTAAAACACTTGCATGAAGCATCATTGCCAAAAATATTTAGGCCTACATTTAAGCTTTATGTATTTGAATTACATTTCAAATATCCTTCCATTTGGATTAAACTGAAAAACTTAATATGATGCATATTTGCACTCTACAAATTATGCCATAGTTTATTATTAACTATTTGCATCCATTTAAATAATCATATTTCAAAATGCAGTCATTCAAATTGCTTAGAATCAACATAAATATTTTAAATATATATACAAACACAGTTAGCTCCATATATATTTGGACACAGGCACAACTTTGATATAAAAATTGTTGTAATATTTTATATTTTTGTTTAATTAAAGCTTAAAGTCTGCACTTCAATTTAATTTGAATTCTATTCTGGTGACACAGAGCCAAATTATGAAAATGATAAAGCTGTGGAATAAGCAATAATCAATTTGGAATCAAATTGGATTTATTGATGATAAATATATTAATCTAGTTGTGTATTTAAAACACATTCAGTTTATTACAGAAATCCGACCTGCTTCATTTATATACAATATGACTGACAAATACGCATCACATTAAGTTTAGTAAAACTGTGTAATCCAAATGGCTCAAAACTTTTTTTCTTTCTTTTTGATGTCCTAGTTGCATGGTACGAAGACTTTAGCCTTTTATTAGCATTACTCAGAAAATTCCTGGAGAAGACTGTGGTTTTCATGTTGGTATAAAACATCTGCAGACTTGTATTCACAGTACTGAGGTCAAATGTCTGCAGAGCAGAATTGCCTTCATGTTAAATGTCACTGAAATGAAGAAGCTGGTAGACGTCTAAGAGTGTGCTTTTGTCTGCTGTAGAGCCCTGCTGTAACCTCTGTCAGCCGCTGATGCCGGGGTTCTGCTACTTTTGTCAGGACATAATTACAGTGTTTGAAGTGCAGCGCTCTATTGATATTCCTCATACATTCTGTAAAAATGTGTTCAACGTGCAATTAAATCAGCCTGAACTGCTGAAAGGAATAGTTCATCCAAAAATTTGCTGAAAATGTGCTCACCCTCAGGCCATTTACGATGTAGATGAGTTTGTTTCTTCATCAGATTTGGAGAAATGTAGCATTGCATCAGTGTCTCAGCAATGGATGCTCTGCAGTGAATGGGTGCCGTCAGAATGAGAGTCCAAACAGCTGATAAAAACATCACAGTAATCCACAAGTAATCCACAGCACTCCAGTCCATCAGTTAACATCTGGAGAAGACAGAAGCTGAAACAAATCCAGCATTAAGACGTTTTTAACTAAAATACAAGTCCATAATCCATAACACTTCCTCCAGTGAAAAAGTGGTCTGAATCAGGAGAGAAATCTGCACAGATCAAGCAGCGTTTAAACAGCTCTAAACAAATCTGTGGCTGGATTTTGATGTGAGAGACAACAGGAGATGCACTTTTTCACTGGAGGAAGCGTTATTATGGATTATGGACTCGTAGGCAACGGTTTGAAGTTAAAACATCTTAATGATGGATTTGTTTCTTTCAAACATGCATCTTTTGTCTTCTCCAGATGTTAACTGATGGACTGGAGTAGTGTGGATTACTTGTGGATTATTGTGATGTTTTTATCAGCTCTCATTCTGACGGCACCCATTCACTGCAGAGCATTCATTGCTGAGACACTGATGCAATGCTGCATTTCTCCAAATCTGACGAAGAAACAAACTCATCCTAATCTCGGATGGCCTGAGGATGAAGACGTTTTAAGCACATTTTCATTTTTGGGTGAACTATTCCTTTAGCATATAGAGATTTTTGGTATACGTTTTGAAAATCTCTCTCTTTTTTTGACAGCTTTAAGCAGGTAAAAACACTTTTCTCCCCAAAGGCAGGCAGCTTATCCTGATTCTGTGCAGACAGATAGCAGCTGAAGTGAGAAGGGCAGTGAAGTAAAGCACACGGAGAAAGTTCCTCACTATGTCAGAAATGGTTTTCGCTGAGAGCGGCGAGTGGAACGGAGAACAGCTGCAATAAGAGCCCTAAATAGAGTACATGTCTGAGAGCTGACTTATAATGGCACGATCAGGATTTACCACTGCTTACAGCAAATAGTTAAACAATTAATTTATGGTTATTTTTGGTTTAAAATATAGTGACGGTATTTTTGCTGTTAAACAGAATTAAACACATGGGAAAGATATAATGGTTAGCTTAAATGGGCCATTCCTGTTCTACAGTACTTTTAAAGACTTGCAGAAATTTGTCAAGCTCTGACACTTTAATTAAACTATTAATTATATCTTAATTATTTACCCAGTGGAAAGAAAAAGAAAGATGGAAATAAGGAGCTGAAGATTATTGTTGCTCAGGGAGGATTGAATTTTTTTTTATATATATATATATATTAATTTATTTTATAATATATATTATAAAAACAAAGCAGTTACCTAGATCAGTTAATAATAATAAATATAATATACTACTAATAAAAGTACTATATTAATTATCATTATCACACATTTTAGATGTATGTATTGATATATTGATTTTGTTTAAAAATATACACATGGTTAAATGTTCATATTAAGCTGTTCATTCATTTAGTTAAAAAAGGAATGCACTGATGACAAATATATAAATCTGGTTATTGTGTATTTAAAACACAAGTTTATTAGTACTATTACAGGAATCTGACATGATTAATTTATGTGTGGCTGACAAATATGCATCACATTAAGGTTATTAGTTAGCTTATGTTAAAAGTGTGTCATTTTAATTTAAATGCAATTCAAATAAATCTATGTGGTGCAACTATTATGAAATAATATTTCATTATGTTTGAAAGAAATGTAAAAAATATATTTAAAAACAAAAGCATATGACACCAACACTAATACAAGAACTTGGCACGTGAACCACGTATGCCGCGCTGCTCACTTTAACATCCTTCTCATTGTACAGCCATTCTTTGATTCTAATGTGACAGTCTCATGCTTCATCCTGACCTAGAATTAAGACACGATTCTGAGCTTAACTTTGAATGCATGCATGCATAAAATGCATCTCCCAAGATGCTCTCTGCTCTCTTTCTGCTTCGTTTCATCAACATCACACCAGACTCAAGGGTTTGAGCAGTTAAGAAATCAGATGTGATGCAGAATTACTGACTTTAGTTTATTTGTAATAAGCATTAATTGTTTTGACTCCATAGATACTTTTTTAACGTGCAAAGCCTGAAAAAATAATGCACATGTGAATCATTAACATAAGCTTGGCGTTTTTTCATGCACACAAACACACAGGCATTGTGAGAGGATCAAATGCAAATTACATAGTTTAATAAAGTCCAGTGGCATTCATTGCTACATGTAGACATTATTAGTTTAAGCATGAAGATCAATGGCCTTAAGTCTTTCTGTGTGTGTGTGTGTGTGTGTGTGTGTTGTGGTTTCCATGTCCTGTGAGAAACACTGGGCTGATTTTATAATTTTGAGAGAATAATAATTTTCACAGAGAATAGCCTTGTGAAATACGGTCATTTGGCTGGAGGTTTTCTTAGCACTTCGCATCTGAGAACTTCTTACAAAAGCATTCTACATGAACAAAGCATAAAAAAACCCTTCTGCAAAGATATCGCAACTAATCTGAAAGCAAACAGATGGTCCTTTGAAAGCGAACCGACCCTGATTTAATATATAGATTGCACTCAGGATAAAAAAATTTAATTTGCTCTTTTGGCTGTGGGCGAAATTGCACCAGAACTTTACTCTCTGTTCCCCATTGGTTTGCTGTCAGAGCTGAACACAGGTGAGATGATCATAAAGTGTTCAGTTATTTGCAGTCGTGTCTCTTGTGTATAATCAAGCATTGCTCTCTAATCTCTAGTATGCATGCGTGAAGCCGCTAGTATGACTCGGTTAAACTCACACACATGCACACTGTTGGTATTTGACTGCCACACACTTTATTATACTGATGTGTGAAAGAGACATTGTAACTCGTCATAAATTGATCTTGCGCATCGACTGCATCTTGTTTTTGTCCAATGGCGGTTAGACATTGTAGTTTCATATATGCTGCAGAAACGACTACATTGTGGCAGATTATGAATGTGCATTTAAGCAGTGTTTTATTGAGCGGAGTTTAATCACTCTGTCATTGCTTTCAGATTTATTTCAGGAATCCGTACACTGAAAAAAAAAAAAAAAAACGGATTAATTGAATTTACTACATGTTTCAATCAATTTATTTTAGCTACTTTTAAATAAACTAATTTTGCTGAAAGTTAGTCAACTAAATTTGTTTATGTAAATGTATTTTATTTTTTATTATAATTTTTTTTTGTGGCATATATGTAAAATAGATTTCTAGCCATTATTGCAATTTTTCAATGCAATATACTCATATTACATCTAATTTGCATATAGGATATGTTATAATAAAATGACAGTTACATTCACAATCAAATGTAAATATAGGTTTTTTTAGTAACATTGATATTGATATTCGCATATTTCATAAATTTTATGATATTCTTATATTTTCAAATATATATACAATATATATATATATATATAGTTGTTTTATAATAACATTTAAATATAATATTCTTACAGTATCAAAGTGTGTGCATATAAATACAGAACAAATCCTTATTTTTGAGCTCTGAATTTAGCATTTTAAATAATAAAATGGGAATATAAAAAGTATATAATATTGAGTATTTTGAGTTGTACATCTATTGCAATAAAAGATCATGTAAAATATTCCAGAGGCACTTGGTGCATCACCACTTTTGGCAATGTGATTTTAATATTTCTTAATAAATAATAATAATAATAAAATGAGGGCAGTAATGTAGATTATGCGTAAAGGTGATCATGGTGTAAAATCACACTCTGAATGGTCAAAAGGGGCTGCTCTGCAGAAGAAGAGATTTTTGTGACAATGAAGGTTTATTTTGGTTCATTTATTGTGATGGGAGTCCCGAGGCAAAGAAATGAAGCACAATTTGTCCATTTATGATGTGCATGACTCACTTATTAAAATAAATTAAACATCAGAACTGTGTTGCATCACTTCGGCTGACAAATCTCAGCGACTACGTCGTCGTGTTTTATTAAGCACAAATACTGCACACATGCATCCAGCCTCTGGATGAACACACTATAATGCTCAACTAAATCTGCATTCGACATGTCAAGCCATTCATCTCGCCTTTTAATTATTGCTTTTAAGTCAAGCCTTTCTCTATTCTTCAAGTCAAGTCAATGGCTGTTTTGTGCTGGAGATTTGGTGTTATTTGGATGGAGAGATAAGACGTCTTCATTTCTCTTTTCGGGAAGATCATGTTTTATGGATGGAGGTATAGATCATCTCGAGGGGACGTTTGTAATGAATATGCACTGTGTGTGATATGAGCTCAGAGCATGCTGGGATTAACATGTACATGTGTGTTCACCTGCAGTTCTGGACTGAAGTGTATTTCACACAAGAACTATGTGATTTCTCAGGACTCTTATTGTGTAGTTCGTCAGCCCTGCGGTGGGTCCTAACGACAAGTGTTATTAAAACTGCTCTGAAATGTAGAATTAAAACTATTAGGCTTCCAGCAGCATTTATTTCTCATCAGATCTCATGTGGGCCGAGGAAAATGCAGAGGACAGGCTAAAATAGGCAAAGTGGATCAAATATAGCAATTTTTTAAAATGCATTTTCTGCTGATTGTTGGAGAAAAACGGCAGAATTTAATACATTCTAAAACAAAATGTAAATAAATTAAAATTGTATAAAATATAAATATAATGTATATAGTAGAGTGTATTAAGTTGAAAGAACCCATATGGTGTTAATGTTTATGTGGGAAGAAGAAGAGAAAAATTTATTAGGGTTATTATTAACTAAAAATTAAAACCATAAAAAAAACTTTTTTGTTGCTTTAAATAAATAAATATAAAAACAAACAAACATACATACATTAACTGAAATAAAATAAAATATGAATTTCAGCTAGTTCTAAAGAAGTACTAAAATAAGTAAAAATTAATCAACTAAATACATATAAATACAAAAATATACATATAAATATACATAACATACATAAAAAAAGATAACTATATATAGACATTTATTTGATAAAAAACAGTAATATTTTGAATATTATTGCAATTTAAACTAACTGTTTTCTATGTGAATATCTGTGAAACTGTATTTATTTCTGTGATGCGCAGCTGTATTTTCAGCATCATTACTCCAGTCTTCAGTGTCACATGATCTTCAGAAATCATTCTAATATGCTGATTTGCTGCTCAAGAAACATTTCTGATTATTATCAATGTTGAAAACAGTTGTGCTGCACAATATTTTCGTGGAAACGGTGATATATTATGCTGATTTGCTGCTCGAGAAACATTTCTGATTATTATCAATGTTGAAAACAGTTGTGCTGCACAATATTTTCGTGGAAACGGTGATATATTTTAATTGCCATGATCCTTTGAGGAATATAAGTTTAAAAGAACAGCATTTATTATTATTGCATTACAGGTCTTTACTGCCACTTTTTGCAAAACAAGTATTAATTTCTTTCAAAAAATCTAAATCTTACTGACCCCAAACCCACCTCTTTAATCACAGCTTTCTTAAACCAATTGGTTTCCTTAAAGACTCTCCACATGGCCTCTTCTTGTTTAAATACTGTAATAGCTGCAGGTTCACCTTTGCTTATGTGCATTTAGATCCTGAAAGACAACCTGAACTGTCACTTTAACCGCAGCACAAGTGTTTACTTCAGACTTTTATCTGATTTAATGTCAGGTTGATTTGATATAGAATGCATTTACATATCCTTAATTTCCTCTGAGCCCAGAATGAATTTTCCTGGCTAAAGATAAGATTGACCTGATTAATCTGAGTGATGGCTTTGAATTAACGTATTTACATAAACACACACACACACACGCGCGTGCGGATCTGTCCGGAGGTGTGTGTCGCTGCAGGAGCGCTGTAGTGGATGATAGGAGTTGAATTGGACTCTGATTAGATGTCAGTTTATCAGATGGCTGAGGTGCTGCTGGACTGAAAAAGTGCATCTGTCTCAATGCTGTGTGAGATGTTTGAAATCTAAACTCAAATAGCAGAACAAACCACATGAGATCAAGACAAATCCAGCCCCACACATGCACCGATGACTCGCTGATAACAGGAATTTGAGAACTGAGAGTACACATTTTTTTTATTTTCAACATGAACTTTGTCCGACGTTACACATTTAATATATAGAAACACACAATGCATTGTTAAATATTAAGAAACATATGACTCAAAAATGAAATCAAACAGAAAGGTTGCCAGAATTTTACCGTAAATAATACAGTAGCAACATTTTAAGTTTACAGATTTTTATTTTTCATAAACTTAAATAATGTTAATATACCAAATTGCTAAAATCTGAATTTTACCTTTATTATAAAATGGTGATGAGAAAGTCACACAAACACACACCATCATGATAACACACTAACATACACTAAAAATAATGTGATAAACCTTAATTTAACAACATTAATTAAACAGCTTTTAACAACAAAGGCAATTACGACTTACTATCTCACAATTCTGACTTTTCTTCTCAAAATTACAATAGCCTGCAAATTTTAGTTTATATCTCACAGTTTTGAGTTTATATCTTGCAAATTTTGACACGTCACAATTGCACTTGTTTTTTGTTTTGCATTGCATTGCATTGCTCTGCTTTGCTTTGTTTTGTTTTGCTTTGCTTTGTTTTTGCTTTGCTTTGCTCTGCTTTTTTTTTTTGCTTTGCTCTGTTTTGTTTTTGCTTTGCTCTGCTTTGCTCTGTTTTGTTTTTGCTTTGCTCTGCTTTGTTTTTTTCTTTGCTTTGCTCTGCTTTGTTGTTTTTGCTCTACTTTGTGTTTGCTTTGCTTTGCTCTGCTTTGCTTTGTTTTTTCTTTGCTTTGCTCTGCTTTGTTTTTTTTTTTGCTTTGCTGTGTTTTGTTTTTGCTTTGCTTTGCTCTGCTTTGCTTTGTTTTATTTTGCTTTGCTCTGTTTTGTTTTTGCTCTGCTTTGCTTTGTTTTTTCTTTGCTTTGCTCTGCTTTGTTTTT
>NW_015548217.1:695291-695775 GCF_001515605.1 Sinocyclocheilus anshuiensis | reverse complement strand
TGTTTTGTTTTGCTTTGTTTTGCTTTGCTTTGTTTTGCTTTGTTTTGCTTTGCTTTGCTTTGTTTTGTTCTGTTCTGTTTTGTTTTGCATCGCTTTGCTTTGCTTTGTTTTTTTTGTTTTGTTTTGTTCTGTTCTGTTCTGTTCTGTTCTGCTTTGCTTTGCTCTGCTCTGCTTTGCTCTGCTTTGTTTTTTTTGCTTTGCTCTGCTTTGTTTTTTTTTGCTTTGCTCTGTTTTGTTTTTGCTTTGCTTTGCTTTGCTCTGATTTGTTTTTTTTTGCTTTGCTCTGTTTTGTTTTTGCTTTGCTCTGCTTTGTTTTTTTTGCTTTGCTCTGTTTTGTTTTTGCTTTGCTCTGCTTTGTTTTTTTTTCTTTGCTCTGTTTTGTTTTTGCTTTGCTCTGCTTTGTTTTTTTATGCTTTGCTCTGTTTTGTTTTTGCTTTGCTCTGCTTTGTTTTTTTTTGCTTTGCTCTGTTTTGTTTTTGGTTTG
>NW_015548217.1:685814-695042 GCF_001515605.1 Sinocyclocheilus anshuiensis | reverse complement strand
TTGTTTTTTTTTGCTTTACTTTGTTTTTTCTTTGCTTTGCTCTGCTTTGCTTTTTTTGCTTTGCTCTGTTTTGTTTTTGCTCTGGTTTGCTTTGCTTTTTCTTTGCTTTGCTCTGCTTTGTTTTTGCTCTGCTTTGCTCTGCTCTGCTTTGTTTTTTCTTCGCTTTGCTCTGTTTTGTTTTTGCTTTGCTTTGCTTTGCTTTGCTCTGCTCTGTTTTGTTTTGCTTTGCTTTGCTTTGCTTTGTTTTGTTTTGTTTTGCTTTGTTTTGTTTTGTTTTGTTTTGTTTTGTTCTGTTCTGTTCTGTTCTGTTCTGCTTTGCATTGCATTGCATTGCATTGCTTTGCTTTGCTTTGCTTTGCATTGCATTGCATTGCATTGCATTGCATTGCTTTGCTTTGCTTTGCTTTGCTTTGTTTTGCATTGCTTTGCTTTGCTTTGTTTTGCATTGCTTTGCTTTGCTCTGTTTTGCTTTGCTTTGCTTTGCTTTGTTTGTTTTTTCCCTGTGGCAGAAACAGGCTTCCATAAAAGAAAAAAAAATTTCTGCCAGTGGGGTAAGACAAATAAAATTATTCAAAGAGCAAACAAGCAAGATTATTATTCTTTAAGAGTTTTTTCCCCTCTTGTTTATGCAAAAAAATTAAAAAAATTGTAATTGATATTTTTTCAGAAACACATGAAAAATACACTAATGACACTAAAGTAATGTAATAAACATCAATTTGACAACATACAATTTAACAAAATTGTGTGATTATGAAATATTTTACAATGGCTTCAAACACGGCTCAGCCAATCATAATCAAAGACCAAAACTCTCAGTTTTTATAATATTTTTCTTTAAGGCCTATTTAAGGCCTTAAGGTTATCTTTAAAAGCAATCTGAAAATTAAAATTCTGTCATGCCAAACCTGTATGGAGTGCAAAAGAATATAATTTGAAGAATGTTGGGGTCTGTGCAACAATCTGTTTGTGTTCCGCACAGCATGACGGCGGGTAAATGATCACAGAACCATCCCTTTAATGGCTGTTAGCAGACGAATGGTGAAAGCGTGACCAGGTGTGTGTTTTGTGTGTTTCAGAGGGTTTAGCTGTTGGCGTGGGCTTTGGAGCGGTCGGTAAAACTCCCTCGGCTACGTTTGAAAGCGCCAGGTAAGACATGAACAGGATAGTTCGTCCAAAACTTTTTCAAACATTTAATCACCCCATATGATTCCAGCACGTTTATTTTCTTCCGCTAAGCACAAAAGCAGAACTTCTGAGCTTCTGTTGTCTACAAGCGAATGGAAAGGCATAATAAATGTTGAGCATACAAAGATTTTCAGCCTGAATTAATTTTTTTCTTGTTTAATATGCAAAAAATTGATAAATTTCTCAGAAAGCAAGACTTAATATCTGATATCATTTTGCTTCTGAAGTAAATATATCTCAATCTAAGAATGTGTAGATATTTGTATTGGAAAACAAGGCAAAAACACTGAGGAAGAAGCTGATTTTCAATGACTAAGATTTAATGAGTGAAAATGAAATGCTGAGATGCTTCTTCTGTTAAGAGTCGAGAGCTCGGTCAGGCGTATTGCAGAACAGAACCGTTTCCGCCTAATTGTTCTCTGTCAAATTAATATTGGGCCAGAAGGATGTGAGGATGAGGAAACATTGACAGAAGTTTCATTTGGGGGTGAATTATTTCTTTAAAGGGCACATGCAGTGTTTTCTGACAGTATTGTGTGCTGCTGTCACCAAGTGGACAAAGCTGGTATTGTGAGATCTCTGCGCACACACACACACACACACACACACACACACACACACACACACACACACACATCTCACACACACACACACACACTCACACACACACACACACACACGTGCTGTTGTGATCATGTTAGTGATCGAGAAGGAGCGAGAAGGAAGTGTTCACATCACACCAGATGGAATCTATTAGCCGTCGCTGAGAATCAGAGCCGCATTGTAAGCGCTGAAGCACCTGGACTCCACTATGGGTCTCAATGAGGTCCTGTGTGTGTGAGAGAGACCGCCATCCAGATGTGAGCTGAAGCTTGCAGATGTTGCGATAGAATACGTGTCTTTATTTAGTATTTGTGTCGTACCATGTGTGTGTTTCTCCATAGGGAAAGCTGTTCTGCATTAGTCTTATGCTCATGTAATCTCTTTACTTCCGCACTGACAGCTGAGGGCTTGTGCTTTCTGTTTGCTCGTGATTAAAAGACGAATAGATACATGGTTTGTTCAAGAAGTAAACACAGGCAGCAGCTTTCTGCGGTGTGCTGAACTTATGATACGGCATAAGAAAGAGGCCTTTGTCAGCCTGAAAACAGAGATAGAGTCCGTTTCATTTCTGTAGCGCTTTTCACAATCGTTTCAGCTTGACAAGAAACCATGATGTTGATGTTTGTAATATCTTAATGTCGCATTTAACAGATTAAAGCTGGTCGACAGTGTAGTTACATTTTGCTTAATAAAAGCAATATGTAAAAAAGGATAAAGCTACTTATATATCTAACTTTATGATAATATGGTGGGAGATTTTCATTAAAAAATACCTTATACATGTTTGAAAAACTTTAACTTTAAAAGGAATTTAATAAAAAATAATTTTAAATAATAATAATTTAGCTTTGTTTATGAGGCAAATATGTAAGGCTGTGGCAAATGAATAAAAGTACTTGCAACATTTTCTTGGAGAAAAAGTGTCAGAATTGTGAGAAATAAATTCAGAATTGCAAGATACTGTATAAACACAGAATTCAGATTTTTTCTCATAATTCCTAGTTTATACCTCTTAATTCTATTTTTTTCTGAACTTTCTCCCCACCACAGAATACAAAAAAAAAAAAAACTTTATATCGCTCAATTATGACTTTTTTTCTCTGAATTTTGAGATTATATCTTGTAATTCTGTCACCTTTTCCTCAGAGAAACCAAATGCAAATTGTGAGATATAAAGTTGTAGTTACCTTTTTAATTTTTTTTATTCTGTGGCAGATTAGTTTTTTTGTTTTTTGGGGAGAATGATAAAATCTCATCATAAAATATAGCATTCATTACACACAATGTTAAGTCTATATTGTGTTGCATCAGTGCTAAAGAACACCAAGGGAAAGAAAGAAAGAAAGAAAGAAAGAAAGAAAGAAAGAAAAAGAAAAAAGAAAGTAAGAAAAACGTTTTCTCGTAATTGCAAGGTATAAACACAGAATTCTGAGCAAAAACTCTGCTTTAGTTCTATTATACTGCACTGTATTCTATTCTCCTTTATCCTTCTTTCTGTTCTTTCTGGTTAAAGCAATAATGGACTTGATACTTGCATGACCGTAAAGTCCTTCAGTTTGTTGTTTCGGGAACCAGGAGAATCCCAGCGCCCTCTTTTAAGGGATTTCTGGGAAGAGACAGCGTTTACATTAGCGTGATTAGTTTGTGGTAATTAAGGTGAGCTGGCTGAGCATCACAGGGAAGCCACGTCAGATCGTGTTTTCCATTCATTAAAGAACTAAAACATTCCAAATGCTTTCCAAACATCAAAAACCCTCAACAAATGATAATAATGGACATTATAGACTGTTCAGTCAGCGGTGACTCTTGAAAAGCCATGTTTGCGAAGCATTGCATCCTCTTTTTGGATGCTACTGAAACCATAAACTCTCTGAACTTTATGCTCAATCCCGTGTCGTGTACTTTTGTGATTTTCCAGATTGGACAGGTATACACAAGCTTAACATTATTTGACCTTGTCTCTGGTTGTTTATTCAGAGAGGCGTCTGGACGTCTTGACCTGACCTCCTCACGGACTCAGAGCTCTATAGAAGGTTTTTGGATGTGTTTGTGCAGTTTCTGAAACTGTCTGGTTCTCCATCGTGAGCCGCAGAAGGCAGACAGTCTTCTCTCTCTCTCTCTCTCTCTCTCTGCGCTCTGAAACAAAAGTCTGTTTGTTTTCCAGGGAAAGCCACTCTTCTGTTTCTTCCCTCTTTCCCAGCGCTCTTCTCCCAGTCAAAGCAGTCCTTGCATTCCCCAGTACCCACATACTCAAGTGGACTGTTAAAACCAGATGCTCAGAGACTCTTCAAAGAAGCGGGGACGGGTTTGTGTAGCTCCAGTGTAGGCAGCGTTTGAAGGTACAGATCCATTGAAGCCCACCGGCCCAGACATGCAGAATAAAGTTTGGGGAATGTTGGGATCAGAGTTATTTTAGTAGCATTGCTTTTGCTAATATTTTGAATTAGATTTTATTTTTCTATTGTCTATTTTACATTTTACTATTTTACTTAGTTTTAGTAATTTTGTTGCAAATTCATTCATTCATGATATTTATTACTTTTTATTTAGTCTGTTTGATTACGTCTTTAATTGATTTTTCCGTACATTTCTGCCATATGTACATTAACTGACAGTCACCACTGATAAGCTACCACTAAATATTGTAGAAACTTAATTTGCTGTAAAGTTGCTTTGCAACGATTTGTATCGTGAAAAGCGCTGTACAAATAAACTTGAATTGAACTGAATTGAATAGAAGTTTTAGTTTGTTTAGTTTCAGTTATTTGTATATTTTCTCTTTAGTTACTTTTAGTCAATTTGTTGTGCTTTTGTCATTTTGTTATTTATTTATTTCTGTATACTATTTATTATTATTATTATTATTATTTTGTCAGTTATTTTTATATTTTATTTATAACTCTTTAACTAGTTAATTTTAGTAATTTGTTGTGTTTTATTCATTTTTTTATTTATTGGCTATATAGTATTTATGGTTTTTATTTATTAGTTTTAGTTTATTTAGTTTCAGTTATTTTATGTTTTATATTTTGTCTTTAATTTGAATTAGTTTTAGTAATTTTTGTGCATTTGTGTCTGTCTGTCTGTCTGTCTATCTATCTCTCTTCTATCTAGATCTTTATTATTTTTTATTTATTTAGTTTAGTCTTTATTATTTTTAGTTTATTTAGTTTTAGTACTTAAACTTAAAATGGAAAGTATTGCCTTGGCAACTATAGCTAAAATAAAATGTTTAAAATATTATTCATTCATTCATTCATTAATTTTAGTGAACATTTATTGTATGTAAAATATTTATTTTTAGTTAACAAACTAATCCTGGCTGGATAAGTGTGACATGAGTGCAGTCACTCCTCATCACGTTCATCAGCGAAGGTGACGTGATCTTAGAGCCGTCAAAACATTTTACAACAAGTTTATATTATTTCTAGCTAAATGTGACGAACTCAGCTGGAATAACAGTCTCCCGCCTGCTTCTCTGCTGGAGGTGTTTCTCTCAAACCCTGAATCATACGAACATCAGTCCACACACAAATTATAATAAAGTGCCACAAACTCATTTTAATAGACAGAGATCTTATGCGCGCTTTTTCTTCAAAGAAAGCAAGCCAGTTTTCTTCAGCAATTTCCTCAGATGTGCTCATGAAATAATTAAAATGATGAAGGTTAGAGAGGAAAATATGCAAATGGGCTTGTGAATAAATAATTTAACCGAATTAACGTGTTTGCAAGATATTAACACAAAGTGGGTCAGTGAATTGATTAAGAATGTCAAAATGGATAATAATAATTGTATTATCATATATTTAAAATTGTGTCCAAACGGTAAGACATCTGCCATTTAATATCAAGCCATTATTGAATAATTTGTCTGGGAATCTCATATGATTTATAGTTATTACATTACTGATGTCAGTTATTTTTAGAGATGTTTTAATACATTGACTAAATTTACGGTAAAAAACGGCAGCTGTGGTTGCCAGAATTTTACCGTAAATAAATACAGTGGATAAACACCATGGTAACACACGTGAAACTGAAATAATGCAATAAACATTCATTTACTAACATTAGATGTAACATACAACCCTAATGTACAAAACTGATAAGAAAAACTAAGAAACATAGTTATTTCAACAAAAAAACATCAAATTTGAAATGTAACGCAGGGAATCCTGGGAATGTCCATTTACGGTTATTCACTGTAAATTATACATTCTTTATCCACTTCCAAAAACAGTATACTACTGTAAAATTACATGTAATGTCCAATACAGTTTTTCACCGTGTATAGTAGGGGAACTTACCGTTAACCTTTTAACAGGTTTTTACTGTAGCATTTTTACAGTCTTTTACCATTAAATTCACGGTATTTTTTTTTTACAGTGTATCGTACATTTGGTTTTAAACTAGTTGGATCTACTTGGCGAGAAAGGCTGTTTGGTGAATGTTTATAGCACACATTTTCATCATAGTTTATGCTCAAAAGTCTTTTCATAAGCTGTAGCTGTTACTCTGTCAAACTGAAGCATTAGCATCAGCGTTTCGATGTTTTTTGGAGCTGATCTAGCAGCGTTTGGAGTTATTTGCATTAAACCGCGGCGCTGTGTTTACTAGTCCTGTGAGCGGGTTTAACCAAACACACATGCTGACAGGAATCTGCCGTACAATGGACCTTCGCAAAAAATCATAAACAGCTTGTCAGCCAAGACCGAAACACTTCCAGACTTATTTCTTATTGAATTGAGATGGGCATCAGTTTGGGCTCCTCACAGACGGTTTTAATGTGAAAGCAAATGTGAGCTGATCTGTGTGGATGGATGTGCTTCTCCTGCTCTGATCTATAGGCTGTATGGTAATATTTATGTCTTCCCCCGGGTTGCTCTCGCTGATGTATACTGTGAGATTCCAGATTTTCAAATAGTTGTATCTCAGCCAAATATTGTCCGATCCTAACAAACCTTACATCAATGGAAAGATTATATAGATGATGTATAAATCTCAGTGTCAAAAAATTGACACTTAAGACTGGTTTTGTGCTCCAGGGTCACATATGATATGTAATTAATTATAAACTCTGACAAAATGTTATCATGCATTTTGCTTCATTAATCAATTAATTAATTAAGTTATTTATTTATTTTTGAGAACAATTGCATGTATTAGATGCATCTAAAGTCTATCAAATCCATGAATTTGTTTTAATGAGTTGACTCTGTTTCTGATTCAGTTTGTTTTCCTCGGTATACTTGAAATATTTCATTAATTAATTTGAATGTTTTAGTAAAAATATGTAGTTAAATATTGCTTTTTTTTAATGTTTTGTTTGTTTTTATGCATTTATTATTAATTTTTTTTAGAACTATAATATATTATATATGTAAAATATTATATATATATAAAATCCGAAGGCCGTCAAATTCAGATTTGACCATTGATTAATTAATGATAAACACTGACAAAATGGTATCATGCATTTTTCATCTTGATTGATTGATTAATTTTTTTTTTTTTTATTTGAGGACTATTAGATACAATAGATAAAATCTCAAATCAAGATCAGGGTTTACTTGTTCTCAAGAGCAAGTCCCTGTTTTATTCCTTCTTCATGTGAATTGCTTTTTAAGCGAAGATGAATGCAGTCTGACATATAATTTTTTTGCATGATTTAAGCTAAAGAAGCTTAAATCAGAGTTTATCATTGTTTTGACATACTTGCATGTTTGTTGCCTGGATAGAAATACTGTAGGCTGATTTGCCTTTAGGAGACTTTGGTGCAAGCATGATGCAATTATAGATGAAGGTTGTGCCCTCCTCAAACAAATGAAGCCTGCATTTACTGTATGATTCATTTTAATACTGCTTATGAAATCACCCATACTTAGAAAGACTTGATGTATGCAACACAAGCGACTTGAATATAATCTTCTAATAAGCACATCAGTGCATTTCAGCATCTTCTTCTCCATGCTTTTCTCATATGTCATTTTCTGCAATAGTTTTCCACATGCGTTCAGATGAATTGCTTTTAGAATAACGAACAACACTAATGTCCCGATCCTTCGTCTCCAGCATCTCTGTGCTCCTCAACATCATGCATTATGTTGCTTTTGCAGTAAAGCACCACTAACACTGGGCTGAAAGCAATCATAATTTCTCATCTGCTGAATTCAGTGAACGGATCGGTCAGAAATGACCAGTGCTGCTAAACAAAGATTGTTTTTGTGGATTTGAGTTGGTAGCTTTGTGATGGCCCTGTTTCTTGTTTCCTTTTCCCCCAAATCCATCAGGAATAAGTCGGCTAGAGCTTGTTTTTTGTCTGATATTTCCCATCGTGTACTTGATGTATTATTCAGGTTGTTGTTGCTTGAATTTTTTTTGTCTGTGGGGAAAAAATGCCCACTGTGTTTACTAGCTAAATTAAAAACAACTATTGAGTTTAAGGATCATATCAAGATAGTATCTCAGGTTAATAAGAGATATGTGTGTAATTAAAATAATAATAATACATTAATGAGCTTTAATTGCTCATGAATTTATAAATGACAATTTTAACCATTAATTGCATTACTTTTAGTTATGCAAAATTATATCATTTACATTTTACAATTTGAATGATTGCTTATTTTAAAATAAATCTATTATTATTATTATAATTGCATAAATGAGCTTATGAGTATAAGAATCAAGTCAAGATCATAATTTAAGTGTTTTTTTTAAAACAATACATTAATGATATTTAAATTCTCATGAATTACATTACTTTCACTTATTTTTTTATTTATAACTTTCATAACATTATTATTTATATTTTACAATTTAATTACAATATCTTATTTTTCTGATGATCAATATTATTATTAATATATATAATACTAATTAATATATATAATAATAAATATAATAATATTATTATTTTACTTTTAAATTATGAGCTTTAAATGCGCATGGATTATTCAGTAAACATTTTAACCCATGAATTGCTTTACTTTTATTTATTCAAAACATTTGCATTTTACAAATGTAATGATCTGTATTTTTTTCTAATGATTAACGTTGACTTTATGTAGTTTGTAAACTATGAGAAGAACTGTGTGCTAAAAGTTCAGTCTACGCTTCAAAAAGTTCTGTATATGCAGACTGTGAAAATGTGATGTGAGAAAAGAAAGCAGGAGAGAAAGAGGGCTGGACTGATGGCTCTCTATCTAAATGTTATTCTCTGCAGTCCTCAAAGAGCACATTGTACTTCGAATCTCAAAAACATAGGGCCCCTGTTCTCCGGCTCTCTGTCTCTCATCCATCTCTCTCCCTCTTTCTCCACATCCCTCCATTTCCTCCACCGCACCCTGTTTTCCCTCCTGCGCTTTCATTTCATCTCTCTCACATGATAAGCGCTTTAAAGGGTTAGTTCACCCAAAAATGAAAATTAGGCTGTGT
>NW_015548217.1:679151-685479 GCF_001515605.1 Sinocyclocheilus anshuiensis | reverse complement strand
GCATCGATTCGCTACAGGAGGCCTTTGTTCACCCCCCGGAGCCGTGTGAGACACTTTTTTTTTTAATGGATGGGCGCTTTTTATTTAACTTCTTTTGGACTGAAGCAATGCAACACCTGCTGACTGCAATGATAGAGCTTGAAAGATCAAAGACAATTTTTAATATAACTCCGACTGGATTCGTCTGAAAGAAGAAAGTCATATACACCTAGGATGGCTCTGGGAAGAGTAAAACAGGCTAATTTTCATTTTTGGGTGAACTAACCCTTTAAGAAACATTAAGGGATTGGAAAAATTTATTTATTCTCTTGTTTATTGAGTTTTGGCAGAGTTCTCTTCAACCCTCCCTGCCCACTTATTATTTGTTTGTCTGTTTTTTCCTAGAAGAAAAAGCATGTTGATGGTGTTTGATTAGTTGACCATAATAAAAGAATCACATTCATTACCAATATGAATGCCTCATGTACATAATTGTGCAGTTTGTCCCTAAAAATCAGTGCTAAACATGTGCATCTGGGTGTCCTCAGAACAGTGAAGGTTTTTCTGTGAGCAAATGCTGTTAATCAGAGTTTGGACATCATTCAGGTTAGGTTTAGTAGGACTTGGCTCCACACTGCAGGTATGTGTGTGTGTGCGAGTGTGTGTGTGCGAGTGCGTGTGTGTGCGCGTGTGCGTGCGTGCGTGTGTGTGTGTGTGCGTGTGTGTGTGCGTGTGTGTGCAAGTGTGTGTGCGAGTGTGTGTGTGTGCGAGTGTGTGTGTGTGCGTGTGTGTGTGTGTGTGCGTGCGTGCGTGTGTGTGTGTGTTTATACATGAAATATGGCCCACAATCCAACTTTCTGTCTGGCTTCTTCAGAGAAGCACCTGCCGTTCTCAAAGCTGCTTTTATAAGAGCTAAAAGTTTGAGAGAGGAAACCGTGAGATTCTGCGTTACAGTGCTGGAAGTTAGAGTTATATGGGACAGAATGTGTCTGTATAATAGTAATTGTTCACATTATTGTTCCCTCATGTAGATGAAATACAAGGTTTTTTGAGCTTTTTAAGCGCTGCAATTGTAAACATATACTTACTTAACAAGTACTTACACAAGTACTTACAAATATACACATCTCTCTGTCTCTCTCACACACACACACACTCTCTCTGTCTCTCTCTCACACACACACACACATATACATACACTGAAAAAAATGATACAATTTTTTTTTTAAGGTAAGTGGTTGCAAACAATTTATTTTAGCTACATTAAAAAAAAAAAAAATGTTGAAACTTAGTCAACTAAATTTGTTTTTTTAAATGTAGCTTAAATAAATTGTTTGCAACCACTTACCTTAAATTTTTTTAGTAAATTCAATGAATCTTTTTTTTTTTTCCAGTGATGCACTCACTTCCGGTTGAAAGTTTGGAAAAATTAATGTTTTTGAACAGTTCTTTTAAATTGTAATAATATTTCACAATATTAATGTTTTCACTGTATTTTTGATCAAATAAATAAAAAGGAGCAAAATGGTAATTATTTCAGTCTTCTGAGCAGTAGTGTGTGAAATATATTAATTCAAGCAAGCAAACAAATAAATAAATGCAATTTATACTTTTGTACTTCATGCTTAAAAAAAATACTTTATTCTTCCAATACCAAAATCAGTCATTAAATCAATATATTAATTCAATTTTAAATGCGATTTATATTTAATTGCAGATTATACTTGTATACTTCATGCTTATACAAATACTTATATATTCATCCAATAACAAAAAATAATTAATAAATAAATAATGCGATTTTAAATGTGATTTCAAATTTAAATGCAATTTATAATTACTGTATGTACTTTTGAGTATACTTACTCAAGCTTATACAAATACTTATACAGCTTTGTAGATTTTGGGTAGATACTGTAGAGACTGTACACACATACAGTAGGGCTGAACAATTAATCGAATTTCTAATCGCAATTACAATTACGGATGCCACAATTACGTAATCGTTCAAAGCGGCAATTAATCGTTCAAAGTCCACTTATGTTATTCTGCGTGCTTAAGATGAGTTTTTTTCTTTCTACATGTTATCTTAAGGGTTTTCCCATTATTTTAGTTTTAGTATAACATTATAATACCATTCATATTTTTACTTTTTTATAATTTAAAGAAGAAACCAATCCGATGTATATTTGACATTTGAGGCTTAATACTATAGAAAAGCACTAAAAGTTTTTCAGTTAGAGTGTTTTCAGCTTGTTTATTTTCATGTAAAAATACGGCATGCAGTTGCATCAAACAATGGTATAAACATCATTCAATGTAAATTGTGATAATCGTAATTAATAATTGCAATTACAATTTCAAGGGAATAATCGACAATTATGATTTTTGTCATAATCGTGCAGCCCTAACATACAGTATCAGATGTCAGTGTGGTGGCATTGACTCTGGTTCAGCAAAGCTCTGGTCTGTGCCTTCTTTGAAACAAACTAATGGCAAATGACCAGCAAGCACAAACATTGTGATCACCGTCTTACACTCGCCAGTAAAACTTTGCATTAATGTCCATGCAGTGCAGAGCAACAAGAAAATAATATCTAATAAAACGTTGTATTTTGTATATGTATAGTATTTTGAGAGTATTTTACTGACTTTTAGAGCATTAGCATATGCATTTTCTCGTGATTTTAAAAATCGTTGATCTGAAGGCTTAAATTCGTGAATATTTAATGCTTATACTTTTGACTGAAGGCCATTTTGACTGAAATTTCCTCAGTTTATCTGGTAATTATCTCACATTGAGATCAATGCTACTTTTTAAATCTTGTCAAAATTTGCTTAAATTCTTGAATATTTCATTAAAAATTTCTATGAAGATTGATTGATTTACTTAAAGGCCATTTTGACCAAATTCTTGAATATTTCATAAATAATTAAGATGCTATATATATACATTTTATATATTATCGATTTTTCTTTTATGCCAAAAATCATTAGGATATTAAGTAAAGATCATGTTCCATGGAGATATTTTGTAAATTTCCTACCGTAAATATATCAAAACTTAATTTTTGATTAGTAATATGCATTGCTAAGAACTTCATTTGGACAACTTTAAAAATGATTTTCTCAATATTTAGATTTTTTTGCACCCTCAGATTCCAGATTTTCAAATATTGTCCTATCCTAACAAACCATACATAAATGGAAAGCTTATTTATTCGAAAAATGTACACTTATGACTGGTTTTGTGCTCCAGGGTCACATATGTAAAAAGTGTTATTACCTTTTAGAAACCAATGTTTAGCGTAACCTTTTATAAATCATTTTTATAATTCATAAATTTTTAATTAATTTACATAGGACTGCAAAATGTAATATATAATTGGCTGAGTTGAATGTTTCGGCACTGCTTTGAGCCAGTTGTGGCAAAACAGAGGCTGCTATAAACGGTTTGTAGGTAAATTTCCCACAGTTGTGAGTGAAAAGCAGCGGGTGCGCTGGGTGCGCAGGTCAAAGGTCGCTGGAAAGCCACAGTGATTGGTGCAGATGGTTTAGGGGATTTTCCCTTATTTCGTCCAGATCCCCATGCTCTTCCCGACACACAGATGCCCATTCAGGGCAGACCCCCATGGATGGAGGGGGGGCACCAAAGGCCCTTTGTGCCCAGAGAGGAGCTCTGTGGTCAGACACTGGAGCCACTGTCTTCCCCTCTCAATGGAGGCTTCTTCATGCTTTTGCAATAACGCTGGAATGTTTCCCTTTATGCTTTTTTTGTTTGTTTTAATACAGACTTCAGCCCAGACACACACTGTATCACAAACCCACTCTCTCTTGCTCTTGAGCTCGTGTACCGAGCTAAGAAAGGGACGTGTTGGAATGGCATTGTAGGTTTCGAGATCTCCACCCTGTTTTACTGCTGAGAGCTTGCGGTTACTGAAGCCTCACAGAAATAGACCTGCCTCAGAGGAGTGAAATATGCCAGAGAAGAATTCCTGGGGATGGGAAAACATGTTTCTGAAGGGCTGTTGTTTCCACTCTGTGTGAACATTAGGCCGTGGACTCTTCAGTTGGGTGAGCGAGTTCGCTTCGCCCTTCTCCAAAAACTCCCCTTGGTTTTCTCTTCAGTCTTTCATTATGCCACACCACAGTTTCTCCTGTCCTCTCATCCGTTCTTCATTCCGACATGCAGTGGAAAATCACCCCATCTATTTTCTAAATGCATCTCATAGATCTTAATCCATGCAAAATCCATAAAAAATTAACCTCAAAATGTTATAGTTTCCACCCAGCCAGTTAAAATTTACACATAAGTTTTTATATTTCTCATGATTAAAACAACTTTGATCTGAAGGTTTAAATTCATGAATAAATAAATACATATTTTTTATATAGAAAAATGCATTTATTCATTTTTTTTTTTATTATTTATTGTGTTTTTTGAAAGCCCATTTTGCTTGAAATGTCTTCGGTTTATCTGGTAATTATTTCACATTGAGATCAATGCTACCTCAAAATCGTCTGGTGAATCGTCACTTCTTTCTGATGACATATGCAGGACTTCTCCAATCATTTAGTTTGGTTAAACCCTGCGCCTTTCTCCCTCCATCCAATCAACAACTAATGCACAGAACCGAGTCCCCACCGTACTTTTTTTTTTTTCTCCCCCAACAATGACTCCATTGACTGCCATTTGATCATGACTTGAATTTTTCACTTTTTACCTTGCTCTGAACTGGGAAATTAGTTATACCTAACCAGACGCAATGCATTAACGTGACGAGTAATAAAAACTGTATTACTGTCTGCTGCATTGCATGTTATAGCCCCACCCACCATGAAAGCTCATTGGCCCAAAAACCCACTCCACATAGCTTATAATTTTATGCATGTTCTGGTTGGCTGGGATTGTGTTGTATTTTCATGTTCAATGTGCACAGACTGAAATCTTGTTGCATCAAATGTTCTCTTTGTATGTTCATGCATTCTTGTATTCTTGTAGCTCAAACAGTAGAGCTTGACCTTAAGGTCATGGGTTTGATTTTCAGTAAACTGATGAAAATGTAAATAAATGTTTGAATCGGTACTTTTTCAACCTGTAACTCCAAAGATTGGTGCACATGGATTGCAGGATTTTGTTTCAAACTTGACTTTGTACACAGAAGGAGCAGTTTTGAGTCATGTACTCATCGCTCCTTTGCATAAAATTACAATGAATGAGGAGCGGACAGACTAAACAGAACAGACTAAAATTTACAGTACTGCATCAGATGACGGATGAAGAAGAGTTGGTAATATTTTAGTGGTGAAGTTTTTTTATTATTATTATTTATTGATTGATTGTCGTTTTGGAGTTTGACAGTCCTAGTTCTCCTTCATGCACATTCATTTTTGTTGCATTACTTTGATTCTGTGTTGCATGTAAGAAAGAGTTTGAATCGGTTCTCTTCAGTCTCAAACTCTCCAGCATTACGCGGGTGCTGTAAGCCTTTCCGTGACTAGCTGTCATTAATCTGACTTCTCTGGGGGCAGTACGTTGAGTGCATGCCAGCGCACATCGACAGCAGGAGAGATTGAAGAAGGCAGTGAAAGAGTGTTGGGCTGGTGGAGAGGGGGAGTCAAAACAGAGCAGCTTTTCTTGCTTTGTGAGCACAGGCTCCGGGAGGTTTCTGGGAACTTCTAGAGGCCGCTTGCATTACGATGCGGAGAAGTGCAGGCCAAACAAACAGAGCTGCTTATCAGTTGTGCGGCCGAGACCACCCTCAGGAGAGAAACCGGCTCCCAGCGCCTTCCCACAAATCTAAATCATCCTCATAATGAAGCATTGTTCTTACGCTCTCGTCACCGTCTTGGCTTGTGCCTGAAATAGTTGTGCTGAGATCACGTGTGAGGTTAAGAGAGTTGAAAAGATCTGCGTGTGCTCACCGTTGGGAACTGGTTTAGCTGATTTTAATGTTTGTTTCTTTCAGAAATCTGGCATTCAGAATAACTGCCACTGGGGCATAAGCAGATAGGAAATTATTGAATGAGAGTGTTGGAGAAACAGATCAAAATTGACTAAATTTGAGCACAAAAGCAGTCATAAGCAGCACAGGTATATTTGTAGCAATAGCCAACAATACATTGTATGGGTCAAAATTATCCAAAAATCATTAGGATATTAAGTAAAGATCATGTTCCATGAAGATATTTAGTAAATTTACTACCGTAAATATATCAGAACTTCATTTTTGATTAGTAATATGCATTGCTAAGAACTTCATTTGAACAACTTTAAAGATGATTTTCTCAATATTTAGATTTTTTTTGCACCCTCAGATTCCAGGTTTTCAAATAGTTGTATCTCAGC
>NW_015548217.1:663976-678437 GCF_001515605.1 Sinocyclocheilus anshuiensis | reverse complement strand
CTTTAAAGGCGATTTTCTCAATATTTTGATTTTTTTGCACCCTCAGATTCCAGATTTTCTAATAGTTGTATCTCAACCAAATATTGTCCAATCCTAACAAACCATACATCAATGGAAAGCTTATTTATTCAGATGTCAGATCATGCATAAATCCTAATTTAAAAAAAATTGACCCTTATGACTGAGTTTGTGCTCCAGGGTCACATTTCTTCAGAAGATTTGGAAAAAAAGCCATTTGGACCGCATTAATAATAGTGCTTTTTTGGCATTTTGGAGCTTAAAAAGTTTTAGTCCTCATTCACATGCATTATGTTGAAAAGAACAACCAGAATGTTCTCCAAGACGTACAAATTCATACAAATTGGCCACTAATTCGTCAAAATATAAAAATAGTGCCCTTAGAATTTGAAGGAACAGACAAAAATGTACAGTTTTGCTTCAGAAGCAGAGTCATTTGGACCACTTTAATACCGATCTGCCAAAAAGAAAAAATAGTTGTGAAAAAGTTGAAAAGATCTGTCTGTTTCTTTCAGAAACCTGGCTATTGGCATTGGCATTCAGAACTTTCCAGAAGGCCTTGCTGTGAGTCTCCCGTTGCGAGGTTCTGGGGTGTCCACATGGCGATCCTTTTGGTGAGTCCAGACAGAAACACATTAACATCCAAAACCTAGTGAGCTGCCTGCATCGGTGCCCTTTTAAGGTGTCTTTGGCACTTCCAGTGCAAAGGCTGCTCCGAGCAGTTTAGAGACTGTAATTTGCAGATAAGGTGATCCTAGATGCACTGCGCCAAGCTCAGTGGAAAAAAATGTTGACTGATAAGCCTAATCTGTTTTATTCAATTGGCTATGGTTTGGGGTCCAATTCATTTGGTAAACAGCCTTATTGGTGTAAAATGTATCTTTGTAAAACTTTTTAAATCTGTCAGCTATGAGGTTCATTTCACTAACCTCATTGACAGATATGGAGTTTTTTGGATGGCCAATGCCGGAGTTTGCAAGTTTGCGAGGTTTATGGATTTAAATATTTATTACATATTCAAAGACTCACTTGAAGTATAAAATTGCCTATTTGTTAAATGCCAAAAATGTGTGAGAAAGTATCATAGTATTTGCTAGTAATTACTAATAATTAATTGTTCAAGTCTCGCTTCCGACACTTATCAGACAATCAGGATAAAAAATTTAATAAATAAATAAAAATGACTGTTTAAGTCCCACTTCTGACACGTATTGGCCAAACAGAAAAGCATACTTAAAAACAAACAAGCAAATATTACTGTTTATATCCTGCTTCTGACACTTGTTGGCCAAACAGAAAACTTAATTTGAAACAAACAAACACATAAATAAATACTGTTTAAGTCCTGCTTCCAACACTTATTGGCCAAACAGAAAAAAACTTAATATAAAAATAGAAAGAAAGAAAGATTATAGGAAAATATAGAAAGAAAGAAAGAAAGAAAAAAAGAAAGAAAGAAAGAAAGAAAGAAAGAAAGAAAGAAAGAAAGATTACTGTTTAATTCCCACTTCTGACACATATTGGCCAAACAGAAAAATGAAAAACAAACAAACAAATAAATAAATATTACTGCTTAAGTGCCGCGTCTGACACTTATTGGCCAAAAAAAAAAATTTGAATAAATAAATAAATAATTACTCTTTAAATCATGCATCAGACACTTATCGGCCAAACATAAATTTGAAATAAATAAATAAATAATATTTAAGTCATGCTTCTGCCACTTATCCGCAAAACAGAAAAACTTAACAAAAATAAATACATTTTTAAAAATTACTTTTTAAGTCCTGCTTCTGACACATATTGGCCAAACAGAAAAAATAAAAACAAACAAACAAACAAATAAATAAATACAAATGACTGTTTAAGTCATGTCTGTTCTGACACTTATTGGCCAGACTGAAATTTTAATTATAAATAAATAAAAAAATATTACTATTTAAGTCCTGCTTCCAACACGTATCGGCAAAACAGAAAAACTTAAAAATAAATAAATAAAAAAAATCTGTTTAAGTCACACTTCTGACACATATTGGCCAAACAGAAAAATTAAAAACAAACAAACAAATAAATAAATACATTTTACTGTTTAAGTCCCGCTTCTGACACTTAAAAAAAACGTAATTTACAAATAAAAATAAATAAAATAAATGTAAATGTAAAATTATAATAAAAAGCCAAATTTCGGCTAATATATCAGTCTTGGCAATATATTGGTCAGCTACTAGTTAGGATGCTGTCTTAGAAGGAAGCTGCTTATGTAGGCAGCTCTCTAGGTTTTGGACCAAGGCCACAGTCACAAACATTTATTGTGGTCTATTTGTCTTAATTTATTCCTAATATGTCCTGATTGGTTTCTGAGACGTTCTAAAGCCTGCTAATGGAAGAGTTCAGAGCGCTGCAGTGTTTTATGTGTGTGTGCCTCACAGGTACGGGCAGCTGAGTGGGATGGTGGAGCCTCTGGCGGGGTTGCTAGGGGCCGTTGCCGTGGTGCTGGCGGAGCCGTTGCTACCGTACGCTCTGGCCGTCGCTGCAGGAGCCATGGTGTATGTGGTGGTGGATGACATCATTCCTGAAGCCCAAGTCAGGTGAGCAGCAGCACAGTGAAAGACTGCCGATGCTCACATGCCACTGAATGTGTGTTTCTTTCACAGCGGGAATGGAAAACTGGCCTCATGGGCGTCCATTCTGGGCTTCATCGTGATGATGTCACTGGACGTGGGGCTTGGCTGAGCCTTTTCATTGGACGAATCTTCGAATGTCAGCTGATTGCACTGAAAAAAGTGACCAAAGCAGCCTTTCTTCTCGGTGTATAGGTTTATTGATCAATGGAATATTTTTCTACTTAATGTATTTTATGTCTTTTTTTTTTGTTATTTTATTTGTTTTATATGGAAGCCTGTTTCTGCCACTGGTTAAAAAATAAAAAAGGTAATTGCAACTTTTTATCTCAAAATTCTAACTTTATTTATTTATTTATTTTTTTTTGCGAAAAAAAGTCAGAATTGCGAGTTATAAAGTCACAATTTGGTGAAATAAAAGTCGCAACTGAGAAATAAAGTCACAATTGTAAGAAAATAATCTTTGTCCCTCAAAATTGGACTTTGTAACTCACAATTGCGAGTTTTTATCTCACAATTCTGAGAAAACAAGTCAGAATTACACGGGGGAAAAAAAAGTCAGAATTGTGAGATAAAAAGTAACAATTTTGAGAAATAAAAGTTCTAAGCAATTCTAAGAAATTGTTGCAGTTGTAAGAAAATAGTCTTTTTTTCCCTCAGAATTGGACTTTGTAACTCACAATTGCAAGTTTTTATCTCACAATTCTGAGAAAAGTCAGAATTACAAGAAGAAGAAAAAAAGTCAGAATTGTGAGATAAAAAGACAATTATCTTTTCTTATTTTTTATTCAATGGCGGAAACAGGCTTCCATAGTTTTATGAATGACTCACGGACCACATTTATTCAGACAGGGCGGAAAGATTGATTGCAAAATACTTGAAAAATTATTCAAACTTGAATGAGTGACTCGAAGGGTTGTTTAGGTGTGTGTGTGTGTGTACATGAGTGTTTCCCGTCATTAATTTAAAGACCATATGTTCTCAATATTGTTGTGCACTCATTTGAATGAAAGGCAATGATGACTAAGTAAATTGGATGTTTTTGAGCTAGTCTTTCCAGTCAGCTGTTTGCTTTCAAGTTATGAAATGAAGTTGTCATTTTATGGACAATGTTATGTTTTTTTTTTTTTTAATTGCTTATGATTACAGATATGCAACAGGACTATGAATAATAAGGTGAAATGTAAGGTAAAATTCACACGTGTAAATGACGTAAAATGATTACTGAACAACCCATTTGTGTTAATTTGTTCTGCATTGTGTGTGAACTTTTTCATTTCATTGCTCAAACGAAGAAAGAAGTAATAAACTGATTTTCTAACTGCTGTTGTTTTGGGGCTAACTGATGTCTTCTGGCACAGATTGTTACTTTAAGAGTAATTTAATATTTTCATCTCACACAGGGAATTCTGGGAATGACAATTTACATTTTTAATGTAAATTATACGATGACCTGTTCTTTTTCACTTTTAAAAACTGTAAATTTAATATTTCACTGTACAAATACATAAAATGTCCTTATTTCAGGTTTTGACCGTATATCACAAGGGAACAATCTTTTGCCGTTAAAATTTCAATAATTTTTTACAGTGTGGTTTTGCATCAAATGCATGGATTTTGACATTCTTGACGGTAATTACAGGTGCATCTCAATAAATTAGAATGTCGTAGAAAATTTCATTTATTTCAGTAATTCAACTCAAATTGTGAAACTCGTGTATTAAATAAATTCAGTGCACACAGACTGAAGTAGTTTAAGTCTTTGGTTCTTTTAATTGTGATGATTTTGATTCACATTTAACAAAAACCCACCAATTCGTGTGCATTGAATTTATTTAATACACGAGTTTCACAATTTGAGTTGAATTACTGAAATAAATGAACTTTTCCACGACATTCTAATTTATTGAGATGCACCTGTACATTAATCAAACTCAACAATTCAACACTGTTATCCAAGAAAAAATTATCAATAATATTGTTATATTATATTATATTATATTATTTATAGGCAATATTTGGTCCCAAACTAGCTCTGAAAGCTTAGTTTCTTTTCCCCGTTTCTTTTTTAAATATAATATTTATTTTAATATTAATTGCTAAAATGCTACATAAAATCACACAAATCTGTCCCAAAGGTTGGTAACATGTTTAAAAAAAATAGCAGCTTTAATAGATAATAAGAACAGCACATTTCACAGATTGACATTTGAACATTTTCTGGATGATAATTACTTCAGACTCTGCTTTGTACTCTGTATTCATGGAAAGTGCCAAAAGTGTTTCAGTCAAAATAGTATATGAACTACGGAAACCCATTGTTTTGCTCTTGAAGTGGCCATTAGTCTTGTGGTTTCCTCTTGCAATGTAGCTAATCTACAACAACATGTTACTCCTGTGCATTAATGCAAAATCTTTTCCCTGGTGTAAATTTTACAATGCACATAGAGTTAGAGTTCTATTTAGCCCGTCTGAACTTCAAGTGATCTAATTTTTGTCCTCCACCGCATAGCTTCGGTCTTTTGTTCAAACTGCACATTTACTTCTTCGTCCATCACTTTGTTGCATTATCCTACAGGGCGACCAAAGAAACTGAATGTCAAAATCCCATATACCAGTTGAATATGCTTCTCCATAAGCTTCTTACCGAGCTCAGCTGGATCGCATATTTATAGATCACACAATGCATTGTGGCAGCAGTTTGACGTGAACCGCAATGGATTCAATTTCAGCCCCTAAACTTTCTGATTATGCCGAGGTGGATAAGAAGGTTGCAATCAATACTTCATCACATTAGAAGCCTTACTTAAAGGGGTCATAGGATGCTACATGCACTTTTACACAGAAATGTGTGTTGGCAGTGTGTGTACACAACCACCCTATAATGATAAAAATTACGTTTGTTTCTGAAGGGAATGCGCCCCCGATCTACATAAATGCGTCTATGTTCGCGCGAATCATTCATGATCCAGCCTCATCTACAGAAGAAGTGAGTATAATGTTTTGTAATGAATCTTTGCAAATGGCCTTTACTAATAATGTGCTAATTAGCAAGTTTCCCGATGAATGCGGCTAAAGTAAACAGTCTCTCTAACAGCGGCTGGAAGAGAGGGGCGGGGTCAGCAGAGCTCATTAACATTCACGATGAATAAAGTAAACCGTCTCTCTGAGAGTGGCTCGGAAGAGAGGGGCTGGGTCAGCAGAGCTCATTAACATTTAAAGGAAAATGCTACAAAACGGCTTGCTCTGAAAATAACTGTTTTTGACGGTAAAAAGGTGTTTTTTACACTACCATTGAGAAATTTTAACCAAACTATGTTATAGAATTTTCATTAAGACCCCAAAGAATCATATCAACGTGTGGAAAATGGGCATCCGATGACCCCTTTAAAATAATTAATTGTTGATCCCTCATTGTTCATTGGGAGACAGACCAACTGCTTGCACCGAAGTGCCCTTCATCTGTCTTTTGTTGAGTCAATAGAGCTCTGTTCTGAATGTTAACTCCAGACTGGAGATGGTTATTTCAATTAACAAAACTGACCCTGTCTTGAAAGTCACATCAGATATTATAAATGAACCGCACTGACTGAGTTTGTCATGTAAATGAAACCACTTACTGTAGAAAGCCAAATTTTTTTAAAAAGCTCAGTTTTGAATAAATGGCACACAACAACTGTTTATAAGTCATGCCGCCCTCATCACCCTGACCCAGATCATGAAGAAAGAGGCCTTTTTGTTGTGTTTTTCACATAACCTGGAATAGTGGGCTGCAGTCTTATGAGCTGTGGTTTTGGTTATGGCATGTGTTGGGGTTAAACAGAGAGACGGCTCACAATGTCTTTGTGTTTGGTCACACAGTAATGCAGCTTGGACGAGCTCACCAACCAAGAATTATATGTGTGGGTGAGCACGTATTCTTCAATAAATCATTGCTTTTGACCACATACGCACTAACTCCTACAGATTTATTTCACTATATAGTGTTGTAAAGCAAATAATTCTATCAAAGCTAAATCTGAATATATAATAAATCATAAATATGCAGCTAGTAAAAGTTATTTTGGTGTATTTGTACAAACATCCTCCTTCAGCTGGTGCTTCACGTGTCTTTTAGCTGTCAAACTTTACTGGTTTTGATCAAGTAAGCGTCAGAATAAGTGTAAATGCTTACTTCATAAACATTTTCAACAAGTAGATCTGAATGTCCTAAAATTATTAAATGTGTGACAGAGCTGGATTTCTGTGATTATAGCTTGGGAGAGCTTTAGAAATTGGAATTTGGCAACACATAATTCTTCTTAGAAAAGCATGCTCCATTTCATTAACACATGCTTTCAGTCATTAAAATAAAAACAACAACTTTAATTTTATATATATATATATATATATATATATATATATATAAAAAGTTTGGGGCAAACTACATCTCCCATGATGCAGCGTGCTGCTCTGAGCGCTTGTGCGCTCCTGTGGAATGAAGGGCGCACTTGTTGAGTTTGGGAACTTTCAGAGGCTTGAACTTCTCGCGTTGGACGCAGCGGAGCTCTCGCATCATCATCTAGGACTATGTTTTTCTCTGTCGAAGTGTATGTTGATTGTCTTGAGTGTTTTACGCGTGCATCGTTACAGCGCGCAGGAGGATTAAATAACATTACTGCGAGGACGAAGACGTGCCTTTAATAGATTCATATCTATAGGAGAGTTCATGTTTGGTGGAGAGGTATGGGACGCTTTACTGAAGGACGTGTCATGTCGCTATGGGACGATTTATGGACTATCATTGGACTTTAAAAGAGACTGGAGAACATCGATGCTCTGCCAAGGTAAGAGATTATTGCATCTTAAAAGACATGCTAGAAAAAGGCTACAGTATTATAAACTGCTGACTGTCACACTGAAAGCCTCACTTTGACTTTATTCTTCAATGGCTCAGATGAAACACACTTTGTGTGCTGTAGTGGACTGATGTGATGCACCTGCGCAAGCTGCCCTCAAAATGATTATTATTTCCTCCCATCTGTGGTATATGATAGAGGTGTTTGCACTGCATATGATTTATAATTGTCTAATGTAAAATTAGTTTGACGAGTAACAGCCTGTCTTATGAGGATGGTGTGATTCCTTGAGGTTGTTTAATTACGTGTGTTTTCAATAGAAGAGATCAGCTCACTCACTTAAAATTATTATTTTTGAAAGAATGCAATGATTTTAACAACCGATTTGAATCGTCACATATTTGAATCGATTTTCAACCGGCTCGCGGTTAATCGTTACATCCCTACTGATTTACATGCATTTCATGTAAGTACCTACTTTTTGTCCATATAAATATCAGAATTTGCACCAAATTGCATATTTTTGTTCAGTTTTGAGCCAGTTTGAGGTGTTTTTCCCACCATATTCTCACTATATCAGACTCTATGAGCCATAAAAGAATGCATCAAATATGATACAAAGCATAAAACAGAAACACATATGCAAACTTTTTATGAATATTTAAAAAAATATATTTTTTAAAGGTTCCATAAAATGTTACATTAAAAAAAAATCTGACTATTATTTCATACAGGGTTAACATCAAAACTTTGGTTAAAATGTAATGGTTTTAATATGTTGTAACTGGTATTTTTGTAATTTATTTTATTTTACTAGTTCTTTTAAATGATGCTGTGCAAGTCATTTTAAGGCTCAAATTCCATGTAGTCTCTAAGTTAATCTGGGCTCATAAAAAAACTGCATCCAAAATATTATAACGCACTTTGAAAATATTGGTTAATATATGTTAATGCATCATTAATATTAGACATACCGATAGTAGATGAGATATCATATAGCCTTAATAGTGTATATACCATATATATATATTGGAGAACATCGATGCTCTGCCAAGGTAAGAGATTATTGCATCTTAAAAGACATGCTAGAAAAAGGCTACAGTATTATAAACTGCTGACTGTCACACTGAAAGCCTCACTTTGACTTTATTCTTCAATGGCTCAGATGAAACACACTTTGTGTGCTGTAGTGGACTGATGTGATGCACCTGCGCAAGCTGCCCTCAAAATGATTATTATTTCCTCCCATCTGTGGTATATGATAGAGGTGTTTGCACTGCATATGATTTATAATTGTCTAATGTAAAATTAGTTTGACGAGTAACAGCCTGTCTTATGAGGATGGTGTGATTCCTTGAGGTTGTTTAATTACGTGTGTTTTCAATAGAAGAGATCAGCTCACTCACTTAAAATTATTATTTTTGAAAGAATGCAATGATTTTAACAATGCAAAGATTTTTTTTTTTTTTTTAGAGCTGAGATCTTTTCTTGTTAAGTTGGGTGATTGAATACGTTTTTTTTAAATGTTGTGTTTCTTTATTATTTCTAAATTCTGCCACTATATTGAATGAATCTAAAAGTCAGCTAAATGGCAGCGTTCATTGTGACAACTTACCCCATATAGTATGACAAAATGCAATATGAAGTGTGTTTCCTGCTGTTGAATAGCATGTCTAAAGAAATGTATATAGCGTATTTTACTTGATAGAAATGCAAAACATTTTTTTAATGATGATGATGATGATTATTATTAAGTTGAGTCAGCATTAAAAAATGTTCGTACCATTACAAACTTTAAGGGGGGAAACATTTTATCGGTATACTTTTTGTTCTCAAGAATAGCATTTGAGTGGATTTGAGATCAATTTTCAGTTTGATGGGTCATGCATAAAGGTTTATATTGCTGGCAAGGGACTAGATCATTTTGTGTTGCTACGTCGATTCTCAAAAACTAATGTTTATATATTAGTACCTCAAGAAAGTTAGATAAAGAAGATAAACAATGCAAAAACTAATGCCATTTCCGCTTAAATAAGTAAATACTGAAACTTTAATGGCCACTTCTATTCTGGACAGTTGCAAAAAAAACACATCTACATCTTCAGCAGTCTGTTGAGCTGTACAGTAAATAGAGCCCACTGATTGGCTGGCAGAAAGTGCATCAATCCTTTGATTGGTGTAATCAGAGAACCAGTTTCCTTCTGTCTCACCTGGGCAACTGATTGGATGAGAGACCAGAAGCGTTAAAGTTCAAGTGTAGGGCAGCAGATCAACCTGATGGACTTTACACACTGACTTCTGCTGGTCTCTGCTGGTCTGTTTCAGTGGTGCAGTCATTAGTCCTGAATTTTAGGATGATCCTTCATCAGTCTGTTTGTCTCCATCTGCTGGTAGTTTGCTAGCACTTCCACCGCTTTTATCTTTTTCTCTATTTCTCTCCTAACTGGGGTTGAATGGGCATATATTGTGTGATTTATGGGTATATTGCTGCCAGAAATGTGGTGAATATGTGACAATGACCGTGTTTTATTTGATGCATTGTAGAGTCATAAATGCACATTTGACTGTTAATATATATTTTGTTTATAGTGTACTGTAGCTCTGCTTGGCCATATGCACTTTTCATCATAGCTTATGCAATCCTGACGTGAAGTATTTGCTCTCATTATTTTAGTACACATACGATTATTAATCGTGAGGATTTTCTTGAACTAATGCTCCCTGAAGATCTCCTCTGAGGTCAATACATCACGACTGCGCCAGTGCTGTGGGCTTATAATGAAAGTAATGATGTGCACTGTTTGTAACTGATACTGGTCATTAGGACAGTGTTTTATGGGCTAATATGGATTGTGTTTCTACGCAGGGTTTGGAGTGTTTTCAAATATGAATCGGCTAATATTTTCCATGTGTACTCTTTGAAATATTTTGAAAAGCTTCATATTTCGTATGTCCTGTGAGCTTCACTTACTTTGAATGAGACCTGGCAATGTTGAGACATATTTACACACATTTAAATGTTTTAATAATGAAATGATTTTTGATCATTTTTGTACTTTTTTGGGAAATTGTCCCCACCTTTTTACACTTGAGTTGTTTCCAGTCTGGGAAAAAGCTTATAAATCTATCAGTATGCTATATTACTACCAAATATTAGCTTCAATTTTTAAATGTTTTTTTTCAACTTGTTTTCTTTAAATTAGCACAGGTTTTGTATTTCTTTTTGGAGCCAGGTTGTATACACAAGATGTTGAATTGGATATTCAAGACTCACATATTTATTGAAAGGGGAAGAGAAACCAATTTGTGTCTTGTGTAAAAAGTGTAAAACATTTTTTATTCGAATATTCATTGCCCAATTTTTAATGACATTAGACAACGTTTTTACTCAGAAAATATACTAAAATAAATTTTTAAAAAGGTCTCTCTCAGAAGAATTTTAGAATTTTTATTATCGATTAAATTGAAAGATTCTATATGATTTTTATCAGTCCTATTGTTGTTACTAGTATGTTTTTTTGTATAGTGACCTCACTGATCTCAGCTCATGCACATTTGAGTAAATTATTATTACATTTGAGAGTATTATCCACAAATAATACTTTGTTTCACTCGAAAACTGAGGTGCATAAGATCAGATCAATAAGGGCTTACGACCAAAATAAATACAAAACCTGTGCTAACTGAAGATAAACAAGTTGACTCAAAGATTGAATGTAATATAGCAGAATGAGAGATTTACAAGCAGTTTTTAAAAGGCCGGTCAATATTGATCAAATCAAGGATTTTCAGCACAACGCAAGGGTTAAACATACAACCAAACGATGCCATGTGATGTAGCATCATGCTATTTGAAATATTAATTACTGCGTAATTTCAAACGCAATAAAACCTGTAAGGAAAAAAAAAAATCTGAAAAATTTAATTTTCTGCCAGGACATTATTTATTGAGTTACGGACATACTATTAAAAATTAATAATCAATACATATTAAAAATCAATACATTTGATCTTCATATTAATATTAATGTACATTAGTACATTATTTTACTGACTTTGTCTAGTGTTCAGGGTGTCTGTTCCAAACACAGCCAGAAGATAGCAGCAGAGCTCTATTACTAAAACCACTGGAGCAGGAGGTCATGCAGAAGCAACACGTTTGTACATCTGGATTGTCTGTATCTCAATGTGTTAGAAAATGAATAAGCACGTGACATCGGTAGATCACAGCACATTTTGACACCATTTAAACATCTCACCAAAATCGTCTCTTCTCAGCTGTATGGATTCAAGTGTCTTTTTCCACTCTCTTGTGTTTGCAGGTATCAGTGATAACAAGTTTCTTCACCTACTTCTGTCACATTTTAATCATACTCTTAAATCCTCTGGATTACAGTAATATCTCAGTGTTTTAGTTCACGCTCAGCAGTCATGCTGAAACAGCATGCAGATGTGAACTGCTTACTTGCAAAGACGTTTTGAAGTTCAACCAAATAAAGATTAAATCATTGTATTTAATTTGACCAATTTAGACAGACTTCATGTATATACATAGGTTATATCTCCTATGATATATATACTGTATTAGTGCTGTCAAACAATTAATCGCGATTAATCGCATCCAAAATAAAAGTTTTTGTTTACATAATATATATGTGTGTGTACTGTGTATATTACTATGCATATATAAATACACACAGATGCATGTACATATTTAAGAAAAATGTTATATTTGTATATTAAATATATTTATATAAATTATATAAATATTAATATATACATGTAAATATTTTCAAAATATATACATGCATGTGTGTGTATTTATATATAAATAATAAATATACACAGCACACATACATATATTACGTAAACAAAAACTTTTATTTTGGATGCGATTAATCGCGATTAATCGTTTGACAGCACTAATATATATATATATAATTTGTATGTGTGTGTGAGTGAATGTCTTGAATTCATTCTAAAATACTTTCTCAGACATTTTATCCCTTAAAGGCAGATCATTGTTCAATATTTCATCAGTAGCTGGAATAGTAATGATGAACGAACTGCTAAAACTTTCAGTGCAGCAAATCTCAGTGTTTCTTATCTAATGCACATGCAGCTGGTTATCCCACAGGCAGTGCTCCAATTGTATTTTATTATAAATCTTTGGTTTTAACCTTTTGTCCAGAAGGCTTTGGAGGTGTTTCTTAACGTTAGTCTTCATTTGTTAGCAGCTTTGTGAGGGCGGGCTGGCTTTAGATCTCAGTAATACCTAGTTCCGCTTTAATAGGATCATGCTTTGGACTGCAGGGGTTTGTGTGTGTCAGCCGGCTCGATCTGCTTCTTTACGGATGTCAGGTGAGCTTCAAACTATTGGAGAGGCATCATGTTGTTTAAAGGGTATTTCCAACTCACATGTAATGTAATCTGACAGTATTCTGCTGAGAAATGGTTCCTACAGGAACAAATTAAAAAGTAAGATCTCCATAATCTTTGCTTCTTTTTTATTTCCATGCATTTTTTCCCCTAGCGTTGGGTGGCTTATATAACCAATGAGGGACTAGATTGCACAAACATGACATGAAGCAGGTAGAGTCTAAATAAAGGTCCAGATAGATGAAGGCCGGTGAGCCAAGAAAACCTTCAACATGATGTAACTAGTACAAACACCTACACTGTTTTAGTGAAAACAGAGACTTGTTTCTTTCCTCAAAAGTGTTTGTTTGACATTCTGGTTTTAATGTGATTCATTTAGAGTAATAGTTCATCCAAAAATGAAAATCTGTTGAAAATGTGCTCACCCTCAGGTCATCCACGATGTAGATGAGTTTGTTTCTGCATCAGATTTGTAGAAATGTTGCATTGCATCAGTGCCTCAGCAATGGATGCTCTGCAGTGAATGGGTGCCGTCAGAATGAGAGTCCAAACAGCTGATAAAAACAGATGTTAACTGATGGACTGGAGTGCTGTGGATTACTTGTGGATTATTGTGATGTTTTTATCAGATGTTTGGACTCTCATTCTGATGGCACCCATTCACTGCAGAGCATCCATTGCTGAGACACTGTTGCAGTGCTACATTTCTCCAAATCTGATGCAGAAACAAACTCATCTACATCTCGGATGGCCTGAGGGTGAGCACATATTTAGCAAATTTTCTTTTTTTGGGTGAACTACTACTCCTTTGTCTCAGATGTTTCTTCTAGAACTCAATTTGGTCTTGGAAATTGTGCTGTTTCAGACATCGATGAGATGTCATCTGAAAAGGCAGTTCTTTTTTTCTTGAGAAGTCTCCATTTGCGCTTTGTTTAATCTCACTGCTGTCTAGGAGAAGCGGCTCACAGATGCCTGGTCTGTGGGGTCTGTGTAGAGTAAATACACGTGTGATTGAACGCTCAGGCTAGTGATGCAGCGTCAGACACGAGGGCTTCCTTCTGTAAGGCTCCAGGGTGTTTTTTGTTTCAAGCATGGATTTGCATTGCGCTGAGCCAACTGGCTAACCAAGTCCATAAAGCACAGTAGAGCATTACTTTTACTCCTGAAACGCGGACTATTCAGCATGTTTGACCGGCAGGCTTGCTGCTCCCCGCAGCTTTAGACATTTCACGGCTCGCAGAATTTCAAAATCGCTGGTAGCCTTTCGGGCAGACATTCTTCAGATTTTGGTAGCCCAAAATGAATTTAAGTAGCCCGAATAAATAAAAAAAAGACATCGGCTGAACTTTGCTGCGGACAAATCAGCATGATTAAAAACTAGTAGCATATAGGGATGTAACGATTCACTCAACTCACGATGCGATTCACGATACTGATTTCACAATACAATTTTCTCACAATTTTTCTTTTTAACAAAATGAGATTTAAATCAAATTATAAATGAAAAGGTATCCTTTTATTATTTCTCCAACAAAATGCTGCACATTTCTTTGTGAAATTGAAATATGTCAAATAATAAAACTAACTTGAAATTTTTAAACAAAT